>NC_058130.1:173354094-173624607 GCF_016433145.1 Gracilinanus agilis
TATATATATATATATATATATAGGGGTTAATAAATGTTTGTTTGTTTTTCTTGGTACTGTAGTCACCAAGAAACTTCAAAGATTCATTACAGTTATCTAAGTACTCAGCTATCTCTCTACCTAGGAGAGAAGGAGAATTGGAGATTTATATGGTAACATATATACTTCTACTAAAATATCTAAGTAAGGATAAATCTTAAGAATTGATTCTGGAGTTATTTGGCTTTGCTTTCATCTCAGTAGCACACTATTATTTTTGAGAGGGGACGAGTATTTCAGAGATGTCCACAGTGACTTTCTTTAACTCAAATTTAGTCTTTTGTAGCAACCATCACAACATATAGAAAGAAATTTAGGAAAACTGATTGTTTAAACTTTTTCTAAAGTTAGCAAGTAAGTCATCAGCTTCCATGAAAGAAGGGTTATCCCAAGTACCTTATTTCCCATCAGGGAGCACTATAGTGAAGGCTTTGAAAGGTAAACCATGTGTATTCATTGGTCTGTGAACAGTGGGGACTTACTTCCTCTCCCTCTGTGCACATTTCCAATAATTCAACACCCCTAAGGGTATAAGCATGACTGGATGACAATGTCAGTCTTTTATTAGATACAGTTGCCTAATTTGGCCTTGACACTGCAGCACAAATAGGAAAAATAGGTTTGTTTTTTTTTGCTAGTCAATAGAAATACACCCTTTTGTTTGCCTTTAAAGCCTCCTTTAGCTACTATGTTTTCTTCTAAAGTAAAAACTGAGATAGAGGGAAGAATGCAAGCAGAATGATGGAAGCAAACAGTGAAAACTCAAATTATCTATTTACCTAAGAGGGTATAGAAATATTACCACCATTTCTATAAGAGGAGGAAACAGAATCCAATCTAACTCACTCTAGAATTTTTTTTTTTAATCATACATATTTCATTGAGACTGTATTTGGCACAACAGCAGAGGAAGAACCTAAAAATATAAACAACCCAGACCTGAATTCTGACATTTTAAAGGGGGAAAAAAGTTATTCTATAAACTTTCTCATCTCTCATTTGGTAATAACATTAAGTTCGTTCCATCCTCTCCAAAGCACATAAGAATTACTAGGTATATTCAGACCAAAGATTAGTTTTAATAGTTCAGTACAATAAAATGGAAGTTAAACATGTGCAAAATATTGAGATAATTTTAATGGTAGGTAGAGGAAGTCCAATATTAACACATGGGGATTTTCCAAAGATGGCTATCTATTAAACACCTTATTTCTCTCATCAAGAGTTGTTGACTTACGGGTCATGAAGTATTGCCCCCAACGTAATAACTTGAGGGCATTTAGAATTTTGTAGCACAACCCAAAAAGCATTAAATCTTTCTGAGCTTATATTAGGTCTTGCTGGAAATAGCAAGAACATCTCTGCTGCCAAATTAGAGAAATAGTTGAATATTGATAAGAGTATTGCCAGAGCATCTTTTTAAACCTTATAATAGAATAATAAGTGAAGGTAAAAGGAACACAATTTAGCCCAGAAAATGTTTGTTCAATTTATACTTGCGTTAGTATAAACCATTCGGAATCTTCTTTTCATCTGCAGAGAGCAATGGCATCAAACCCAAATAAAATGAATTTATTTGAAGGTGGTGGAAATAATGGTTCACTGACTAATCTTTGGTATACAGTGAGTTAAACAATGTTCCCTAGACATTATTCAGCTCCCAAAAGGCAAAGACTGTTCCCTGTACCTTTATATCCTCTATAATGATTTGTACATAGTAGGCATCCAGTAAATATTTATTGAATTAAAATGAGTATAGCATCTTTTCTTCACATGGTGTTATTTCCTGGATAATTCACATTATGTAAGTAATTATTACACACTGGGATAGAGATACCCCCAATAAGTGTCTGTAATCTTGTTTTCTTTTCTTTGGTCATCTGGGCAAAGAATACAGGAGGCACAGAAGGGAAAGTGATGTAAGCCCTCTAAACAGTTTGAAAACAAGAAGGCAACCCAGCATAGGTTAATGATAGTCAGCTGTTTTGGAATCATATAGATATAGCCTCTGTTTTCTTCATTGGGTTCTTTTTAGAATTATTTATATTCTTTAAGGTACAGAAGTACTTTTACTTTTAGCCTGAGTGAATGACTCTCCAAATGAGACTAGAATAAATATGATTAATATTTTTGTGAAATTTACCATAATTTAAAGTCTGGTCATATAGCAAATGGTTGTCAAAAGTGTTGTACATTTTGTTTTTAATTAATGCTTTTGGCATCTTTTCAGTATGACACTGATAAAGTTTATTCTATGCACATTGTCCCTTGCTGTCATATCCTTTTTTGAAGCATATGTTCCAATAATTCTTAAATTATCCTAGGTCTTCCCTTCCTTCCCACACTTTGCTAATGTGTTGGGTCACAATAAAAAAAAGACAAATTTATTTACAAAAGTTTATGCAAGCAAGGCATTTTATGATCTGATATCCAGAACTTTTGAATCATTCTTTGTATTTCTTAATAATTATACTACAAAGATTATTGATTCTGAATGGAACATTTGATGGCTTAATGTGGTAACTTGTTTTTGTCAGTTTCTTCTCTTCATAAGCCATGCATCTCTTTCAGGTAGAAATGTTCATCATTACAGTTATCGACAACCTTTCACACACTTTTGTAGTAACGCAGTTTCCTTAACATTCTTTATTTGCCTTTGAAAAGATAGCTTGATTTTCCTCAAGATTCATTCCAGAATTCCTTGATTCTGGAGCTAATGATTTCATTGGTGCTGAATCTGCTGTTAGGGTTTGTAAATCTCATCCATAGTTACTGTGGCATTGTAGTTGAACTTCAATTATTCAGAAGCTATTGATCAATGAATATATTTAATTTTCAGAGTGAACATTGACTTTAAAAAGCATCCTTATGTTGTTTTGCTTATCAAAACCAAAGTCTTGTACTTGAGAACATATTTTAGTAAAATGTCTATTTATGAGCTAGGAGACTTTCAGAACACGTACATATTTTGTGATCACTATTTTCTTACTCCGGTGTTTATATGATAGCTACTTTATTGTTCATCCCAAACATCTCATTTTTCAGTGCATTGAGGTCATTCATCTCTTTAGACACACTTATTGCATCTAGGACTGCTAGACACTAAATATATGTATTTGAACTCAGACACAAACTGACCTAGAAAATTCTGTTTCTTAGTCATGATATGAAATGCTTAAATTAACTTTAGTGTTAAAACAATTTTTTGCTCTTTTTATTATCTATGTAGTTTTTCAGAAAATTATTACTTGATCAAAGAAGATCTGTAACTGCTTGATATATATTTCTTCTCCTGCTTGTTTTGAAGCTTTTAGATAATGTTCTGATGTATATAACAGACTGTTTTTATGGAGTCTGAGATATATCATAATAGAGTTATTGAGCAAACACTAGTTATGTCTTTGTCTTGTAGAGTGGATTTACATTGAAAATATGCCAGATGTCTTTATATCATTACTCAAGAACTTCTCAATTACATTTTCTATCATTCTTCCACTACTTGTCTCAGTAGCTCTAGATATTGTAGACTCTGAGTGGGGCATCATTTTTGAACCCACATAAGTTAGAAGTTGAAAAATATCTAAAGTACATAGAATTAGTGCTCAATTAACTACTTGTGGTTTTCTTCTTCTCTTTACTGACTCCTAGTTTCAGGACAGGTGTTTCTTTATGTCTACTCAAAGAACTGTCATTAAATGACATTTGTTATACTGAAAGTGGAGGGCAGTGCTTTATGTTGCTCTATCCACAAATTCATCTGTTTCTATTCTCCCAATCCTGAGATTAATTTGCTATAATCTGTGTTTTTCTTTTATTCTAAGCAGATAGTAGAAAAATATACTGCTTCTGAGTAGCATAAAGAAAGCCATAGGTTATAGGGTTCGTCTTTGCTATAAAATTGCAAATTTCCTGTTGAAAGGCAAATCTTTTATTTTAAATAGCTGACTCATTTAAGAAAGCTTCCCACTACTGAAATGCAGAACACTGGAAAAGCCCAACAGAAGAATATTCTATAAGAATAAAGATCTAAATTTACAAACTGAATAAATGTACATCAACTTCAAATATTTTTTTTCTTACCTTTTTTTTTTTGGAGAAGGGCATGCATGCAATAGGCATGTTGATCACTATAATATAGCCACTCCTCTAAAATGATCTATATAGTCATTGCATCATTTCTGGCCAAGTTATTCTTGTAACACATTTTCATGCTACATACAAGAAATGTGGACTTTTTAATTCCCAGTTTAGCTTATTTTTTCATTTCCTTACTGCTTTAGTCTTTCCCTTCTTTGAAGGTAATAGTTGCTTTATCTGAAAAAAATAATTTTTGGTGAATCTTTGGATAATTACATAGAGAGAAAGGACCACCCAGTCTCTGGAGTAAAATAACTTATACTTTAACTAACTTTGTCCCTACATTTAAAATGTATCTTTCTTAACTTATTGAGCAATTTATTTTTAAAAGATTCAGTTTCTACTTATATACAAAATAGTTTTTTGTGTGTACAGTCTTGGAGTTTAACCCTGTTTTACACTATAAATTGCCAAGCAATGTTTACATCTTTCACTTGTAGAATCATCTTGATTAGTTATTACCCAATTAACTTAATTTGGCAGATATTTTTCTAAACTTTCCTATTGCTTCCTCTACATATGCACATTGGTCATATGAAGTCTTATATGTTCTTTACAAGGTCTTAATCAAATGGAATTTCCCTACTTTTCCTCTATACATCCCACCCAAGCTCCTAACCCCTACTTAGTGGTTTCATGTTGCCTCAAGAATGTTTGAATTAGAAAGAAGTTTGGACAGATAATGGATAATCTGGTTAAAGCAGGTGTAAAAGGATAAATAGAGTAAAATTAAAGCAAAAATAAGTGAAAATCAACCATAAGTTGAAAGTCAGAATATTGTTTATCATTATGAAAAGAGTAGTTAACTTTCAGTTATCCAGGGATGTCTTCCCTCTTTTTCTATTACACAAAGTTCATCTTAAATTCCAGGATGCCTCTTTGGCCTTTTAGTATAACCCTAGTAGGTGCATTCTCAAGAAATAAACTGAGCGCCTGACCAAAATGTCAGGAAGTGAATTTTGTTGAGAACTTTCTTGACGCCAAAGGGAAATGAATTGAGGACTTATTTGATGTTATATTGTTCATCGATGCCATTTTTATTGACTATCCCACTCTATTAATGAGTATCAAACATACACGGACATGTATTTCTTAAAATTTTTCAATTTAATAAACCTATTCTAGATCTAAGTCTTGGATATAAGTAAATAATATTAAGAGGGTGAGTTCTTATAAAGCTCTCTTTTTTGCTACCCTGATAATTTTAAAGATTATAGATCTTTAAAATTTTATAATATTTAAAGATATTACATTTTAGATACTATTTACTCTGAAAACAAATCAGAGTTATGCACATATTTTGAGTATGACCGAGGTTATCATCATAATTCTCATTTCTTCATGTATACCAGGGAGGAAAAAGTCATAATATTACCTATGAATTACCAATCTCCTGCTCAAAAGTAATGTTGCCAAAAACATTTCTCCAACAGAAAAATGAAATAGGCCAATGCTCCTGAACCATTACTAACATTATTAATATTTTGTTTGTAATTCATTAGCAAATAAATCACCCACACTGGACTAGACATTCCACTTCAGGATTTCATAATATCAGAACTTCGCAGTTTTGCTTGGATTGTTCCTCTGTGCTAAGCACACCCTTAAACTGTGGAGTATAAAATGCTGTTTATATCTTTACTATACCAATCTTTTTGTATCTGAAATAATTTCCAGTTTGTGTAATATGATGTGCTTTCATTTGCTCATGTTTATATGATATTTCTGTTTCTTTGCAGCAATTTGGTAAAATCTTAGATGTTGAAATAATTTTTAATGAGCGAGGCTCAAAGGTAAGTTGTCTAATTCATTTTAGGCTATTTTGGGTTTCTTAAAGTATTTTTATGAAATAAGGGGGAAACAACTGCACTGATATAATAAAAGTTTGGTATGTTTTTAAGGTGTAATTGAAAGGAAATGACTTTAAAGATCTTAGTTTCCAAAATATTGTTAAATTTATTGGATCTAGCTTAGTATGTTTTAAGAGATAGATTTAAAAGTACCTAATATATCAACATTTTCATTGACAATTATTTGTGGTTTAAAATAATGTTAGTTTATGCTTATGTATTTTTGTCTTTTAGTGATGACTGGTTTATATGAAAATGAGTTGGCATTCTCATGAGAAAGTTTTCTGTAATGTAATTTTCCATATTATTGAAGTGCAGTTCTTTTCCTAGATAGTAAAGAAACTTCTAATACACCAACCCTTTGAAAACAATCATATTTTTAATGTAGATTAATATTTTGAATTTTCTCATTATTTTCACCTCATATTTACTTAGGAAGCTGAGTTTAAGATAAACTCTCTAGGAGCTGAAAATATAATCAAATATTTTAGTATTGGTGAGAAGCTATTATAAAATCATTATTTGTCAAAGAAGACCAAATTTTTCCATTTTCTTCCTTGCCAGATTTTCCTGAGAGACTAGTAGAAATCTCTTTCTTAAAGACTTTAGGAGCATTTCTTATTCCTCTTTTACTTTAAATCTTTTCCTAAAATCATCCTTGTGCTTTAACATTCACATGAAAATGCTTAGATTTCTCATTCACAAAGCATTGTTTACAAATGGTGGTTCTAATATACCTGGATAATAGTCAACTCAAAGGTAGAGTTTAGTTATTCCTAGGAGGAGCTAATAGGTAAAATATTTTTGCAGGTATAGTCTTAATATCACAGCCACCATATTACTATTTAAGAAAGTGATTTATGTAATTTACTGAATGATGTCTTTGCAACTTGAAAAAGTCCAAGTCTTGGATGCCCACTTTTCCCTAAGACATAAGGCAAATTATTGGGTACGATGAGGACTATGATAGGGAGGATTTAGAATATTAGAAGCTTCAAGTCCTAATTTCTTTTCCATATGGCAGAATACCTCAGTGTGAGTACTACCTCCAGTAGTACAAATGACAACCTACCAATGCTTTCTCTTCCTGTGAGACATTTTGTTTATATCCACATGTAAATCTACCATTTGAGGTCCATCCAACATCTGATCTCTTGACATTGTGTTCATAGATCAGTGGAACACACTAGCTAAAAACCAAATTATCTCTTGTTCTTGCTAAGTGACTGCTTCATTTCTTTTTCTATTCATACACATCTCTCATAGTTTAATCATTATGCACTTCTGCACAACTCTTCATCAGGAACATATCATTGGCTTTTCACACTCACCAAGAACTTCTTTCTTGCTCGTGGGGTGAGCCACAACTTTAAATATTTAGTGACTCTTATTCTATGATGGATAGCAATAGAGCATTATTGAAAGTATTGATACTAAAAAGATGAACTTTTATTATAAGGAGAAGCTGGGTGTGAGAGGATCATTAAAAGCACCATGCAATTTTCCAAAAGTCTTGTAGCCTGCTTTTTACTTTTTCAGTTCCAAGACCAAGCCATCCCCCATAGTTGTGTTGTCCTTATGCTAATGGAGCATGTCTTAGATGGTGAGAAATCACCTCCCAGACAAGGAGAACAGCCATTTCTTATGATACTTCTTGGACCACAGTGTCAGAAATGAACTATGGTCTAGACTGTAGCATAAGCATTACTGAAATGAGTTTGTTGTAGGTTATAGTAGTCCACAGTCAGCTCTTTTTGTGTTTAAGTCCTCAAAGGAGGAAAAATAATTATTTCTTTATTAAACTGTATGCTCTAAGACAGAAGTGCCAAACATGCAATCTGCAAACCACAAGTCACTCACAGCATTGTCTACTGTAGCCCAAACCAGATAAAATGTCATTGAGAAATATTTTAAGAATAAAATAAAACATACATAGTGTTACATTTTAAAAATTAAGTTAATATGCAACCCATAAGGATTCATACAGAGAGATTAGTGGTCCTCCTTTCTGTTTGAGTTTGATGCCCATGGTCTAAGATAGTGATGGGCAAACTATGGCCCGCGGGCCAGATGTGGCCCCCTGAAATGTTCTATCTGGTTGCTTGACATTATTCCTAATCTGACAAATACAATGAGTATGATACAATACAATGAAACTTCAAAAGAATTGCCTTAGAAACAGATTAACAGATGAGCATTTCCTTTCCTGTGGCTCCCTCTTTAAAAAATTTGCCCATCACTGGTCTAAGAGATTCAGCAGTCTCTCAAACAAATATGAAATTAATTGAAGGGGAGAATCCTGGGAAAAGTAGCAGTCTTTCCCTGCCACAATCAACATAATGCTTATTAGTATGGATGACTGAGAAATGAGTTCATTATGACCTTCTTTTCTTCTACCTTAAGAACCAGGCATACATATGTGCCTTTTCAAATGTTTTATGGTCATTTTTCTAGGAGTTTAATTTTTTTTGGCTTTTGGTTTTTAAATATCAAAGATTTATCTCAAATATTTAAGAAGGCTTACAAAAGGTTTTTATACCAGCAGAATGAATTACATTTTTTGCAATTATTTTTGTGAATTCAGTACTTTTTACCCAAGCCTAATGTTATGGCAAAAAAATATAAAAGACTAAGTTGGATTTTTACAGATTTTTTTTCCTAACCCCATATCTGAAGAATTGCATATGTTTAAATTCTGAAAAATATTTTCTACATTTTTGCCAGTAGATATGTGTATATAAATAAGCACAAACACATTTATATATAGCCATCTATGTATAAATACACACAACACATTTTATTCATAAGCCTGCTTTTTCTGAGCTGTTCTGAGACATTAGAAGAATATCATTTGCAATTCAGAAAGTACAATGATTCTGCTATTTTTAAGGTTTACCATCATCTCCGTGATTTGCCTGACACTGGGAACCTTAGGAACCAGTCCATTCACATTTGCATCTCACAAAATATATTTGAGTAGATCTTCCATTTTTTATTGGGAAGCATCAAAAATAGCTTCTCCCAATAGTTGTAGAGCATTCAATATGTTGCTTAGTAAAGAATTACTTTCGTAGGTGTGTTTATCAGGCCCCTTCTATAACATAGTCTGGATATTAGAGAAGGTAGAACAGTGGTACCATTCTAAACTGGAGTGTTCACACACTTGGGAATATTTTATTTTCCTTTAACTGATATTTGATATCAGTTTTATTTGATAAAGGGAACCTTATTTAAAGTAAAATATCTATTTTAATGGGTGAAAATTATAATGACCTCACTTGCATAATATATTAGAAAAAATGTCAGCAAATGGATAAGTTTGTTGAGGGCCAAAGATTAATCCTGGATATGTATTTAATATCATGATCATCCCCTCTTAAGGAGATACTCCACTGGTATTAAATGAAGATGCTATTATTATCCTAGGAATAGATACCATGTTTTATTTATTTTTGAAAGGCCACAAAGCATGATGGATGGAGAGATGCCTTGGGAGTCAGGAAGACCTGGAAATGAATCCCATCTCTACCTCTAATTTGTACTGGCTATATCAACCTGGGCAGGTCACTTTACCTTGCCAATACTCTAAGCAACTCTCTTCGATTATTTTATTATTGCATGTTGTTCAGTCATGTCCAACTATTTGTGACTGTATTTGGGATTGTCTTTTTCTTGGCAAAGGTACTGGAATGGTTTGCCATTTCTTTTTATCAGCCAGCCCCATTTTGCAGATGAGGAAACTGAGTTAAACAGGATTAAATGAATTGTCCAGGATCACACAGCAAATAAGTTCAAATTTGAATTCAAATTTGAATTTAAATTTGAATTTCAGGAGATGATTCTTCCTGACTCCAAATCCAGTGTCTATCCACTGCACTGCCTAGTTGACCTAAGATTTTTGGCTGTAGATAAAATACTAATCTACATTTTTTAAGGAAGTTTCCTTTCTGGGACCTTCTTCTACCAATGAAATTACAAGCCTATTTTCTATTCTCCTTTGTTAATATATATTAGTATTATGCAAGTAGGAATGCTAAAATTTATAAAAAGAAAATATAATTTGAAAAATAACCATATACATTTGGATTTGGTTTGAAATTGACTTTAGAGTATTTTAAGTGAGTACTCCTAAAATAAGAATAGAATAATAATAGAAATAAATTTTGATTTTGCTAGTAAAAACTTAAATTACCTACCATTTTAGCTGCATTTCTATTGCATAGAGCAACAACCTCTAGGTTTAATAGCTATTAAGAGCCACCTAATGCTCTTCTAAGCATGGGGTGGGATAGCAAGTTAAAAACACCAATATTCATGAGTAATATCTTTAGAAATCACATAATTTTGTAGTCATAACTCAGATATTAAAATGATTATAGGATAATAGCTTTTTAGCCTCAGAAAGAACCTTTGAAATCATCTAGTTCATCCCTCTCATTTTACAGAGGAGATAATTGGCTTACTTCGACCTTTCTATATTACCAGTTCCTAGTAGGCAGTAGGTACTTAGGAAACATTCGAATTTGATATGCTGTGCCACATAGGACTAACCTGCCTGAGTTTTTAGGCTTTAAATTCTTTTCTTCCCCTAGGGGAATTCTATCCAGACTTTTGAGAAGCAACATATATTCCTTATATATTGCCAGATTTCTTTGACTCATGTTTTCTTAGACTTTCACCGTATCTCCCTCAGAAATACGATAACTGTTGAATGTTTTAAATGGCAATACGAAGTTACTTGAAATTCCATTCATTCCTCATTCCAGAAAGCTGCAGAGTCATCTGGGGGAAACAATTTACTCTTATTCAACAGAAAAAAGGAATTTTTCTGTAATACTTAATTAGGGGGTGGGGTGGAGAAGAGGAGGGCAAGTTGGGATGCCTTATCCTAGAAATTCCTAGTACCCTCTAGAATTGTAGCACAATTATAATCCAGTCTAAGCAATGAAGCTTGGGTCCTGAGTTAGGTAATTTTAGCTCCTGTAATGCTAGTAAGCAGGTAATTAATTGTCAGAATACTTCCTTCTCCTTTGTGCTGTCAGATTTAGCTTTAGTGCCTTTTATATATATATCTACTCTTCAGATAGCTTTCTTTCTAAACTGACATCTTCTCTTGCCTTGGCACCACCTTTTTGTTTCTGTTACCCAGGGGAAAGTATTCATCATCTGGCATGAATGAAGTTTTCAGTTCTACCTTACATATAGCCCTTTCTTGAAAGTCAAAGACCAATATCTGATATTACATAAATTCCTGTTATCCTTTTTCATTCCAAATCCAAACCAAGTTTAATTTTTCTCACTCCTTCAGGTTGAATTGAAGGCCACATACCCCAATAATAATCCCATTAACAACCACATTGTCATTCTTGCTATACAGCTAGCTATAGAAAGTCCTAGCATAGCAAAACAAAGATTTCTTTTCTCCCAAAATATAAAAAAATCACCAGCTATGAAATGTTAAAGAATTTGACAGATTTTTTTTTTATTATTTAAGGGATTACCTGATTTTTGATAACCAGGAAGAATTTTACCTAGTCTCTCTTTGCTTCTATATGAAACTTCTGAAAATCTGTCTCTTAGTCTTTGAAAACTTTTAGGTAGAAGAATGGAATTCAATCAAGTCTCATCTCAATTAGTGCAAATAATGAATCTTATGAAGTGGTTATGTTGTTTGAATTTGTTTGGGGTATTTCCATTGGATTGGAAACAAATACCAAATTTTACACAATTTAAACTATCATAGCACAAATTCAAAAATACTTAACAGGTTTTCATATTTATACTAATTGGGACCTATCTATACCAATTGACTTCCTAGCACTAAAGTAATTTAACACTCTTAATGAAGTTAGAATTTTATTCTTGGTCTTTTTTCTAGGACATGCTATCATTGAACTTTTCTTAATACTAGCTTTCCCTAGTTTCTACTGTTCAGTCCAATAACTTGCAACTGACATTTTTACTTGAGAATGTTTGACACTAGAAAAACAAAATCAAATAGTTACATTATCACTTAAATACATTTTAAAACTAACTTAATTTGTAAAACATTAAAATCATATTAGAGGAATTTCCTTCCCAGCCTTTTCTCTAAGATTCACTTCTCAACAAATTTTTATCACACATCTGTCTTCCTGATGCTTCCTTTGAGTCACTTTGATTTTTCTTGAGATCAAACTCACATTACCAAAAACTTAGTCCCCAACTTTGAATATCATAATCTTATTTAGAAGAGTGAGTCAGGTAATCTATAAAATTTTAAACTTGGACAGTTAATATTATTTTAAGAAATCAATATGATATAAAATGCCATCCTTCATACATAAAATTTTTTGAGTAACTATATTTAAGAGGTGCTCAGAGCTGATAGGATTTTTTGTTTTGTTTTTTCAATAGTAGCATTTAGATTTAACCCAAAACAGTCATAAATTCTTGCTTAAATGTTTGTGACCAACAGCACATATTTGTATTCTGTGGCCATGGAAGAAAAACTTATAATTGATCCACCCGTCTACAAGGGGATAAAAACCTGGTTTAGGCTTTACCTAACTCAAAGAATCATTCTACCTTTCATTCTAATTGTAGAGTATAGCTTTAAATTTTAAGAGGTAGTCCCTAGATTCCTCTTTTTGGCATCTAAACCCCATAGATGGCCGAGTTCAATCTACATAATAAAAAAAAATTGCTACTCTAAATGGTTAGTTCATTAACCATTTATTATGAACACACTTTGTCCAGTATGAAAGCTTCATCAAGTTTTAAAACAGTATTCATTAGTAATGAAAGTACCATTAACCTCTGCCATGTTTAGTCCCAGTTTACCAAGTTGGGGAGGGGGATGAATAAAGTTTACACTGAAGTTGTTTCAAAGGGTTGGAGTTGGTTTCTGAACAGAAGATGCAGATATTTTTAGGGTTTCAAAAATAATATCATTTTGGGGAGGGTTTTTCTTAGATATTAAAGTTGGGAAAGAAAGCACGTTTTAACAGTTTTAAGTTTAGTGTTAATTAATGAACTGTAATAAAAATATGCCAGTAATGTACTTTTTTTTTTGTCAACTATTAGCAACAGGGGAGGTGCTTAGAACAAATGACAAATATTGTTTTCTTGACAAAAGTACTTGTATTTACAAAGAATTGATTTATATAATAACAATATCTCACAACTACTCAGC
This sequence comes from Gracilinanus agilis, assembly GCF_016433145.1. Classification (NCBI taxonomy): domain Eukaryota; kingdom Metazoa; phylum Chordata; class Mammalia; order Didelphimorphia; family Didelphidae; genus Gracilinanus; species Gracilinanus agilis. The sequence continues at coordinate 173,367,295 of NC_058130.1, forward strand.
ATATACAAGCATTTCTCTCTTCTGCTAATAAGGTAGTAAGGAGGTTAGAACTTGCATGCTCATGACCTAAAAAAGGTGTTGATGTAAAGTGCTTAAAACATTACCTGAACTGTTTGCATTTTAGTTGAAGTTCATATTCACATCAAGTGATTTTTGTTTATTAAATTAAAATGTTTAAGCTTTATTATGAAAGATCTTTCATTTGTGAGGGTTTTAATTTATTTTTAATAAGTAAAGGCTGTAGCATTTGAACAAAAAAAATTAAATAACCCTAGTGTTGCATGAAGAAGAAACGTTCTTACAACCACACAGCATGACTGTAGGCAATGTTTTTAGAGTATACTGGCATTCAGTGTTGAATTTTGTGCACAATTTAATTTATTTTATTTTTTTAAGATCTGCATGTCAAAAAGTGGTTCCCTTTATCTTCTCATTATTTCAGTTTATTCTCTGTGAAGACACTGTAAATTTATTTTGATCTCATTTTCTTTCTGTTAGATTTATTTTCCTCTGTAGTGACATTTTAGAAAGGTATTTTTGGTATTCTTTGAATTCTTTAGGGGGTATATCTAACTGGTGAAAGAGAGGAAAGTTGTTCACATTTATCTCTTACTTATCGCACATCTTAGTACTCTTATAATTTCTCTAATTTGCATGTTACAGAAATGAAGCAAGGACAAGAGATAGAAATTAAATGGAGAGAACATTTAAAAAGTGATCATTGATTGAAATAATAATGTGCATGTTGTTTTCCCCCCTTCTCCCTCCTGCATGCAGGGATTTGGTTTCGTAACTTTCGAAAATAGTGCCGATGCGGACAGGGCGAGGGAGAAATTACACGGCACCGTGGTAGAGGGCCGTAAAATCGAGGTGCATGTTCAAAATATTTTCCTTTTCATCTTTTTGATAAATGTCTGCTTCACTCTCATACGTTGTTTCAGATGCATCATTGGTGTCCTGTGTGTGCGCCCCTCCTCCCCTTCCCATTGTTTATATATATACATTTATATATAAAAAGGAAATCTGGCCTTACTTGTTTTGTTTTGTTTATTTTATTATTCTCATTCTTATTGCTGAAAGGTGGATGACAGAAATGAGACAAATGAAAGCTTAATCTTTTGAACTTATTTTCAATGTTTTGTAAATCAATGGGTGCAGTAGATTCCAAACAATAGGAAAAAAAAGCATGACAGAGCAAACCAAAAAAAAAAAAAAAAAAAAAAAAAAAAAGCAGCTTTTTTTTTTTCTGCTGCAGGGTTGATGAGGGATCCGCAGTGGCTTTTTTTCTTTTTTAAAAAGCAAATTGGGAAACACGAAGCATTACTTTAAAAAGATGGAAGAAAAAAAAACAACACATTTTGTACATTTTGGTTCTTAAAGAAAAATTATTTATCAGAAGGCATGTTTTTAGGGTTAGTAGCCTTTGCCCTCTCTAGAATGAAAAAAAAATGGGGGAGCAATAAAATATTGACATAAAGAGCCTACTTTTTCTACCACCGGATCCCCCTCAACACTGCCTTAGGATGATAATTGTTAGAATTTAAAAAAAAGAAAAAATACCAATTGAAAATGCTGTAGTCTTGGAGTAAGATGTTGCATATTTTGCCTTTCATTTTCCCCCTCGACGGTAGCGCTTAGGCCCCTCACCAAACTCTCAGTAACCATGGTAACTGTATACATACCCATGCTGGCGATGGTGCTGAATGGTAAGTGGAGAAGTCCATCTGCCGTTTCACGTATTTAGCGCTGATATCTATATCTATCTATCTATATATATACCACGTGAATTTTTTTGACTTGTTGTATTAAGTTTTCTTGATGCTCTATTTTTTTCGATATTGGTACGCCTGTAATTGAGTGTACGTTTTAAGCAAGCCACTGACTGGACTGAGGATATGACTTGGTGCACATCTTACTCAGATTGTAACTCCATATTGTGTTAAATAATTTGCACCCTCTTTTTATCCTTTTGTTAGCTGTGATTTTAAAGCTTGAATGATTTTGTTAATTCTTGCAATGAAAAAGGCTCTTGTTTCCAGTGTTGAATGCTAGATGTTGCTTTTCCAATGGTACTTCTCTTCTAAAGGGTTATGTTGCACACTGCTAAAATTTGTTTGTCCCTTTTTTTGACATTTTCTGTTTCCTTGTACCTTGTCTCTCCCCCTTCTACTTCACTGCATGTTCTTTCATATAAGAGATTTTTTTTCTGTTTTTAAATATTTATTGTTTCAGTGTTATCATGGAGTACACGCATGCTTTTTAATCTTCAATTATGCAGTACCTTTTAATTTGCTTTTAATGTCTCTTTATTAAACTTTTAAATGATATGATGTTGCTTTATTGAAATGATTTGTAAGTTTAAATGGTTATGAACTAAATGTAGTTATAAATAGTATGATTTTGTTATGCACCTATTGCCTTTTATAAATTAAATTGCATTTTTATATGAATACTAGTAGCCATAATGCATGCAATTAATAGAATTATAGCCTTGCTCAGCAAAATGTACTAATTTGGTTTTCTATGTACTTAGGTAAATAATGCTACAGCACGTGTAATGACAAATAAAAAGACAGTCAACCCCTATACAAATGGTAAGTACAGTTATACCTTTCATGGCAAGTTATGTTCTGCCTTTGAATTAAAAACAGAAGTAAAATGGGGAAACTCCTTAAGGGAGGCATGTCTGCCTCATCACTGGAACTCATTTTATTTTACCAGTTTGGTACAGTATTACTTCCTGAACAAATTAGATGATTTACAGAGAAACTGCCCATTTGATGGTCAAGTTGAACACACAGTTCTTTCTTTCAGCCTCTCCAGGGTGGTCCCATTTGATGGTAATCTCATTGTTGTACCATCGATTAAACTTACTTGTTTAGGAGCAAGAAAATAGTGGTGGAAAGAAAATTCTGCCCCCTACCACCTTTTAGTTTTTTCTTTCACATCAACTATATCATGAAATTATTTTACTACCATATTAGTATTTGGCCCTTATTTTTAACTCATTTTGATTGGTATTGTGCACCAGATTTCTAGCTGTTTTTAATTGGCTAGAAACACAACGAGCACAGCCTAGCTAAATTAAGTGAAAAGAGTGGACCGTGCAAGCAAGTGCCACTCTGAATTCTGTCATGGAAGTGCTTTGTAACTGGAGGGGAGGAGGAAAAGAGAGAGAGAAGTGAAGCATATCCTTATATGTTAAACACTTATTCCCTATGATTTTTTTCTTCTATGCCAGAAAAAGCTGTATAGACAAGTTTTACGGAGTCTTCAGAAGAATAACATCGTATATTTAGATGTTGTCATTGTTCAGCATTTTTAAAATAAAAATTCAACTCTGGGCAGTAAAATGACAATTGATTTTCATTTTGCAATGACAACTTCTAAGTTTATTTTCTTAATGATAGGTTATTTACAGTTTTCTTTTATATTCTCAATGAATAGATGGCAAGTTGTTTTTTCTTTTCCTATTATTCCTCTCTTTGCCTCAACTTCCCTTTGATGACTCAGGCCATTAAAGGGATATTTCCATTAGAGAAGGAGGCAATCCAGTACTGAAGTAAATCAGCCTTTTAAAGACTATATTGTATAGTTATCTAAATGTGTTGTTTTTTTTTTAAATGACCATTTATCTCCTACCCATGGTTTATGTGTGTGTAGCTGCTGAATATTCTTTAGAAGTTTGTGATGTTCCCCATCCACTATATGTATATATATATATATATATACATATATATATATATATTCCCCCCCCTCCCCCCCACTTTGTCATTATTTTTTAGGATTGTGTATAAGGAGGAGGAGGAGGCTACTTGGTAATAAATACCAGAACATATGTAACAGACTAAGTAACTGCTGCTTATAACAATTGATCACATGAAGGATTTTTTAAAGACCATCCTGACATTTAGCTGGGTCCCAAATCTAAACTCAGTTGTTCCACTATCATGAACACCTCAGGTAGATGGGGTCTTAGAGGGACCATTATTGTAATTTATGAAGCAGTGGTGATTGTTATATTTGCACATCTTTGAATTTTGTGATTCGACACAACTCTTCTCATACTATTTTAATTGAGGGAATAATACAGTTTGTTCCTGTAGTAATAATATTGATTGTAAGGGAGATCATGGAATTTATTTGTAAGGACAAGTAATGGATATTTTCCATTCATGTCTATCCCTTCTGACTTTTGTCAGGATGACATATACCAATAATCTTCCTTATAGAAGGCCTTCTGTCTAGAAAAATTAACCCCCTTAGTCTCAAAAGATGAAGAGTATTAGGATAATGATGAGGTATATGATTTCATTGATGTAGATAGGAGATTTCCCAAGTGAGGAAACTCTCTCTACCAATGTAGGTCAGCAACTTCTCTGTAATCTGTAGTTTTAGTTTTGTTGGATTCTGAGAAGTTAAGGGACTTGTCCAATGTCACAGTAAGTGTGTATCAAATAAGGGACTTGCAGTCAGCTTTTTCTAACTCAAAGGTTAGCTCTATCCATTAATCCATTGTGCTTTAAAAACATTATACAATTAAAATTTATGAAATTTGGGGTCAGAGGAATAGGTGAGCATATGAAGGTGTTCTTGAAAGACAGGGCATCCCTGGAAAATTAAGGAGGTAGTTTTGAGGCAAATAATAGGTAATATGTGAAAAATGTTTTGACTTAAAATTATATAAATGAGAAAATATTAAAAATGTTTTATTTTTATTTCTATTGCTATATAGGCCCAAATGGAGCTTTTGCCAATATTTGGGGTTAGCAATAGGACTGAACAATGGATTTCCCCCTTAGTCAGTGGTGATTATTTGCCTTTTTAAGTTGCCACTCCTTCATTTACTTCTTAGCCTGGAGAGATAGTAAGAGAATAATAAGAGGAACATGAATTAACTCTTGGCTAACCTAAGTTTTAGACTAATATAACTAAGCTTTTACAGGACATAGTACATATGTTTTCCTGTTTAAAGTTTCTAATGTGTCTGTATACCTGAATGGTTTTAAACAGGAAAAAGTCTAGCTTTTTCCATTTTTTCTGGTTTGTTTGTTTTTAATATTTTCCCTTAGTTCTTGCCCTAATATAATTAAAACTCAAACTTACTATCCAGATGTCCCTTGAACATTTACAAATATCATTCACATTTTAGCATATATTCACAATTTGCCATATATTCATTTTTTTGAACAGTAATGGAATGCCATGTAAAACATTTGCAAATGCATATATAGGATATCTCTGTTCCAGCAACTCAAAACGATACATATATTGATTGATTTTTTTCCCAAATATAGATCTGCCTTTTCAGAACTCTTTTAGAGGTGGTTAAAATGCAGCAATTTTTGCAAACTGAGAAGAAAATAATAAAATATGAGTTTTTCTTGAAATGTTGTGGCTATACAGGTCTTGCCTATTGAATGGCACACTAGCAACCTATCTGTGTCTCAGCAACAGAGCCTTAGATCATAATGGCTTAAGTCTCCACTCCATTGCTTTAGCATGCCTGGGGCCCTGGGATGTTGGGAGCTGTGGGCTTTTGTCAGCTGTTTTTCTTTGGTTGTAAGCTTCATTGTTTGGTTTAATGTCCTTGATCAAAATCTCTAAATTTGGAAGGCCTAGGGAAATACACTAACAGCCTGAGAAATTAAAAATGGCAGCAATCTCTGGGATCATCTTGTCCATCTTCCTGACATTGTAAGATCATTGTGTTTTGCACGGCTGTCCCAAGGGTCTCTTCCAAGTTTGTAATATGGGCCATATATTCATTTGCATGAAATTTGCATAGCATTTCCATATGTGTATATCTTTTCAGAAATATTTCCAGCCCCAAACCCTAATTCTATCTTATTTCTTTTCTTTTTTTTTTCCTTGCCATCCATCTATAGACCAGTGGTTCCCAAATTTTTTTGGCCTACCGCTCCCTTTCCAGAAAAAAATATTACTTAGCCCCCTGGAAATTATTATTTTTTAAATTTTAATAGCAATTAATAGGAAAGATAAATGCACCTGTGGCCATCACCGCCTCCTCAATTGCTGCAGCACCCACTAGGGGGCAGTAGCACCCACTTTGGGAATCACTGATCTATACCATACCCCTATACCACATATCCAGCTTAGATCAGGACAGTGGTTGCTGGAAAGAAACGGGGAAACTGTGAAAAGATGACAAGGATGATGTTGACCTTCCAAAATATATCCGTTGGGCTACAGAGCACCAGTTCTTTCTAATTAGGACTGTGTATTCCAAATACTTAGTCTGCAGAGCAAAAAAATACTTTTTTTTTTGGAGCTTTCATAGTTTTTATATATTTATACTTTATATATATTTATATATTTTATATATATTTATACTTTTTATATTTGAGCTTTTAAAGTTAAAATGTATTGTATGAGCACATCCCTATTCTCCCCCAAACCCGTGTGCGCAGTCTGGGGGAAGGGAACAATGATAGGGAGAACGGTGACACTAAGAAAGATGTCTACTAAGATGTGAACAATAACACCTACTGGGGAGATTTTCTTGCTCCTCCTCCTGCACCAAGGTTTCCTGGCAGCTCTTTGCTTAGGAGAAGTCAGTTCTCATCACACTTGATTAACCCTCGCAGTTATGGGCTAGCACAGACCTCTCTGACAAGACAGAGTAAAGTTTAATTGCTGTTATTTTCATGATGAATGAAGCCTTCCTCATGCTGGCTTCAAAAAAGTTAAACATTCCAGCCCTGAGAACAGAGAACAAGAAGAAAATGAGGTATGGGGGGAGGGGGCAGTAATTCAGCTCTGGGCATCAATTGGGATCTCTAAAGAATTTTTTTTCCCCTTAGATAAAATGAGAAGCTGTTAATATAACTTACGATCTTAGAGAGCTCCATCAACCAGAGCTGGCAGGTCTAAAATTCATTCAAATTGTTCATCATCTAGTATACTGTGATCAATGGACTCTGAATAATTGGTATCCATTGGCAGTACCTTTAGTGGAACTTTTTCATTTAGGGGCACAGTTTAATACTGTCCTAGAAAAAACAAATGAAAGTGAATTTTATAAATTTGCCTGGGTAAATCCAGACCTTCCCACTTGCCCAGATCCAGGAATAAATAGGACACCTGTTCCCCAAACCAATCATACAGATATGCCCCAAGACTATTCCTATAACAAGGCATTGTAAAAGTGGCAGCTGCATTTAGGCTAAAGTTCATATTTGCATGGTTACTATTTCACTTTTTTTTTCCCAATAATTGAGATCTTGAGGCCAGGAAGTACATGTTGTTTTCTATTCCAGACATCTAGTTGGATATCTTTCACTTATTTAAATAAATGTTTGTTGAGTGGAATGATTTGATTTGTTACAAAGTAGTCCTTCCTTTTTTTGAATCAAAGTCTCCCTGTTTAATTTTTTTAGTTAAAGAAAAACATAATAACCCAAATAGCTCCACTGCCTTATTTTCATTAAGCAACTTTGATTTCTTAGCTTTGAACACATCTTGAATACATGTTGAAATTTTATAGGACCACAGAAGCTGGGAGCTAGAAAGGCCCTCAAGAGACCATCTCATTCTACCCCTTAATTTCAGCTGCAAAACTTGCTTGGTTTTTGACTTCTCAGAATCTCAGTGTCCTCATATCTGTAAAATAGATATAACAATCTTCTGCATAAAGTCTAAAATAAATGTGACTTTCGTACCTTTGTACTTGTGCTACTTTTCACCCATAATCCCTGTTCCCTAGGACTTTGGTTTCCTCTTCTGAAAGTAAAGATGTTGTTTGTATTAGATCAAAATGTATCATCCTGTGAACTTTTTCACTCCAAATCCAGGGTTCCTTTGGCACCCCAGGTTGTCTCTCCTAGATATAATTCTGATCACTATTTGAGGGCTAGCATTGAAGGCATTGATGTGCCTTTAATCTTAATAATAATAAATAATAGCCTTACTTTAAGAAATTCTTTACAAATATTGAATTTTACCTTCACAACTTTGAAAAGTAATTGCTGATTATCTCCATATTACAAATGAGTAAACTGAGGCAGAGTTTAATTGACTTACCCAGCATGATATAGCTAGTAAGTATTTAAGACAGAATTTGAACTCAGGGCTTCCTACACAGAAATATTTAAAGAATTGTTTTTGAAAATTAGCATTGGTGTTATTTTTTACAACACCATGAAGTTTTATGATATAAAGTTTAATTTTTGTGTATTTTCTTTAGGAATATAGAATTTTGAACACCTCTTTGCTTTAACAGACTTCTGAATGGTTGTAACAACAAAAAAAAAAAGATGATCACCTCTACTTGTTTATGAGCTTCTCTCAAATTAGCTAAACATATTCTTGGAGGCTGGACATCTTGTCCATCATCAGGCCTGTACTTAAAACCTTTCCACTGTGGGATCTGAGCTTGTATATCACTACTGTAACATTTGAGAACCCAAGATCACCTGCTGGCTATGCTGAGTGATGTCATTTTTGAGTATTCTTAATACTGAATTGGATTTAGAAGTCCTAATTATTAAAAATTTATCAAAAGGAGATCTAGAATATATTATTATATAGATGGAGATACAAACAATTGGAGGTATCATGACTTTACGTCTGAATTTTTTAAATTAAATTTAGACTAGAATTAATCTTAAAGTATGTCTTTTTTTTTTTTTTTTTTTTTTTTGCAGAATGGCTAGAATACATTTATTAAGTAAATAAAAGGCTAGAGACTAGGTTATTTGGGATAGAAAACCACAGTCAATCTCAAGATTTCAATAAATGAAAAAAATGTGAATATCAAATATCAATACTACTTTAAGTATTCTGATAATTGAATATGCTGCCTTATTGATTGCTATCATAACAAATATACTTGACTAATCAATTTTTAAAAGAATTTGAAAATATCACATAATCGATTCACAATAAAATTGTACAAAGCATCCTTCCTATTGGTAATTTAAAAGACCATTCAGGAAATGAGACAGACTCGGGGGTCACTGTCAGTTATTATTGGAAAATATTGCAAAAAATTCTGCTATTTATGATTCTATGAAAAGTTATACTTTGCAAGTATTTTTAAAGAAAAAGAATGATAAAATTATTAATTATTTATACCTATAAATAAGATCTATATTTATAAATAAATAAAACATAGTTATAGATAGTTAATTATTTATAAAAATAATGTAATTTTATTATGGTGATTCCAAATAGAGGCCTTCAAAAAGTATTTACCTAGAAGCATTTTCTCTCCAGATCATTTTCAGGAACATTTCATAAAGATGCTCAGAAGCTTTAGTTGCATTATTTTGCTTTATCATACACTATCACAAGAGGCAAATAAGGACACCAGTATGCTTTTTTCACATTAATATTTTTGTAAATTTCTTTTAATCACCAAAGAAGATATTACTACTACCACCTTAAGTTTATATAATGCTTTATAGAGCTCAGTTAAGTATCTCATCTCACCCTTAAAACAACTCTGTAAGGTAGTCAGTTAACCAAGCAATGCTATATTCACTTCATAGAGGGAGAAAATTAGAGACTCAAAGATATTAAATGACTGACCCAACTTCACAGAGCTGGTAAGTGGAAAGAACAGGATTTGAACCTATTTTTTGGACCTCCATATCATGCCACTCTGTATTTCATTGTTAAAACGCTGTGAAAATATAGTTGATGGGTTTAAGTAGATGAAGTTTTATTCCTTGTGATGATAATATTAATGATCTACTTTTTATGTTTTTTAGGCTGGAAATTGAATCCAGTTGTGGGTGCAGTCTATAGTCCTGAATTCTATGCAGGTAAGAACATCTCTGTGCATGACAATGTTTTTTGGTTTTTTTTCCTCTTCTTTCTGACTTTTTTCAGTTTGTGTGGCCAGCCAACATGAGAGGAATTTGTAGAATGGACTGAATAAATCAATACTTATCTTGATAAATTTTGAATTATTCTTTGAGGAAAAGCAAAAATATTTTAGAATCGCATAAATAGTAAAGAAAGAGACTCATTCATTTAAAATGTGGGGGTAAGTATAGGGGATCCTGCCCTTTAACATCATTGATTTTGCCTGATTGAAGCATGTCCACTTTTTTAATACCTGATTGGAAAAATGTAATGTTATTTTTTTTCAATATACATACGTTTGTAAGCCACACACTTTTTATTGAATATATATTACACTATTATTGGCAGAGCAAAATGGATAATTAAGTTAGTTATCTGTACAATTCAAGCATGAGGTGGGGATGAAACTTCTACTTAAAAAAGGATTTGATTAATCAAAAGGCTCTCCTACTGTCTTTCTCCTTTGATCAGTTATACTTGGTGACTACTCCTTTGTCCACTTTGGCATCCTGCAAGAGAAACTGAATGATATAAAGAATTTCCTTAGATCCAGGAAGCCCATTCTACCAACATGGCTGGGTAACCCCAAGGAACTAATTTAACTCCTTAATATTCTAAGTAATATTCCAAGAACAAAAAGTTGCAAAGTGGGTGCTGACTTGTATTAGTAAAGGGATTTCCTCTTCCTCAAGATTTCTTTATCAGTAAGATCATGGATTGTGACCCTATCCTATATACTTGTATATGAGAGGGTTTTTTAATATTTGTTTTTAAATAGTAAAGAATAATTATGTACCAGAATACATGTAGCTGTATGTATGGGGATGAAGTAAACAAACTGAATGTAAATAAAGTGGGAGAAAAGTAGACATAGTTGATATTTAGGCTTTGATTATGTGCCAAACACATGGATTCGAAACAAAAACAAATATGTGGTCTTTTAGGCAGATATTTGGGGCACTTAATACCCATTGTCTGGAGTATGATGCAGATTTTTCAGTTTTTATCTGTTTGACGAACTCTAGACCCAGCCCTTAGGGCATTAAATTCTGTTTGTTTGTGAACATCTGTGGGGATGTTTCAGTGGGAAATCAAGTCTAAACTACCGAGAATTAAATTTTTAATTGTCCTTGGATTTCAGCCTTCCATGTTCTCCCAGTTCACCATTGTTGCAGAAAATTGAGTGATCTGTTACAAACAAACTGTTCTACTATGTATCTTTCATCAGAGGTGAAAGTGGAAGAAGGAAAAGAATTTACCTGTCTAGTTTTGCCAGTTAATTCTTGTAGCTAAAGAGTAGAAAACATTTTTTATGTGTGCTTACAGTAGTATGCAGAGGTTTGTAGCCATTACTGGGCCATACTTTTCCCTCTCCCTTTGAAGAATGATTTCACTTAGGAGCCCAAGTGGCAACTTAATAGTGGTGTTTCAAACAATAGATTTCAAGCAATAGGTAAGACATTACATTAATATAAAACTGAGGGTAGTTAGAAGCCAGGAATACAAGTATGTTTGGGTCCTAATTGTCTTCTGCTTTTTTCTAAATATTATAGTCACAAAAAAAAAATCAGTAAGTGAGGAATAGGATATGTGTTAATTTGGAACAAGAGAGTAGATTTTTTTCCTAGTCTATATTTTGACTCTAATCATTAGTCACAGCCAAAAAATGATCAATTTTTAAAAAAAAGCCTCTATGTATATTTGCCTGTCAAGATATAGACTCACAGTTCCTTTAGGGTAAGGATTCTAAAGTTACATGTAACGTGACTACTTCATTTCAATAATCTCCTGCTATATAGTCCTCAACCCATAAGATTATGACATATATTTAAAAGTTTTAATAAAAAATTAAAATATCATTGTCTCCTAAAACTTCAAATCACCTCATTTCTTTCCACTACATCTACATCAGGATTAATGTAGTTAAACTTATGAAGAGAATAAAACAGTTCTCCAGATATTTCCAACCAGAAGAATATTGAAACACTTGAAACTCAATTTTTTATTTTATGTGAAAGTTTTGTTTCTGATTCAAGCAGACTTCTTTAGTCTTCTTCCTGCTCCTTGCATTAGGATTCAAAACATTAGGAACATTAGGATGAAAAATCAGGAACATTAGGATGAAAAGTCAAAGCCTCTGAGTGTGTATCTGCGCGTATATGTGTAGTTCTCTGTGTTTGTGTAGACACAATTTATGACTTTCTAAAGCTCGGGAAAGATTGGAAGAAGAAGAACCCATTTTAAAGCATTTGCTGACTTGAAAAGATTTCCAATTTATTTCAAATAAACCAAAATTTTTATATTTTAGCTCATATATATATCTGTATGTATATATATATATATTTATCTCTATATATATTTTATCTCTCTGTATATATTTTTTTATATTTTAATACAGAGAGATAAAAACACATGCACATAAAGTGTGTATCCAAACACTCGAATACTATTCACTTAGAGGGCTATTCAAAGACACAACTGTTCAGATACTGTCAGCATCTATCTCTATGTTCATGAATTGATGTTCAGTATTTTAGATGTTCCTTACCAAAGAGATAGGTTCCATCTGCAATATTGAATGTATTAAAGAGAGACTGTGACATTGCTTTGATTTGGGCATTTAGCAATTCAAACCAGAATCTGCATGAAAAAGAAAGTTGGAATCATTAGTCATTTCTGTATGTATGACTTTTTATTAAATGATGACTATAATAATATTCCCATAGTATAATTATTGATTTTCAAAGCTTATGCAGAATTAACAACCCAGCCTCCAATTGTCTTTCAAAATAGGGCATGAAGGGATCGCATATTTTGTAAATTAAAATCAATATTTTCAATCTCTCCTAAAGGTAATTTTCCTAATTTAGTAGACTTTTTCCTAACATTTATTTTCTCTTTTAATTATAAAATGGCAGGTTATTGATTTTTGTATATAACCTCTTGAAGTCCCCAATGCATTTTTATTGCAGGGTGGGGTTAGGGAGAGCCGTTGCACTTCTTAATGAGAACCTTTAATTACTAGCTCAACGGTATTAATTTTGTTTGATGAATTATGACATGATTTCTCCTACCGTGCAAAAGACATATTTAGGAAGCTTTTATGAAAGAGACTTTCCAATTGGTGCCTTTCTGAACTCTGATCTAGAATTATATACCCAGAATTAAAAAAAAATTAAAAAAATATATATATCTAGTGCCCATTTTCAGAAATTTTTATACATAATCACTTTATTCCACAAACAAATCTGAAATTTGTCCAGATATTGTTGGGCTTTTTTTCCTATTAAGCTAAACAGCATTGATTTTTTTTAAAAAAATCTAATCAGTCCTGAAGCCATAGGGATAACCAGACTAGTGAGAAGTGAAATAGTGACACATACAACTACTGTCTCCTTGAAGATCTTTGACCTTTTTCTATGTTTTCTGGCTATTTTCTTCTTTAGTTTGGAGAGACCAGTGTTAAGAGTTTGGAGTATTTGAAAGCATGTGGAACCACCAGCAACACTGAAGTTGTTTAGTTTTATTATGGTTGTTTCAAAAGCATTCCTTTGAAAATGCCTCCATAGGGCTAATATCAAAGATTCTATAGTAAATAAGAGATCTTTTTCTTAGTAAGAAATGATGAAAAATTTGGCCACTTTGGATATATAGGTGAGATTTCTACAAAGAAACTGTTGATTTAAAGCACCTTTAATCTTCATAAATAAGTAAAAACAAACCAAACCACAAGGTTACACAAAGCTGTCAAGATGGTGCTGATGAATGGAAAATTCACCAGTTTCTCAATTGCTGGTGAAGACACATGCTGCAAGGCTTAACCGCATTGTATATCATATCTGCCAACTCATTTCTGTGATTAAATATTCCATCAGTGAGGCTATAAGGCGGTAAAGCTTAACAAGATTCATAAGATGCACCACTTGAATACACATAACTCACTTCCTGGGATGGAGAGCACCCCGCGTGCAAAAGAAAATTGGAATTGAGTTAAATTACTCTATAAGACAAGATCAATAGAGAAAGGAAAGATCTTCTAATGCAATGCTAATCTAAGATATAGTTATGTCCCGACAACGAGAAGCAGACAATTAAAGTCAAAAGTGGAGGAATGTAGAGTAAATCAACTCTAAAACCTTGAAGATAATGGTAAACAGTGGACCTGGTGACATTATTATTATTGGCATTTTCCACCCTGAGTGTATACTCAAAACACAAAACAAATTAAAAGAAAAAAAAATCTGGTGTTAGAAAAACACATGACAGATTAAGAATAGAGAATGTTTGAGACTGAAAAGGGATGGGTGCCTAACAGTGGCTATGTTTGTAAGTCAAATGAGTAATAACTGCAGGAAGTGTATTTTTCTTCAGTTACCTGAATGGAGCTCTTTCCATGACCACTCTTTTGGCTTGCAGACAGTTGCATTTGAAGGAAATTAGATCGTCAAGAAATAAGATATCTTTAAGCTGTTGATGAAATTGCCTTTCACTTAAAATTTTGGATTGTAGGCAAAGTGAATGTGTCATCCTTAGGTTGAGATTTACTTGTTAGTGTTGTAGTAGTGGACATCAGATTCCCCATTACCTTTCTGGAAAACTTACACATTAAGAATATACTTTTAGCAAGTTTCCATACTTTCCCTACACATTTGCTTTCAAAGCCTAGAATTTTCTGAGTAAAGCCTACCAACTCATTTTATGGCTTTGGTAGCAATCATAAACCCAAAACAATCACAATAAACCAAAATGCAATAAAGGATATTCTGGTATCAATCAGGCCATTCTTGAAGTAATACCATTTATCAAGAAGAACTGAACCAATCACATTTTGTGATCAAGAGTTCCAGTCTTTTTGCTGTGCCATCTGTATATTTCCCTGTGCATGTAATTAATTCATTTGTGCCTTTCCTGTTCACTCAAAGGTCTAGCCTACACTGTGCAAGCTATCTGAGCCTTCTATCCCTAAAGAATATCTCATGAAGTTTTACTCTCATATTTGACGTTTAGAACCCATTGAAGACAGTGGTTTTTTTTTTTTTTTACATGTAGTGTTTTATGGAATTTACAAGTGTTTGGTTTAAATATGATGCACCAGAGTGAACAAGAAGATACAAATTCAAGTCCCAAGTGTACAGGGTTTTTAAACTGGAAATTTTCCACTTCATAGACATTTTTCTGTATATCTGCTTCTCTTTGTCTCCGGGTAGGATTTAGTTTGTTTCACTTCCTTTCCTTCCTTCCTCCCCCTCCATCTTATTGATCTTCCATTTTTTCTCACATTAAACCCTGAAAATTCTGATCACTGCCTTATCCATTTCTAAAACTGAGAGCTAGGACTCCTCTTAAGTGATTCGTGGGATAGCTTTGGTGCTTGTTTATACTCAAAATGCTGTTTCCTAAAGAAAAGGAGCAAAGCTTATTGCTGCCAAAGAAATTTCTCTGATAACCTCTAATCAAGGGATGATGGCTTAGCTATATGATCGCATCCCCTTTTTTTGCAATCAGTTTGAACAAGAATCAAATGCTTGATATGTACACAGCCACCATTTTTGGAGGCAGGTGTTTTTTGCACCTCTGCCTCTTAGGCTTGAAAATCATCAATGACTTTTGCTAAAAGCAAGTGACCACATTCTTTATTACTACCCTAGGCTCTTTTCTAGCTAGCTAGAATTATTCTTTATCATTTGAAATTGCATTTCAGTGCATCCTTAAAACATCTACTCCTCTGCTTTCCCTAGGGTTTGGCCAGCCTCAGCTCACCTTGCATATACTAGCTGCTTTAAAATTCCTACTTCATCCATTCACTGCAAAGTTGCAATGTGAAGAGGTCACTACTAATAGACTGGCTAATATTGCAAGGGAATGGAATATTCTGGTTAAATTAATATTCTGGTTAATAGTCAGTACAAAGAAATATGTACCTTTTGATATTTTCAGTTTTTTAAAAATGAAACATAGGAGAATCTTAGGATCAAAGAGGAAGGAAGGATAATTTGTTTAGAATACATCACCAATATTTACCCTTTAGACCAGAATTCCAGTTGCAATTCTGCCCCTAAATGTATGACCAGTCACTAAATGTTTCTGATACTCTTCTCTTGCCTATAAAATTAGGATGTTTGAGTAAATGTATTATAAGGTCCCTTCCACTGTGATTCATAACTCCATATTTCTCTTGCAGATCATTAATTTTGAAACAACTCAAAAATATTTTTATAAGACTAATTAACGTATTCTATGGTGGGTGACAAGTGCTTGTTGATGTTAGAGATTTGCGTTAAACAGAATGTCAAAGAAACCTCTCTTTGCTCTACCTTTTGATAAGCTAGTCAGTCTTTCATACAGTTCTGAATAGCAGGAGCAAAGATTATCCTGATTAGATTAAATTGCTCAGTAGGTTCGATGCACCTGCCATAAATATCACAAGTCTTGTAGTTGTGTCAAGAAGGTTGTACATGACTACCACTTCCTTGACTTTCAGTTAGAGTTGAAGCTTCATGCCTTACTCTGTCAGCTTCTAAAAAGACACAAGCTGTCCGGACTCATGTTTCAACTTCTTTGTCAGTCAGCATCTACATCATTAGAGATCATGCTACCTGGATAGAATTCCCTAAGTATTTTTCAGATTCTAATTTTCAGTGACTGTATTTGGCTGCCTGTTTAGTTTTCCTTGCTACACCACTTCAAGTCTTCCTCGTTTAATCAGTCAGTTGATCAATCAGTACTAGTGATGGAAATAAAAGCAGAAACACTATTTGCCCCTTGTTCTGGCCCACTACCTAAGGTAGACCTTTCTTATCTACCTATATATACATACATACTCACATGTGTATGTACGTAGGTGTTTTGTCCAATGATTTGAAGTATATATCTGGATAAGGATTGAACCTTTGTCCAATGAAATGTGATTTCATTGTTAGATGAAGGAACTCCCTCTACCAATGTAAGTTAGCACCATTTCTACAATTAGCAGTCTTAGTGGTTACCTGAGGCATAGAGAGTTAAAATGACCAGTCTAGGGCCATTTTGTCTCAGAAGCAAGACCGAAACCCATCATGGTTAGTTCTGATGGCCACCTCCTGAACCCCTTTGCCACTATTTCATGTGTGTGTTTGGATATATGTTTCTCCAGGAATCTTGAAGATGGTTTCATTCAACCTTTTGATATAGAATAATTTTCTTAAGAATAGAGTCTTGCATGAGTTCTGTATCCCATGATGCATCTTTTTTTTGGTAGCATATATTCATTGTACAAAAGGGCTAAAATTCAACCTTTCCCACAACTGTGACCCTCTCTGTTGGTATGGAGGAAATAGACTAAAAGTAATACCATATTGCACATGGTTGGGAAATATTTCATGAAAAAATTTAAATATACTTTATTAATAGACAAGGCTACAGAATACAACTATCATTTGGCTTTTAATTCATTCAACACTTGTATTTATTCTATAACTAAATATTTCAATTACATACTTTTTGCTCAATTGATTGATTGCATTGTGCATAAAAATTTCAAGAAAACCAAAATTCTATTAGCACATCTGCTAATAGTGTCAAGTACTTTCAGGGTATTAATTAGGAAAAAATCCCCAAGTACTTGGTAGTCAGACTAGAGTTTAGATCCTGATTTGTAATATTCTGTAGCTGACTATACAAATCCTCTAAAACTGGATCTTTGGGTATTTTGCTAAAAGTATGTTCAAGTTTACAGTCCAAGTTAAAATAATGGTAGGGAAGGGAGATAATGAAAGAATATTGGAAAAGAAATTGTTTTCTGAGCTAACAGATGATTTTAAAAAAAGTATCCCTTTTTCCTCCTAGAAATCTCTTAGCAATATTCATATATGTACAGAAGTCCCCAATAATATCTATACAAGAAATATAATACCTATAGAAAATATATACTCTGATGTTCTCTTCCAGTAAGTATCTATAAGAAACTACAGGGCACTGCTAGATTTGCTGTTGATCAGTTTTGTTTTGTTTTTGTTTGTTTAAACCCTTAACTTCTGTGTTTTGTCTCATAGGTGGAAGATTGGTAAGGGTGGGCAATGGGGGTCAAGTGACTTGCCCAGGGTCACACAGCTGGGAAGTGTCTGAGGCCAGATTTGAACCTAAGACCTCCCATCTCTAGGCCTGACTCTCAATCCACTGAGCTACCCAGCTGCCCCCCACTGAGCTACCCAGCTGCCCCTGTTGATCAGTTTTAAAGTTAACAGAAACATTTCATCAAGGATGTTGAACATTATGTAGTAAATTTCTATTATAAGGAAAGAGGAAAATGTAGTTTTAAAATTCATATAAAAAGGAACTTTCAAAAATAATTCAGCAAAATTCTAGCATGGTCAACAGTAATTTGAAGGAAGCCATATGTTGCTTCTTTATGTTTATAGGTCCAAAGAAACAGGTCAGAGCCAGTATTTACTTTACATACATATATATTTACATACTAATCTGAGAAAAAAATCTGTGGCTATTTAGCTCAATTTGTGAGAATGCAGTGATTATAGGGCAAAGGCTATGAGATAATCCCTCTGTAGCTTTGCTCTACTTCATGGCTGTGGATTATAACCTTAACCTGGTCTCCCATCCCTTCAGTGTGTATACTATTGGTTCAGGGTGGGGATCAGAAGAATGCAAAGTCATTAGTATATATCTATTACCTCCACAAAGGAAGACAGTCGGAGGTTATGTCTTATTGTTGGTAGGCATTGGTAGGCATCCAATATCCTGGGGTTCATTGTGTACAAAGCTCAAATTAATGACCATAATAATACTTAATAAAGGTTAAATGAATAGTTTTCTTACTATAAAAAACACTGACTGATTAGCCACCAATAAAGACAGGTCAGGTTGTATCTCTTATTTGTCCACAGTGTATGGTCGAGTTTAATGTAATTTAAATGAAGTTTTATATTTAACTCTAGGACTGTTATGAAATCTGAGTACTGGAGTGAGTGACCGTATCTGAGAGCAAAGCGTAGAGGAGATTTTGTTTTGCTGTTTTTATTTGCTTTGCAATTCAATTGAATGTCATTTTGCTTTTGAAGATTTTTTTCCTTTTACCAATTAGAGTATTGGTCCTTGTAAATTTATAGTACACCATTATTAGCTCAAGCGATTAAGTCATTATGTAAATATAGACAAATTAGCCAAATATTGTGTAATATCCTTTATGTTAATTATACAGAGATACTCATATTCACAGAATAGGGGAAAAAACTGTAACAGGGTTTAAAAAAATGTAGTGCTAAAGTACTAACATACAAATGGCAAAACCCTACTTAGATTAACAGCATTGATGACAGTTAATGCATTTCTAAAACTTCTATGGAACTGTTACAACCCATTACAGTCGAAATATTGGT
Source organism: Gracilinanus agilis (assembly GCF_016433145.1). NCBI lineage: Eukaryota > Metazoa > Chordata > Mammalia > Didelphimorphia > Didelphidae > Gracilinanus > Gracilinanus agilis. The sequence goes on from NC_058130.1 coordinate 173,386,497, forward strand.
TTATGAAAAATTAATAAAGTCAGTAGAAAATGGAATTCAGCATCTGTACTAGCGATTTACACCAAAAGAATCATCCAGAATTAATTATGCCTTATGCTACATTATAATGAGTTTTTCATTAAAATGTATACCATTATGGAAACTAAACAAGGATTATTCAAAGAATAATGCCAAAGGCTGTTATTTTTTGAGAGATTAAATTAGTTAATGGGTTATACATTTAAATCTGGTACAAGGTTAATTGACATGCATTTATCATTGTGTTAAACTTGGTGTAATTTAAAAGAAATGTATATCCCAGTATCACAAATATTTAGCCTGGGACATGTGTGCATTGGTTTGTGTGTTTTTGTGATATAGAAGGATATATAGTACAATGCAGGTTAAATGTATTTCCTGTTAAAAATCATTGCTTTCAAACACTTCATCATTTCCTAAAAATTATTTTCATTGTCTGAAAAATTAAGTACTTATTTTTAACTCCCGGGGTAGGGGTGTGTGAATTCATGTTGGGAGGAGATTAAAAAAACAACAAATCAAACATTTTTAAAAGAAATGTACATAAACATATTATCCACTTTGATTAGAAAATGAAATTTTCAAGTCAAAGCTAGATGACTTCTTCAGAAGTTGTTTGTTAGGGGAATTCTTGTGCTGTTATGTGTTGAACTATATCATATAGCCACTAAGTTTCCTTTCAACTCTGAATCTCTGACTACTGAGTTAAAAAATTGAATCCACAAGACAGGGAATATAGGATTTCAACTTAGAAAATAGAAAAATTTTAAATAGAAATTTCACTCAGAATAGAAATCCTGCCAATCCCTCATACATATCCAAACCCAAATTGATGCCCAGTGATGAGAAATGGTAGACAGGGAAAAGTACTTTGGGGGAGGTTATTGATCATACTTAGATATCCAGGTTCTCAAGTCTTTTCTTTTAGTCATAATTGGTACCACTGATGTAAAGGCCCATTCTATTTTGGTGGAAGATACTAAAAAATCCACTTCAGTGTTTTTCTTTTATAAATTTTTTTTCCTTGAAGAAACAATGAGATAAAATTTTTGAAAAGCATTAGTGTTCATGATGGAGGATATTTGGCCTGGATATGTCAGTCAAGTAATTCATAATTGCCATTTTTGTCTTTAACTTCCTCACCTAAGTCAACCAAAATGTTGTATCCTAATTGTTGCCAGTGGCCTCTACTTCTTCTTCTTCTTTTTTTTTTTTTTGAGAATAGATAAAAATTAGCCCAGTGTGTCTTTGCAAGACCTTAGAGATCCCTTAAGGAGCTCTTAAAGATATAGGTGTGATTCACTAGGAATTTGCCTGTATAATCTCATCAACATTGTGAATTAGTATAAACATTCAGCCTCCTGAGAATTATTAAAGTGTGCATAGCTACATTGAGAGAGGCTTCTAATTATCATTCATAGGTTGAAGAGCTTATTAAATATAGTTATGAAAACATCAGAATTTATAGATAGCCATATTTTAGGCTGCTTTTCTAGATTCTCCGAGCTTAATTTTTGCTCATGAGGTAATAGATGTCCCTTATCTACCCTTACAAAATAAATTGGAAGAAAAAATTATACACATGATAAAAAAAACTAATCATTTTAATGAATCATTTAAATACAAAGAGCCTCTACCTTCTCACATTTCAAAAGGATGATTGATAAAAAAAAATTTCATTTACCCAGAACTCACTGAAATAAATGGAAGTATTTATCAATCTAGTATCATTCCTCAAAGCTCATTTTCTATCAAATCAAAGGATGTTAATGTTAATGTTAGGAAAAAACCCTCATTTTTTCAGATAAAGGAACTAAAGCCCAGAGAAGTCAAATAAAATGACTGAGGTCATATAGATGAGACAGTAGCAAGGTATTCACTATGAACATATTGCTCGATTGGATCTTTGTAATTTGGGTGGCTTTTAGACAATGTTTAATTATAAAAGCTGACACACTAAGACTATCAAATACATTTGTTTAGCAGAATAGAAACCAACACTGATAAGGACATCATAGAAAAGACCAAGGGTTACCTCCTTGTGGAAAATGGGAAGGCTCCAGAGGATGTCAAACTTGCGATCCACTGACCCACTCTCCCACATGAACCTTCACCACAGGAACTCCTTCAATTTCAAAGGATTCTATATCCATCCAAAACCAGAGAGATCCCTAAAACCCCACCAGTCAACTGTTTTTTTTTTCTTTAGTCAGCCAGAGGACCCAATTAATTCAACATGAAGATGGTTAACTAAATAATATAGTAAGAAAGTTAACACCATTTCTTCCCCTAAACCCCTACCTTCTGTCTTTCCATACTAAAGTATGAATTCTACATGTGACCATGGAAAAATTTTCTTAACCAATAAAAAAAAAAAAGAAAATATGTAAAGCCAACAAAAAAATAAACAGAAGACAAACAAACAAACAAATAAATAAATAAATGGGTGAGAGAGTTGAGCTAAAAAAAAATTAAAATAAAGTATGGATTCTAAGACAGAAGAGCAATAAAGGGTTAGGCATTTGGAGTTAAATGATTTACCAAAGATCACACAGATAGGAAGTACCATGAACGTTAACATTTTTAGTTTTCATGTAATTGAGAAAAAAATAAAATTAAATGTAAATAAAACAAAAGATTAAAGAAAAGAAACAACAAAATAATCTCCCCATAAATGTAAGACATTCTTTCACAAATATATACACTGTTTGTTAATAGGGAGAGTGAGAACACATAAAAAATCACACATAAAGAGCACAGGTGATGAATCTATGGGATGAGGCAGCTTATGTGTCTGCAGGACCACAGATTTCTTCCAGTGAGGACATCATCCTGCTTTCCCTTCTGTGGTGTGTGGCTATACTCTACTTAATAACAATAGTACCTGCTTAATAATAGCACATCCTTCCCTTGGTAAGGATAAATGAGATGACATTTGTAAAGGCTTTTGCTAACCTTAAAAGTGCTATATAAATGCCTGTTATTATTATTATTTATTTATTTATTTTCCCTTCCATCTTCTATTTGGGTCATGGTGATGACTGATTATGTATATGGAATCTCTACTAAATTGTTGCTTTCTGGTCATGTTGCCCAGATCTTGTGATATCTCTGTTGAACATGTGGCTCAAATGGGTCTTGACTTTAGTCTCAGCTAAGCATTGCTCTCAGAGAGATTAAATCTGTAGACTATTTTGAGATGCTACCTGGTACTGTCTTCTGGACTCATTTCTTCAGTTTCATCTCAGTTTTATTCTGCTAGAGTATAAAAGATGGAATTTTTTCTGAGGGCAAGCTCACAGATCTTTAGTCATAGGCAACAAGCCCAGCTAAAAAACTCAAGCAAAGTGACCTCCAGGGTGAGTTTAGATTTTTTTTTAACCCCAATGTCTGAGTGAATAGCAAAGCCTTCTTTTGTAGATTACTATGTAATTTTTTTGTAAACCCTTACTGTGTATTGGCTCCAAGGCAGAAGAATGGTAAGGGTGGGCAATGGGGGTCAAGTGACTTGCCCAGGGTCACTCAGCTGGGAACTGTCTGAGGTCAGATTTGAACCTAGGACCTCCTGTCTCCAGGCCTGGCTCTCAATCCACTAAGCTACCCAGCTGCCCCCGATTACTATGTAATTTAAGCCAAGAGTCTCTTAAATATGCTCAGACTCTTCCAGAATTTAGCATACAGAGACAGGAATCTGGATTAGATGGAGGTAAACTTAGTCATTGTTTTCCTTACATCTAATCCAGATTCCTGACTCTGTTGCACATATATGTCAGTAATTTTTTTTGCTATACTTTTGCTACCAAAAATCCTCAGCCATTCAAAAATAATTTGATGGAATAGCTAGTGTTTGATCTATTTATTCATCTGCTGCCAATGTAAAGGTCCAGAGTACCAAATTTAACCATAATGATTTTAACTAAACCATTTAAGTGAATAATAATATCACTAGCATTCATATAGAGATTCAGTAGTTACAAAGCACTTTCTAAGTATTTTACTTCATCTTCACCCAGCTCCTGACAAGTGTGTGTTATTATCCCAATTTTATAGATGAAGAAACTGAGCCAGGCATTAGGTAAAGTTCATAAAGCTAGTAAGTGTCAGAAAAGTGACTTGAAACTTGGGTCTTCTTGCCTCTAGGTCCAGCACTCTAGCCAATGAACCACATAACTGACTCAAAGTGTTTTACTTTATAATTTTAATAAAACTTGAGATATGATCAATGACATGTTGCTTGTTGGCTATGGGAAGGGGGAGGGAGGAGGGGAGAGAAAGAACATGAATTGTAATCATGGAAAAATATTCTAAATTAAATAAAAATTTTCAAATAAAAAATAAAACTTGAGAAAGTTAAGTCAGAGATCTCTCATTCTTATACTCTGGAAGGAGAAGTTAAAAATTAATTCTTAATAGCTGGTTCCACTATTTCAATTCCCTTTGTGAGATGGAGAAAAATTGTTTCCAGATTTTTTTTTGTAATTGGGCACTTTTTTCTACAACTATGCAAGCTCCTCTGGGGCAAAAAAATATTTCAAATTGAAGGAGATAGTCAACACTACACTAGAACCTTGGTCTGATAGTCAGGAAAACCTACTTCCAAAGTATGCCTTGCCTTCAGTTGAATAAGACCTATATAGTAGGCTGCTAAATTTCTGTGTACCTCAATCTTAGACTCTGTAAAATTGAACCAGTAACCCTTGATCCTTCCTAACATGGATAGATATGAGACAAAACTCAACTGAGGCAATAGATGTGAAATTTGGAAGGTAAGTGATATCTAAACTCAAAGCATTGTTGTTAGAAGGGAAAATATTATTGATATTGATATTATTGATACTGCTTTTTAAAATCAAGACTGTTGGAGAAATGATTTGGCAGTGAATTTTTACAGGCTTCTTATTTCTTGTCTTGATATTTTTTCTTTTAAAGTATGATCAAAGGATCTTCCCTAGAGTCATACCAAGTATAAAAATTCCACTTTTCAAAACTGCCATATCTTGGCATTATATTGGGTATATGAACAATACGCCAATATTTCTTTGGGAAAGGGAGGGGGAGCTTAGATCTCCCTTCTCCCATGTTTATCACATATTCATGTGACACAATCCAAGACTAGAGAAGACAGGCAGCCACAGCTGTCAAAGAGAACCAGAAAGGGCTGGTAGAAATGGCAAGCAGCCACAACTGCCTTCAGCCGTGATATAAAGACAGCCAGCACCCAGGATCAGGAAGATCCAAAGTCTTTAAGATAAATACCAACAAGTGTCTGAGTTTTATCTAGGCAAGAAAGTTCAAAATTTCAAAAAAGACTAAAAGATATCAGGGTCACCATTACACATCATTGTATAAACTGAGACTTTTATGGTCCTTGCCAAATCAGGCTTCCCTAGCTTGGACAGCCAAGTCTGAAGAGTCAAGACCTCTCCAGTTTAAGTCACCTAAATGCAGTCTCCAAAGAGAGACCCCCTTCACCCCATTCTGGGTGGTTCTTGTCATTCACCAGAAATAGATAATCACATCACCATACTGAGTAGCAACATCAGAAAGTACCGAGATCTTTAGTACCAACTTAGATTCTGAGAGATGGCCAAAAAGAGAATCAACTTTCACCACCGGAGAGCTGATAAAACCAGAGCCAACATTCATCAAGACAGAGATATGAAACATTTATTCGTAGGGATCCTTTCCTGAAGAATATTTTGATCCATATTTTATCTTTTTCTTGGAGAAGGTCATTTTATATGCAGTCTATATGTAATATATTTCAAGCAACCCATTCAGGAATCCAGCTTCACCAAGCCCAACTGAAGAGATTTCACAATTATATATACATATATACATATAATATATATACTATGTCCTAACTTGTTTTATCCTTTAGAAATATCATTTTGCCTCTGTTCATTAGTGACATCTTAGTACTTCATATACCTCATGGAGATACCTTCAAGATGAATAGCTTAGTTACATTTTTGAAACACTAGTTATGTTATTATCATTATAATCAAAGAAAATCTTTAACCACAAAAATAACTTCTTTACTGGAAATATTCTTTTTCTCGCATAGGTAACATTCTTTTTTTTTTCTCATAGGGAGTAAAAAGAAAAAAAATTTATTGATGCCTTTGGCTTGTAGTTTTTTACATCAGTTATTTCCCAGTATAATCTCTCCCATTTATACGTGCTTATGTGTGAACACCATAAAACTCTTTTTTAATAACAAAAAAAACCCAGCTAACTAAAACTTCATTGCATAAACAAAACTCTGTCTGCTTGGGTTTGCAATATTATATACTCATAGCTCCACGTCTTTTTATCATGGGAACTAGAAATAGAAGTGACTTCAGAAATCATTTAGTCCAACACTCTCATGTTACGAGATGAGGAAGCTGAGTACTTGAAAAATTGCCCAAGGTTACATAGGCAGTAAGTAGAAGATATGTTTCAGGTTCAGACTCTCAGTGACCCCATTTGGGGTTTTCTTTGCAAAGATACTGGAGTGGTTTGTCAATTTTTTCTCCAACTCATTTTACAAATGTGGAAACTGAGGCAATCAGGGTTATGGTCACACAGCTGACAAGTGTCTGAGGTCAGACTTGAACTCAGGAAGAGGAGTCTTTCTGTCTCTAAGTCTGGCACTCTATTCATTGTACCACATGAAGCAAAAGAAATGGAATTCAAGCCAGGTTATTCAGACCTCCAAATTCAGTGTCTTTCCACTACTCTATACTATAGTAATTATTTCTAGTATAATCTATTGTGATCTCGATATTTTCATATTGAGTATTATTTTAAAGAAAAGCTGGGAATGTAATACATCTACTGTTAGCCACATGTAGCAGCTTGATGTTCTGGAGTATGAGTACCCAGGCATCGATAATGGTCATGGGATTGTACTAGTGCTTCTCTTTCTAAATGATCAGGTAAATCAGAATTTTGCTTGCAAGGCTGAACTCTTTTCACCTTGACCCTAACGAGTTTACTTGGGTTAACTCAGTCTTCACTCACCAAATTCAGAGAACAACCTTCCATCAGAGCTAAGAAGTCACTAACCATTAGGCTCAAATTCTTATTAAGTAAATATGACTAGTATGGATCAATGGCAAGCTTCCAATTGAGCCCTTCCAGCTGAGCCCATTAAGTATATAATCCTGAGAGTAAACACTCTAGGGTTAGGATTTCTTGGTTCTCTCTCCCAATAGGGTGTCAAGGCTCACTTTTCATTCTTTTGTAACTCTTGCCTGGTGATTACAATATCCCTTTTGATTTAGCATCCAAGTCTTTCCCTTTCTCTTCCCTCATTGTGTAATTTAAGATAATCATAGCTACCCTTCTGCCAACCCAAATATTCTCATATTCTACCTCCTTTGTGTATTTTTCCATTATTTAGAATGTTGGTGGATATCTCAAAATATAGATATTTAGAATGTTGATAAAATGTTTATTACATCATAATTTATTGAGCATGATTTTTGGGGAAAATCTCCAATTCACCCCAGTTTTGAATTGCTACATTTACTTGATGCCATTTTTAGGTATTAATAATTTAGGTTCTCATTTGAAATCAGAAAATATAACTGTAAAAAGATTAAAGTAGATTTTTAAAAAATCTAACCTAGAGGACTTAACTTCTATATCTACAACCCTCATTTTGGTATTTCAGTTCTAATCTGCAAAAATCAGCTCAGAAAAGAATGGAGTGTGTTCATGAAATTTCTCAAAAACCTCTCTTTGTATTTATTAAAGTGTAAAAGAAGAGCTAACCAGAAATCTCATAAATATATTACATATTTGTTCAATTGACTTCCTTTTAAAAATAAACACTCCAAATTACATGAATATTAAATAATATTTTTGCTGTTTGGTTTTGTTGAGTTTCAAGGTTTCTTGTAATAAAAGGTCATAGAGGTCCTAACTGAATACATAAGTACATTATAAATTGGATAGGAGAACATATTTAGGTAATCTAAAAACTGAGCCCTGTGGCAGATGTTGATTTTTATTTTACAAAGGTCAGCCTTATGGCATAAGGCCATTTTGTGTGCATGCGTGTATCTGGTGTGTGTGTGTGTGTGTGTGTGTGTGTGTGTGTGTGTGTGTGTGATAAGAAGGTATCCGAAGAACTTTATTCAAATATAGTTTCTTATAAAACACAACAGAAGAAAATGAGCAAGATTTCATTATGTTCTGCCAGGATTATAGTATTCTAACAGAAATCCTATATTTCAATCTATTGGGATTTTGTAAATTGTGTCCAGGATATTGGCATGTCCCCTCAGGGCCTTATTGTGGAATAATTAAATCTCCTAGAAATTTTCACTAGAAATAGATTATTTTAAATTTGAAACATAGATACCCCAAGAAACCTTACCTCTCATTAAACTGAATCCTACTGTCTTCTGAAAAATTCTAGTCCATAAGTATTGATGGTAATATTTAAAGTAGATTGGATCATATGTAAGACAACCTGGTTTTGCTTGGTGGAAGGAGTACATCTGAAACAAAGTAGATAACCTTTCCAAAAAAATGGGTTCCTTCTGTTTGATTTGAAATCAGCATCTTTTATGATCATGCAGAATAGCATCAAAATGTCAGATGAGGAAAAATTAGACCTTTTGAAAATTCAGTTTTATAGTTATGCCTTATGATATGGAAAGATTTTAACTTTAATGAATTGAGATCAGGATTGGGACAACCTAAGGACAAGTCCTATCCAGGACTTCAAAACAGTTTACTTGCAAAAAAAATGAAGAAAATGAAGTTATTCTACTTCAAGAACACGGCTTCCTCAGTTGTCAAGGTCTGATACTCTTAAGGAATTAGGAAATGGAATGGAAGGTGTTTGATTGGTAGGCCAGCATTCTTCAAATTGATCCCTTTTTCTCATTATTAACAAGTTTGGATGTGAAATGTCTGTATTTGATTCTTAGTGGAATTGATCTGTGGGTTGAGAATTTAAGGCTTTTTTTTTTTTTTTAGGAAATGGGTCCATAAAGAGTAAAAGTTGAGAAATTGTGAAATTAAGAAAGTTTGGACCACAACACATGAGAATAATTCTTATTACCCAATTATCTTAGTAATTTAATATCTGCAATCCAAAATTATATTACACCGTTTACCTCTCCCTGCTCCTCAGTATTTGCTTTTCATTTCCTCTGTTAACCTTTAAGAACAAAATATTAACAGGTGTAATTGGGCTTTCATGTACCCCCAAGTCTTTTTATTTCCTCCTCTTGATAACCTTCAGACAACCTTTCTTCATACCCAAATTTACCAAATGCTGAATTTTAAAAAATAGTGGCAAGGGGAAGAATTGAATTAAACTCTGTTCTGTGGTTATTTTGTCGTGCTAGATTTCAGTCTTAGGAGAGGCTCTAAGGAACAGAAGAACTTATTATTACAGTTGAATATTTGTAATATGTGGACTTCTGAGGTAGAGTTAACTTTTCCTTTCTCTCTTGGTGATGAAGGGAGAATAAACTGAAAGTGTTGACAGTATCTACTCATGGAAGATAATATATGAACTTCAGGCTTACTTCTTCACTGTCCATAATAGATTAAAATACATAAAATATTTTTAAAAATCTTCTGAATATCTCTACTTTCCGTATGTAGTAATAGAAAGGAGGTAAAATAATTCCTGAAGAATTCCCAAACTGATCAGTATTTGATCGAGCTATTTCAAATGTGTTATAATAACAGGAAGGTCTAAGATGTCAGTCTTTTTTTTTTTTTTTGGCAGTAATATGACTGCTCTCTGCTATCTTTTCAATTAGAGCAAGGAAAATAGCCATATGAATGGAGAGGAAGAATGCTGACTTGACCCCTTTATCTACAAAAATTAGTTGAGCAGGCTCTTTAGCTGAAACCAGAGATTCAGAGAGAGAGAGAGGATCTAGGGTTATTGAGGAAGGGAAATGATAATAGCAAAAGTCTTGTAGAGAACTACTTGCCCAGTGTGATTAAGCTGTTTATATTGGGCAAGTAAAAGTGATAAATGTCAAATTGGTTCTTCTTCTTACCTCTGAACCTCCAGGGAGAAAAAAAAGTAGGCTAAGTCCACTAGAGCTCTGCCAGCTGAAAAAAATTCCCTTTGTATTTATTTGAAAGGCTAGTCTAACAGGGTTGCTGGAAAGCAAGTCTCCAAATTTTGAAAAATGGTGATTCCTTTTTGATGGGCTGGGTTGGGCAGAAATACTCTCCTTTTCTTTTTTCTTTCTTTTTTTTTTTTTTTTTGGTGAGAATTACTCATTGAGTTCTCTGGAATATATAAAGCATATGGGCAGACAATCTCATTGGTCCTCACTGTCCCATGAACTCTGGTATATGGCTGTATTTTTTTTTTTTAATTTGACATAATGCCTCAGGTTTAGTGTGCGTGTTCCAAAACCAGATACCATCTCTCTCTCTCTCTTGTAGGCACGGTGCTGTTGTGCCAGGCAAACCAGGAGGGATCTTCTGTGTACAGTGCCCCCAGTTCACTAGTATACACTTCCACAAGTAAGCCAGTGTTGCGGCTCTATTTTTGTTTTGTGACATAAATATGAGTCAAATCACCTTCCCTGCCATGTAAGTTTCCCCTCCCCTTCCTTCCCTCCCCCACTATAGCTCTCCTTGAGGGTAAGGTGATAATCATTAGCATGCTTTTTTCTGTTTCTGTAGCATCTTATTCACTTTCCTCATTATCATCCCCGTCTGATTCCTCATAGTCTAGACATCAATTTCATTCTGTTATCTGCAGATAAGTCTCAATGGTGGAGGAACCACAGCCCTTTGCCTACCTTCTACCACAGCCTTACAAATAAAATGCAAAATAAAATGAAATTGCCAATCCATAAATATAACATGCTAAACTCTCCTCCTTTCGGGAGGTAGTAAGGCAGTGAAGTATATACAAAATTAGTAACCTATTTGTCATTTGTAAAAATATTGTTTATCTTTGGCAAGTAGAACATTTGCAAGGCTGTTTCATCTAATGTTCTAAGTGACTACTGAAGGAAAGGGGAATTGCTTCAGCCTCCATTCAATCTGGGGGGGGGGGAAAGAATAATAGACCCAAACTTTTAAGATTCAGGTCTTCAGCTAGTCTTTAGAGATGGCTCCTTATATTCATGGCTCCTCAGCATGGAAGGAGTCTGGGTAAGGGTGGGTCTGAATAAGTAGGGTCATTAAATCTTAAGAGTAATGTAAAAGCCCCCCCTTAACACTGCCTGGGTGGGGGGCTATTTGGGTGGGGAGGGGGAAGAGCGGTTATATGGAAGCAGGTCCCCAAACTAGCTCCATGACTCCAAAGTGAAAATGGCCCTAGAATTCTTAAAGCAGGCTGAAGCAAAAAGCTATCTTTGCTTATTTGGGCCGTGGGGTCCTCTCACCTTATCCTTATTCTTCATAATTAAGTCCGTCCTCAAGGAGACTCTCATCCTTAGCTGTCTGGATTTCCTTTAGTCTAAGACCTTATCATCCATTTCATACAATGTGTATATTCACTGCAAAATACTCACCAGAAGAGTGGAGAGGAAGATGTAATCATAAGGAGAGGACTTCTACGGTGACTTTGCTCAAAACAGACTCTAGATGGATTTTTCCTCTTCGAAGATTTCTTCACCAATTCCTGAGTGGGGCAGCAGCCTGAAACTTGCACTGGTAAAGGGTTGGGGCCAGAATTGCCAATTTATACTACTCCAGTTTGAGATCATCATTGAATTGTCCAGCCCGAAGAACTCAATGGAGACTTCCCTGATGGGCCAGGAAGTTGTAAGCAATCAAAAGATAAAAACATCTTCAGTTGAGATTGTTAAAAACCCAGAAGCAACTGAAGTCATTTGAAGACAATGGAGAATTTCTAACATCAGGAGAGAACGTAAAAAAGCAATTTATTTCAGTGTTAGCTGTATATATAAAGTAAGAGCAGGATGCTCTTCACTGTTTGTGACTGCCAATCAATAAAGTTCTTGCCACAGAGACAAAGAGTGACACTTTCCAAACTAGCCAAAACGGTATAGTCTGTATCAAGTCATTAGTGATTATTTTCTTTGGAAAGAGGTAGAGCTTACTAGGGGGACAGATTTAAGAGCATATTTTCTGTTTTCTTTCCCCTTTTAATTCTCTTGAGTTGCCTTGACAGGAAAAAGCCAGTGATGACATGAATCAGGATAGCATGCCCATTCTGCAACCACTTGAGGAAAACTCACTTCTCAGCTGTGGATGAGTTGGGGGCAAGTCTCCCATCCTTGCACAGGCTCAGTCAAGATGTACCCCTCAAGCAGAATCCAGTATTCCCTATATAAACTCAAGCCATTCTTCTAGACGTGACAAACATTTCTAGGAAAAAGTGGTACAATCAGTTTTCTCTCCAATGTCTTTCCTTTATCTTCCAGGACATACAACTAAACTATAAGTCTTATCCAAAGCAATACTTACTTCAGTTTCTGAGAAAGTTGAAAACAGAAGGCAGTCATTTAAAAATGTCTTCTAATCTAAGAACTTGTTTTATTGAAAGTATGGGGGTGGTGCAGGAGAGAAGAGGGAGGTGGAAATTCTTTGTATAGCCTAAATAGCAGCACATCTCTAAGAAATAATTGGCAAAACAAAACAAAAATACACACCCTACATGTTATGTAATGTGTTGATCAGAAACTTTTGGGCATTCAATTATATAGGAGCAAAACCATTTTTGGGACAAGTGAACATTTTTTCAGTATGCTGCCCCTGAAAATGTTGAAAATAGTTGATTGAAGAATTCAGTTCCACTGGGTACTCAATAATAAATTGTGAAGCTAGTGGGAAATGCATAGGGAGGATATAAGCTTAAGTATTTAGACCTTATTACAGTATGTTTATATCATTTCTTCTTTATATCTGCCTGGGTGTCATCCCAAAGATGTCAGCCAGATCCAACCATTAGCCGTTCAGGTAATGAGCAAAGAGATCACAGGAATAAATACTAAAACTTGTGAATCATTGTTGCACAATTTTCTATTTTTTAGTTTAAAAAATTGGATCTCTTGACAAGCCCCTTGTTCTTTTTATCCCCCTCTAAAATGTTTTTGGACAGCAATAGAGATATAGCTTCCAAAGTAGAAAAAAATTCATATTTGCTCTGTCAGCTGATTCATCAGCCAAGGAAGTTTTTTAAAGCAACAGTTCATTGAAAATTAAAGCATTTCAATTTCTTTTTTGTAAGAGATGAGGAGAAAGCAATATATAAATGCATCTGTGGCTTATCACTTAATGATAAGGATCAAGTCAATTATTAATAAGTAGAAATAATTGAGTTTGTTTTAAATATGTAATAAGCATACCTTTAAAATGTTTCCTTTATTACTGATTCTCCCTGATCACATATATGTGTGTTTATATATATATAAAGTTAGCAAGTATTGATCATGACAGTAAGTGATAATGACTAATGATAAGCACTGAATATGACTGCAAATAACATGTTAAAATAGGTAAATTTGCAATGTCAGTCTTCTTTAATGAACAGGTTCAACAAACCTATTATTATAGCTGTAGAGTAGAAGAGGCCTTAGAGGCCATCTAGTCCAATCTCTTCATTTTTTTAAATGACAAAACTGAGGCATCAGGTAGAGATTCTGATTTTCACAAGTGGGAGACAGGATTTGAACTGAGAACCTATGACTCCAAACCTAGCTCTCTTCCACGGTAGCAGTCAGTTAACAATACCAACATAAGTATTGGTTTCTGATACAGCTACTGGAAGGTATTTTATTTAATGTTGCCATTACTCAAGTTCCTGCTGACCATCTAATTAATATTTGAACTGACTCCATAGCATAATTAATCCAATATTATGGAAGCTTAGGTAGAAGCCTTCCTAGTAACTAATAGCTTCCACAGTGTCTTCATATTAACATGGTCTAAATATAAGGAAAAGATTATGCCATGTTGTAAGGGTTAATTATTCTCCAAGTAAAGGCAGGGCTTTGACAAATTCAGTTTATTTTTTGTTGCATTTAGTGTTACCATTGTAGGAATATTTGTCATTCTCAACTGACAAAATATCTAACAATAATAATATTATTATTATAGTAATTGTGGACATTCATACTTTGATAGATAGGTGCTCCTTCCAGTGAATGTAACTAGTAAATTGACAGGCAGAATTTGAACCCAGATCATTGTACTAAAGGAATTTTGTTCATACCCAGACCTACAGTGTTCCTGCTCTTTTTTTTCCCATATCTGTACCCATTATGTAGAGTATTCCTAGAAATATTCCTAGAAGTAAGCTGCTCTGACCCATTACTAGTTGAGGTTCTTTTGCAGCTGTTGGGATAATGGGCCTCCCAGGCTTCCCACATTATCTATTTCAAATCTTCAGATCTTAAACCTCAAATACTTTCTTTCATCTCCTCTTAGTTACAAATGAGGACCATATAATCTCAGGTACAAGTTTCCTTCCTCATTTCCATTCCCCTCATTATTTTTCCACCTTGGAACCTTTTGTGGAAATGCTAACTATCCCACCTATGTCCTAAACCTCCTCTTTTCTCATCTGATGGGGGACATTTTTACTTACCTCTTTAGTATCTTAAACCTTTCACTCCATCCTCAGTTCTTACTTTCTAATACCAATCAATACATTAAGTCTTAGTATCCCATGTCCCACCTAACATTCAAGAATAAACTGCTGGGACAAGTTTCCTACTCTGTCTGCCATTTTTCCTTGTTATTTACCTCCCTCTTAAAACTTTTCAATCTAATGTCTAGAATATTTCAGTGGAAACATTAATAATTAATTGCCAAAGGGGTTTTCCTACCCCAAAACAATGAATTTGTTTATTCCTTAAAGAAGCTAGCTCATCTACTCTTTCCATTTCAGCTGCTTCCATAGAATGACTCTTCAAAGTTCATCTTCAGAACTTTATCTGTCATTCTCACTTCAAATCCATATATCCATTTTCCTAAGGGACATTAATTTATAATGGTTTCCTCAAATAAGCACCACTTTCTAGCTCCTCTCATTCTTGAGGATAGCATATTATCATCCCAGTGGTTACTGAGACTTGGAAAATGTAAAATTGAAATTTGTCTTAATCTCTGATTCCCACATTTAGTTTCTAGGCTTTCCACATTTGTTTATTTATTTTTTTAAAACCCCTGACCTTCTGTCTTAGAATCAATATTAAGTATTGGCTACACGGTAGAAGAGTGGTAATGGCTAGGCAACTAGGGGCCATTTTTGAACCTAGGACCTCTCCTCTCCAGGCTTGACTCTCTTTCTCTCCCCTGAGCCACCTAGCTATCCCTCCACATTTATTTTTTATTACGTTTCTTTTACTTAATCTTTTCTTTCTATCCTTATAGAAGCTATAATCCATTATAGCCTCATGACAATTAATGAATTGGTTTTCTAGATGATTTATGTCTTGAGATCTCTTTGCCCCAGTTAATCCCATACCCAGCTGCTATACTCAAACATCATTCCACACAGTGGCTATTGATTCAGTTACATCTAACTCTTTCTGCTGATTTCCAACCAGAGAACCCATCCATTCCAGCCAAACTGGTCACCTTGCTGTTGCCTAGAAAGTTCTTCTTTGCTCATGCTCTTTGCCCTATTTACTCCTCACTTTCGGTACTTGTATTTCCTTCCCCAAAGAGCTAGTTAGAAGCTCAGGCACTTCAAAAAGTCTTCTCTTACAAACGCCATACCACTTAGAAAAGTTCTGTCAATTCCTGAGGGGCAGCTTGATTCCTAGAAAGAACAAAGGACCTGGAGATTAAATTTCTGTGATCTTAGACAAGTTACTCTTTGGACCTTAATTTTGATTCTCTGTAAAAATTGATTGATGAATCCATTTTGGCAAATTGATAAATCCATTGGTAAATTGGACACCTTGGATTAGATGGCAAAGTGTCCTTCTAAATCTGAATCTTATGAGCATGGATCAAGGAATTATGTATTATTTTTGTCTTACACACCTTTATCTCCAGCTGTTCTTTGCATTTACTAATAGATTATTTGCATCTTAAGAGCATAAATTGTATCTGCTCTTTTCATACCCTGATGTTACCTCCCATATTATTAGTCATATAAGGAATATAATAAAAAATAATTGGTTCAATGAATGAATAAATGAATTTCATCAAGGACAAGATAGGTTATGTATGGAAGGGATCACTATCTAGATCAACCCAGGAAATGGACACTAGCCAGCTGCTTAGGTCAATTACAATTTGTACCAGGTGAGTTGGAAAACAGGTTCATTTCACTAATTTTATTCATATGTCATTTGCTCTAGATAGAAGAACAAAATGAAAAACGTGAGCTAGTTAATATCTTGGCTGAACCTGATAAGGTTGTGCAGGAATACATTTCTTACTGTTGATTAAAATTAACTGCTATTTAATTCCACTGAACAGGAAGGAAATTAAGATGTCGAAAATTGTGAGTTTTTAAAAGTTTATATAATGAAGAAACTTGGCACAGTGGAAAGAGCACAGGAGTCAAGAGACTGGGATTCCAGTTATTATTCTTATCATTGACTTGCATTATGACTTAGGGCAAATAACCTCACTGCTCCAGGCTTCTTTTTGCTTATTTGTAAAGTAATGGGGTTGGGTTGTATTTTCTCTGAGGGCCATATCACCTTCAAATCCTATGATTTCAGGTTCATTGCTTGTTTGATTATACTAGGTACTTAAAGTCGTAGAGGCAGCATGAGACTAACTCAAACTCTTCTTGTTACCTGCCAGTGTTACAGATCAAGGTGGCGAGAGAGTCTGCTTGCTATTTCTGTTGATGATGTTCAGCTGTACTTATTTCCTCAAGGATATTAACTTATTTTGAGCAATTTAAAGTTATCTTTATGCCAGGTTGTTTGCAGTTAACTGCTTTCCTTTCAGATTCCTTCTTCTGTCTTCAGTCAAGACAACTAGAATTAGAATAACTATTCAAAATCATTTTGCAGAAATGCCTGCCTTGCACCACTTTCAACATGGTAATTTTGTTGTATGTGATTTTCCCCCCACCATTGCCATGTAAAAACAATGAACAAAAGCACAATTAGATAGCGTTTTACTATTGCTTTCTTATTAGAGTAGGACTTCAGATGATGGTGGAGAGAATCCATAGGAAATGCCTTTGTAAATGTAAGTAAATGTCCAGCTGGTCCCTTTAAAGTAAGTGTGTGGTACTTTGCCTGGGAATCTGTTATTATATAGCAAGCCAGAACTCTCAGATGTTAGGAACTTAG
Organism: Gracilinanus agilis; assembly: GCF_016433145.1. Lineage (NCBI taxonomy): Eukaryota > Metazoa > Chordata > Mammalia > Didelphimorphia > Didelphidae > Gracilinanus > Gracilinanus agilis. Next base: position 173,403,737 of record NC_058130.1, read on the forward strand.
ATAAGTGGGATTTCTTTTTATATAACTGATGTACTCCAGAAAAAAAATGTAAATTGAAGTTTCATAGTTAGAATACTGTATTCTCATTATGATTTTATAGATTCTTTCTGATCTTTACTTAGCTTCAGACACTTTGGATTCTCTGATCCCTGGCCCTTCTGCCAAAGAGCTATCCAAATATACATAACTATATACACTTAAATCTTAGTAACAGGGAACATACTATTTAAACGAATCTTGAAATTAGTTATAATTAAAGCATGAATAATTTTCACCAAAATGACTTATTTGAAACTTTGCATAATAGGAGTTTGGGGGGGGGATATACATGTGCCTACTTGTAAATGGGATATCTGCACCTGCTTTAAAATGGGGCACAACTGTGCATTGGAGTGTTCTTTTAACATGCTGTTCAGGGTTTCTGATATAGGACAATTCTGTAGGTGAAACTATTTTTTAAGTGCTTCTAGTATCCCTCGGGGGGGAAAAACCATAACAACTCCCCCCCCCCCCAAAGTACTTTAGTCCAGGCTAAAATGGATTCTTTTAAGAATTTAAATTGAGAGTCTTAATTTGAAATTTTTGCACCCAAAGCTATCAGGGTACCTTCATTTGAGTTGGAAGATGTAGCTCGCCCCCACTTGCCATCTGATAGCTTCTAATTTTAATTAATTATTCTTATGATATACTGTAGTAGATTCTGCCTTTTCTGTGTGGGTTGAAGACCTGAAAGTCCTATTTATATCTTTTCATCTTGGGAAGCAGAGATGGTTTCCCTACTTATGGTGATGAATCTTATTATATCAAATCTGATGCAGATCTCATTAAAAAGTAGCTCAATGGATCTAACAGAGGTCCTGGGTTCAAATTTAGCTTACATACTTTCTAGCTGTGTGACCCTGGGCAAGTTGCTTAGATCCAATTGCCTAGCCCTTCCCACTCTTGGAAACTTGGAAACAGTGTGCAATATTGATTCTAAGTAAAAAGTAAATGTTTTTTAAAAAAGCTCTTGTCCAGCTCATATGTCTCATGATGTGAATAATAATATTTTAAAATGTTTTAATCATTATCAATAGAAAAATTTCTTGGGCAGAATATGTGTGTGTGCCATTGTACCTTGGCATAGTTATTTAGTACATTTTCACAATTATACATAAGATATGTGCACCTTCCCTTAAGGAGAGATGAAAGGGGCTTGGTAATTTTCTAACAGGTTGTTTCCAGAATTCAGTAGTTCAGAGTGCATATGTGTGTGTTTGTGTGCTTACATATATCCATTTTAACTCAATTTATAAGGATGAAAATGGTGGTAGAGGATATTTTGACTCATTCTTATAATTAATTTGCTCTGCCATTTCCTTAAATTGAAATATAAGAAGATAATTTATTCCATGGGTGGGAAACTCCAACCCTAATTAGCAATATTATGTACCATTGATCACCACCAGAAGAAAAGTACAATTTTCTGGAACAGGTACAGATGATCTGCTTTAGAAATTGTTTTAGCCAAATATTCTTGCCAGAATCAAATTTAATATCTTTTTTTCCTTTTCATTTGCTACTAAATACATCTATTAAGAGCAAAAGATTATATTTCACAGGTCACAAATATTTATGTAAATATGGTTTGTTTTCATACAATACTGCTAAAAGCTATACTTAAGTGTCTGCTAGCATTATTTTCTGGGAAATCTTAAAATAAAAACAAAATTAATTTTAAATCTCTCAAATTTTTTTCTTTGAACAAGAAAAACATCTGATATGGAAAAATTCTTGCAGAAGCAAATTGTTATCAAACTGCAACATCATCTTCATTTATTCTGCTTTATGAAACTCAAGGGCAACAAGATAGCAGCATATTTTAATTGATATATTGATTACAATTTTATGGAGTAATCTTGTGGAATTCATTAAAAATTATTTAAGTGGAAGGAATGCATATAAATCAGGTCCATAACTTTTGTGGGGTGGGGTGAGATGGAGCATAATTGATAAAACTTCCATACGGTTCTGCAATTAAATTAATGGTCTAAATTAATTAATGACTCACTTTTATTCATTCCAACATAGCAAAATGTTGCACTGAGATCCGGTAATAGAAAGTAAGTTTATAGGTAGTTGTTTTAATTTTAATTGTTTTTTCCCTCATTCTACCATCTCTATAGTTTGGGGAATTCATCTTTGCTTTACAGCTATGCTTGCTAACCATTTTAATCTTACATTATACTTGAGGTTTTCTGAATGCATCATAGACCATAAGTGGATAGCATGGGGTAGTAGATAGGATCCTGGACATGAAGGCAGGAAGACAAATACTTGCCCAGAATTTATTTGCTAACCTAAGCTGTGGGTTACATAAACCCACTAAACTAAAACTATTAATGACATTTTCCTCAACTACTAATTGAGAGTTTGGGTAAAATGAGATCCCACCCAGATCTAAATGCAGATCTATGTTGATAAAAATTACTAAAAGACTGTGAAATATGGGGACACAATCTCCCAACATAAAGCTCCTCCAGCTGAGTTCTCACACATTAATTTTCCATTGCCACATCCACTAGTAAAAAAAGGGAGAACTCTTTCTTCTAAAAATGGTGTCTCTAGGTTTATGCCATTTTAAAAATTATTTTCCTTCTCAAGGGCTTCTCCTTTACTCTCTCCACTGTGGGTCATCCATGTAATTAAAATAAATGCATTTATTATAGTGTAAGGAAATTAGAGAAGAAAAACTATATATAATTTAGCCAAAAGATGTTTTTTTACCTTAACAAAAATTTAAGGAACTAAACAGTTATTTTCAGGTAATGCTCAGATTTTTGTTGTTGCTTCTCTTTCTAGTATTAAGATTCTTTCTCTAGGCCAAGAATTTTCCTATTAGCCTTGCTGTACTCCCAATCCAACATGTTTAACCTTCTAATTCCCTAGGGAAGCTGATTCTTTTCCTTTCTATGTTTGAGGCCTATAACCTTCAAGCTTTGAATTGAATTTATTCTCTATAAAAGGCAAGCTTTTATAGATAATATTCCATAATAAAACTTATCTTTTCCATTATGCAATTTCCATCATGTTGTAAAAAACAGTAAGATGCCACTTTGCTTACTCTTTGAGTGTTAAGAAAAAAAATTTTATTTGGTAGAGCAAATGACTGCCTTTAAAGGCTTTTCCCAAGATGTATTTGACCATAAATATCATAAAATCATATAGGATTCTTTGATGGTTAACATTAATTGAGGCATACAGTGAGGAGATTTATGCCTTCTGAAAGTGTTTACCATTGTCTTAGAAGAGATGAGCTCAAAATCTGAAGTGAGAAGGTATTCTCTATAGATGATGAGGCCTTCCATGGCTCCTGTTGGTGGATGACATTGGGCTGATAGCATCACATCTCAGAGCATTACAGAGCCTCCCAAATGAGAGGCATGAAATAAGAATTAAATAGGAACACTAAATGAATAAAATATTTTTAATGTCTAGACTATGGAATGTACTTAAATTGCCAAACTGTAGAGGCTCATCTATGTTTGTGTGTGTGTTTGTAGGAGTAGATATTGCACACACATACATACATATATGTTTGTACGTATCTGTCTGGATCTATCAATAGGTATTGATACTAGGCAAACCCTGCAAATGGATAGTGAGTTGTACCCAGAATTGGATATGAGGGAGACAGAGATGCCCATGTATTATCTTTGGAAAAATGCAGAATTTTCCTACTGCGGAAAGTCTTTTTGACCCAAAGTTTCTCCTTGAAACAAAGGTCCACTTTTTTATACTAATATTCTTTTGTTGTTATATGACTATCAGTCATATAAAAACCAAAGTCTATAATGAACTAAAGTTGTAGATCTCCCACGGGGTGACTGGGGAGGCATATGATTGTTGTAAACATGGCAAAATACATTACAAACAGGAAATAATATAGGAGAAGTGGTTTAAAGTAGTGTTGTCAAACTCAAATAGAGATGAGGGGCACTAATCCACACATAAGGATGCCTGTGGGCTGCGTATTGACTTAGTTTTAAAATGTCATTATCAATATTTTATTGTATTTGTATTTGTTTGGTTAAATATTTCTCAATTAGATTTTAATCTGGTTCAGACTAAACTCGGGAGTATCATGAGCCTTGTGTAGCACATAGAACATATGTTCAGCACTTCTTGGGATTTTGTCAAGGAAATGGGAGCAAGAAAAGATGGACTGGTTGAAACTATAAGAAAGGGATTACTGATCTGTATCGCATAAGCTAACCTTAGTATCTCCAGGATGTCTCAAAAGAAAGTGAGGGAGGCAGCTAGGTGTCTTGGTGGATAAAGAGCCAGGCCTGGAGATAGGAAGTCCTGGGTTCAAATGTAGCCTCAGATCCTTCCTAGCTGTGGGACCCTGGGCAAATGAATCCCAGTTGCCTAGCTCTTGCTGCTCTTCTGTCTTGGAACCAATACTTAGTATACATTTTAAGACAGAAGGTAAGGATTTTTTAAAAAGTGAGGAAGACCTCTAGCATTTAGAGTGATATTTTATGTTGTACATAGAGGAAGACATTTAGAAGCGTCAGACAAGAAGGGCAAACGGATTGCTGGTTATAGTCTTCATCATTAGAAGGAATACACAGATTGATGAAACAAAAGATGCATTTGAGAATAGCATTCTTACTCTGATCAGAGCTGTCTAGTTACAAGAAAGCAAATCCTGTTTTCCTTTCCCTCTCCCTCACCTTTGTTTTCCCTATTTCCTTTGTGTTTCCTGTATTCTGATTTTCTTCTTAAAGCTCTTCTATTGGGTTATTCACTCCAATTCCTCCACCTTGGATCAATTCATCTGGTACTATTTTCAGCATTTTCCTGAAGCCTTACCAGACAAACACCAATTACTTCCCCAAAACTGTTGCTTATTATCCACAATCCAACTGGCTTTGCTCAGAATATATATTAACAAGGAAACTGTGTTCACCAACTTAGTAGAGAAAGTAGCACCAAAAACAGGTTGAGGTGATTACTTAGGGGAAAAGTCCACCAAAAGGCACTCTTGAATATTGATATCTATTGTATATTTTCTCTAGCCATTTGAGTTAATGAGCCATGCCTTTCTTTAATAGATTTCTGTGCTGCTTCTCTCAGGATCAAAATACTGGACTAGATGGACATGAGTTTGACTTAGTTTAGCGGGTTTTCTATTTTTAAATCCTCACATTTGAAATATTATTCTTATGTCCCATAATCATTTGGGTATGATCCTATAGTCTATAATACTATTTAAGCAGACCACAAACATAGTGCATTCTATCAAGCCAGAAAGGTTTTGACTATGAGCCCAATAATTGATTTTTTTCCCCTGTCATCAGTATTGGCCTAACCAAACTCAAGAGGGTGAGCCACTAGGAGATAAATATTTTTTGCCGTAGAAAATCATGGAGACTATCTTCTAAGTCATTAGTGAGTTGTAAACACTCAGTAAAATGTATTAGGCACCTATTATTTGCCAGGCACTATTCTAAACCCAAAAGATACAAAGAAAGGCAAAAAACAGTCCCTATTTTAAGGAATTCACAAGAGAGAATAGACAAATAGGTACAGATAAGCTATATGTAATATATCTTGGAAATAATAAAGAGAAGGAAGGCATCTAAATTCAGGAGTATTAGAAAACCTTATCGAAGGTGAAATATTTACCTGGAACCTGAAGGAAGTCAAGGAAGAAATGAGGGGCAGCTAGATGGCTAAGTGCATAGAACACTGAGTCTGGAAATAAAAGAAACTTAAGATTAAATCTGGTCCCAAACATTTACTAACTATATGACCGTGGGCAAGTCACTTAATCTTTATTTTTTTTAATTCACTTGAGAAGAAAATAGGCAAATCAACTCCTATACCTCTACCAAGAAAATCCTGTGGACAATATGGTGCTAAAGGTCACAATGAATTGGACACAACTGAACAACAGGGAAGAGATGAAGACAGAGAACTTTCTAGGGATGAAGGACAGCTAGTGAAAATGCTTGAAGTTGGGAGATGGAATGTCTTGTTCTTGGAACATCAAGGAATCCAATGTCACTCTATCAGAGTATGTGTGTGGTGTTGGAAGTGGGGAGTTTAAGTTATAAGAAGACTGGAAAAAGTGGGACTGGGACAGGTTATGAAGGGCATTGATAGACAAAAAGAAGACTTTGTATTTGATACTGGACACTAGAGAAAACCTTTAGAGTTTATTGATCAAGGACTGGGGGTGGAGTGTTTATGTTATGGTCAGACCTGTACTTTAGAAAGATCATTTTGAAAATTGAATGGAAGATAGATTAGAGTGGAGAAAGACTTTAGGCAAGATGGCCAAATAGGAGGCTATTACAGTAGATGTTGTAATCTACAAGAATGGTGAAATCACAGGTCCCTGGTATATTTAGAATAAAGAAAATTATGTCTTACTCTTTAAAATCAGCCATTATCATTATTGTCAGGGTGATTTTGAAAAAGTACCCATAATCAAGGGTTTTTTCCCCTTTTGGGGGGAAAGATAAGGGAAATCAGAAAAATCTTAATGCAGATATCTTTGCATGCTCAATTACTCTCACAATCATGTCAACTTAAAGCTATTCTCATATTTTTACAACATTGAGGTGTACAGTAGAGACTTATTGATGTGTATTATTTCTTGGACTATGACTATGCTTTGTGCTAATGGACTTCTTTACATTCTTTACTGAAGTGGACTCTTCCACAAGATTTTAGCTGTTTTTTTTTTTCCTGGTACATTCTTGGAATTATTCACATGTTAATCTTGGAATCATGTCAAATTCAAATTTCAGTGGTCATGAACCAGTTACCTTCTTGTTCTAAGTGTCTTTTTTGATTTTTGTTTTTAAATCAAACATCACAATTTTCAGTCATTCTTCATCACAAAAAAACCTTTGACTTAGGCTACTATCTCCAAAAATACTCTAAGGCTTTTTACTCAATGGAACTAAAGGGTTTTTTTTAGGTTGATTTATGATCTTACTGGTAAATAATAATTCTCCAACATTCTTCCCATTTCATAGTATCATGCTAATTTGGTTACCCTATTTAACTTCCCTCTCCAGGTGCTTAATAGAAAAAGATCAGACTTAACACTGAAATATGTCACACTTGAATGGGCACCTCCCTTCAGCTTGGCACAGGGCCAAGGCATAGTGATTAGGCATTTGTTGTTACAGTGGTAGTTATTGTTTCATGTGTGCAGATGCTCCTTACCACAAATGCATGTTAGTGTCATTTCATTCAAAGTCCCTTTTCCACATGAATAGCAGAAGAAAAAAAATGGTAACCAAATTGAAATCTCTTACCTTTGCTGGATCATTTTTTATTAGAATTCACAATAGATTTATGAATCTCAAAAATACTCGTTTTATAAAGTCATTTTTATTACCCTTTAGCATCCTATCTTCCATGTTCTATTGTGTCCCTTATTTTTGCATTTTCTTTAAAAATAATTTAAATAGCAATGAAAAATTTTTAGTTCACTATCCCTGAATATCACCTACATAGGCTCATTTGTATATTTTCACTTTTCAAATGTATTTTTGTCTTATCTGATATCATTCTGTTTTGCTAAGACTTAATGATTTCCAAGTCTCAATTTTGGGGGATTTAAAACTCTAGGTGAGTCTTATAGCTGCTTCAGAGACATGGTCTGAGTATGAGAAATCATATGTTAAATGATTGATACCGTGCTCTCTTTCTGTTCAAGTTATTAATCTCAATATAGATGGTGTCATTTATATTTTCACATTCTGGTTTTGTTCCTTTAAAAGACATCCACTAGCAGAAGTACTATCCCATGGTCTGCCCTCAAACATCTTATTTGTCTTGATATTTCTTTTACAGAAATACATATGACAGATAAGGAGTCACCAGAGAATCCTTTTGCTTTGTGTCAGACAGATATTAAAACAATAAACTATGTTGCCCTGGGATTCTAGCTCATGAGCAACCAGAAAACAACAAGGCAAAGATGAGATGTTTTTGAAAGGCGGTGAGGCAGTTGTTCTCGGAAATTCCCTGGAAACCCTTGGTCCTGTGATACTGTTGACAGAAAGTATTTTTAATGCTCACGTTTTCTTAAGTGGATCAACCAACGGCTTGCTATTGCTTTAAAATTTAAGTATCTGTCATTTTTCATCCTCTACTGGCCCTTACTTGGCAATAGGAAAGTCTTTAATCAGTTTGAAAAGCATATTAAGAAGATCCATTGCTATGAATTTTTACCACTTGGTTGTACTTGACTTGTTTCTCAGAAATGATGTGGATTTTAAAGAGGAGAACAAGTCAACTCTTAATCTCAGGCTGTAAACTTGGATTGATGTGCAAGGAATATGGCAATATACAATGTTGGTAGTATATGGTAAGAATTTCAAGGCTGAGGCCCCGAACGTGTTTATATTTATACTAATATGTGCCTTGCAGGGAAAGTGGCCTGGCATGCATTTTTTTTTATGAATTTAGGCTAGTTTACTTAAAAGATTTTTTTTTCTACAGAAATCTGATAGAGACACCCATTGGCTTGGACTCTTGAGTTGCCTCCTCCACCCTTTCCCCCAGTCTTTTCTTACAAAAGCATAGATTCTTTGTCATTGTCAGTGAAGGTACCTATTCTGAGATTCCATATGAGACTTGATAGCTTATACAGTGGTCAACAGCTAATGTGGCCTACGAATGTGCTTTCACATATATATATGACCACCTCCATCAGATAGCTTTTTAGTATGGCGACCTGTACATCAGAGCTGATGTAGGTTCTAGCCACAGAGATGATGGGTGGTTTTTGAGCTCTGAGAACTAACTTACAAAATTTGATGGCATCATTCAAACATAGAGCTGCCAAAGCAAACCATAGCAACACTGACACACTATTCATTCTATGCAGTGGCAAAAAAAAAATAAAATTATCCCCTTGTGATGAAATTTCTATTCATTAACCTCTCTACACTAACTGGATGGTCCTTAGGTGACACCTACATACCTAAAGCCATTCCTATTTTGTAGTTACTGCCTAAGCTAGTTCATGAAAATGTCCTTATGGGAACTGGGTTTATCTCTGAATCACATTGGGGCATTAGAGCAAGACTTAGTAGAAAACTACATTGATTCACAAGTTGAATAAATGGAATATTTACCCAATTTACAAACTCCTTGATCAACCAGCCCCATCACATCATCTTCTGTTAGGAAGCTCTAGCCGCCTTGTAATTCAATTGGAATTCAGTTTGGGATCATGTAGATAATTTATCTCACTTGTGCTATTTTCTACCTTGGGAGACAGTAGCTGTTTGTTCCAGGCAACTATTAGATCATGAATGATTTAACAGTTGGACCTGTATTTTGTATATGCATTAAATAAAATAATTATTTGTATAAGTTATTTGGTTTCTGTGTTAAACTGTCAGAAAACTAAATTGAAACTGGTTCATGTTTTGTCAACTAATAGGTTATGACAAATCATTTCATCTAAATTAAAATATATCTCAACGTTGTATTTTTAGCTTGGTGCTATTTTGTCTGTCTTTTATTGCTCTTGCAGACAACAGAAAGTAACTTGGAAATGCCTTCTGTGGCTCTGCCAAGTTAAACACTCCACAATTGAGATTCATGCTCCCTTTGCTGAATGAAATGTTACAAAAATCCTGCCCGCGGGGAATTGTCAATATATTTGAGTAGGCAGATCACAAATATCACTTCCACACTGCAAAACCTTATTATGTCACATTCAGGAAATAAGACATCCTGAATATGTCTTTTGAATTAATTCATTTTTCTGGGGAAAAATAATTTTGGTGGTGAGCAGGAACAATGCAAAAATATCAAAATTCTGAGTAGTACATTTCGAAAAAATATACAAGATGTTTAAATGAAGAATATCGGCCTTTAGAAGATTGAAGTTAGTGACTCAAAAGAAATTAATCCTTTCATTTTTTGGTTTTGTTCCTCCTCTCCACTGCCATATTGTCCAAAAGAAATGATGTTATAAAGTTTTCATGTGATATGACATGAAATGCTGACGCATTTCCATTCTTTTTTTGTCCCCCCAAATCACTTTTAGATTAAAATAATGAATTTTCTTTAAAAATTTTTTTAAGCCCTAATACCTTTTTTATATATATCCTTCTATATTAATTTTATTTGTTACAGGGTTAGGCAATGGGGGTTAAGTGACTTGCCCAGGGTCACACACCTAGGAAGCAAAAACAATGCATTTTCAGAAAGATAACAATCTAACAGAGGATAAGTTCACTAGTGAAAAAATTGTTTTGCATTTCAGACCCTATGTACCAAATTCTATATTCCAAATTCTCTAGGAAATGTGTTTCTCCAAATGACTAAAAATATATATATATATCTTACTAGCAGGTTTTTTCCTACTTATGTAGATATTTATTTAATAGTTTGAGTTAGTGTCATACAGTCAAAGTGGAAAATCAAATATCTAGATAATTCAAATCAACCTTCTCATCCTTGGTCTCTAAACTCTGATACATGAGGAAAAAGAAATGTAAATGATCTCATAAGGTTTATATTTATTGATAAAACTTACTGAATAATTCTTTAATTCTTCCTTATCTTAGGTGTATATAAGTCTCAGTATAATGCTATGATGCAGAATCTACTATGTAAAATAAAGGAAAGTTACATTTTCTCTATTAAATATGTCATCATAAATAGAAACTAGACCATATAGCTATTGCAAAAAGGATAAGGTTGTTACTTTGCTTTAAAATGAATTTTAGATATATCTATTGGCAAGATTTTCATGCACACATAAATTTTGCCAATAGATAAATTAAGATATATTGACTCTAAATATCCCTTGGTATGACTATTATAGAATAATAATTATAGGACTTTCAACAAAGCTTAATGTTGCTCCTACACTTGTATTATTTGCCATTGGCTTTAATCTAACTGACCCATTGTTGAAATAATACACTTGGGGTAAAATACTATGGCATTATTAACTTTTAAAAAAAATAATGGCATAAGCATTACCATTAATTTGTGGGGAACTTTAATGTCCTGTCATATTGGGGCTAGTGTTGACATAGCCTAGCAACTTTCTAAAGTCATGATTAAACGTATCCCAATAATAAATTTTGGGGTAAACAAACATGAAATTGGAATATATAGGGTTATCTGTAATGTAGTAGAGTTTCATTTTGTTTTTAACATGTTTCCAGCTTGAACATTAGATGAGAACAATGAGAGAAAGGTTATGGTGTCTTTTAGGAACTCACCAAAACATTTCATTCTTCCTTTCATCTTTTATCTGCCTCATTTCTTTACTACATCCTACTGTCTTTGATGCAGAGAGCTATATTTCTGTTTCATGACCACATGCATGCAAGTGAATGACAGCTCCAAGTCATGCATGGCTGCTCCCTGAAAATCCTACCACATGAGTTCTCTGATTTAGGTACTGAGTTGAAGCACTAAGCAGAAGGTCTTGTCATAATCTAAGGTTGTGTTTACTCACACACTTAGACTTCATAAAAATGGGCAAAAATGCTTTCAATGGAATTATAAAGTAAGCAGGACATTAGCTTCAGATCAATTCATTTCAGATTTTATGTGATCCTGCTTTCCAGTTTATAAGAAAAATAAAAGCTTAGCTTCAGAGTATAGAGAAGGATCACCATGGAATCGTAGCTTTGGAGTGAGGGATCTTAGAAGCCATCAACTCCATTATTTTACAAATGAAGAAACTAAGGTACTGAAAAGTTAATAGAATTTAAGCACAGGTCCAGTACTCTTTGCAAACATTTTTCATTATGGGCTTTATTTTATAAAAACAAAGAAGTACATCAAGAAAAACTTGGCACCTCCCTCAAACTAGCTATTCAAAAGCTTTAGGTGACTTATAAGTTTATATAAAATGTTAATACTAAAAAAAGGACTTTTATAGCCTAAATTCTAATATTTATTTTTTTTGCAATGACAATTTATTCTATGGAGTTTTTATACAAATTTCTTAGCCCATGATGAATTGGTATCAACACTTTGTGGTTTTGTTTGTTTGTTTTGTTTTGCCTGAAAAATTGAGTTTATGTTGTAATTTATCTAGGAACTAGGAAGCAAGGGTAAATTTAGAGACTTAGAGAAAATTCCTAGATCATTGCTGACTTGGTTAAAATATCTATTGCTTTCATTATTGATCCTGTTTACTGTACTAACTAGTCTAATTGTGCCTCCTGCAGGCAAGCCAATGCTATTAATTTGAGGTAAACAGGCAATAAATTTGGGTCCTGGTTACATCAGCATTTGTCATCATTTGCTTTGAAATAAGGATTCACTAATACCCTTTGCCTCTGAAAAAGTTTGCTTGAATTTCACAAAGGGGGTGTGATACATGCTTTAAGTTAAGTTCTCAGGAAAACCCATCTTACTTAAGCTAAAAAAATATCTTTCTTACATAGGATCCTACTTAATGAATATGTTGTTAAATATCCTCTGTCTATGGATAATAGCAACAATTAAATATTGTTTATTGGCTTGCTGTGTTTTCTCTTAAATTGAAGTACAAAGTGACCCTGCCTTGACTCTGAGGTAGAGTAAAAGATGAGCAACCATTTTCTCCCAGTAAATCACTTCAACTCTTTTATGATTGTGCATATCTGAGTATTTTCACTTCTAGTTATGAAACTTCATTTCTTTTCAGTAGGACTCTGATGCCTCAGACATCTAGCAACGTGAAAAATGTGCAATTGGGCACAAATGCATGCCTGCACAATCCTTTCTTTGCCAATGTTGTTTTCCTAAATATATAACAACATAGAAACTTCTGGCTAATTTGGATTTGACTAAAACTTTTGTACCATGACGTTATGTAAAAGGATTCAATTATGGTGCGAAATGTTTTGTAAGTAACTATCTCCCATAAAAAGTTAATTAATCAGGGTTGTGTCAATTTCCTCGTGCCATGTCAATTTGCTGCAAGGTAATTAATCACTAATCGCCCACCAAGCAGCAGGCTGAGGGACAATCCACGAGTCATTTATTGTCTTTCTGCAAATAAATGGCACACGCAGTCATGAAGAAACACATCTTGCCTTTCATAATATTTTTATCGACACTTTTGCATGTTGTAATAGACTGTAGCAACAAGCAGCTGTAGTTCAATGGAATATGAATATTAAAGAAACAAATGAGAGCAGATTTATAGGCCATTGCATTTCTGTTATGTCAGTTTTGAGATTAAACTGAGCAAATGAACAGTGAAAAATTACTCTTCCATGTGGAGAATGGTGATTAGACTTGTACATTAATTAGAAATTTTTGTTTTTTTCCCTTTTCAATGCATTTCAAATGAGAACATCCTATATGAAAGTGTTTGTCCAAAATGTAGATTTATTCATTTCTAAACAACAGAATTTAATATCTACACGTATTTTTATTGTGGTGAAGATAGTGTAGCCCAAATATGTGCTTCATGCAAAAATATACTGCAAATGTAAGAACTACCAGCAGCTTCCTAACAGTATAAAAAGGGTTTTGTAAATTAAAAGGGCCATTTTGTAGGTGTTTACAGTCACCATTGGATTTTCTGATTAATTACAAATGAAAATACTGTAGTGATGCAAAAAAAATGGTTTGAAAACCTTGACCTTTTTGGTTTGACATTATCACAAGGGCAAAAATATACTGACTCAATGGATGACTCAACCAACTATTATTTAAGAATATTGACTTAGTGTTCTAGTGTTGATTGGGTTAATGCACATTATGACATGATTCAGAGAAATATGTATGTGTGTCCATAGCCATATTCGCACACATAGATATGTACATCTTTAAAATTTATTTGAATATGAAAGTTTTATAATGAGGAAAAATAAGATTATTTGAAATTTTCTTTTTATTGTGTCATACACTATTCTGCTTCTGAAATTGCTCACCCACTGAAATATAGGATTCTATTTATCTCACCTCAGCACGCTACCTCTTATGCCACTTCCTAATTTATTGGCCAGCACTTGTGATGGGAGTTCCCCCAAGGGGAATCCTGCTGAACTATGGCTGTAATGTTGATATAGCTTTAGCTTCCTAGAATTTTGCAAATGAAAATTCCCTACAATAAATTATCCACAGACTAATTCAAACTCGAATTAGCATTAAAATCTCTCCATCTTAAAACATTCACATGGTTTGGAGAGGTGGCATTATGGAGTGAAGGGAGATGAAGAGTGGGAAGAAGATAGATTCATTCATCCATTTTGATGGCACACCTTTCTCCGGGCATATGGCAGTCTCATGCAAATTCAAACCAGAGCACAAATGCAAAAGAATAATTGCCCATTAAAGCGGTTGTATATTTTTATAGCTTTGATGCAGAATCTTCCCCCCTGTTGGTTTTTGCATCTGCTCCTCTTCCATCTATCCCAGAGCTCTAAAACTTTAATATGCAGTTTATAACCCTCAAGTATTTTCCACTGGTTTTGTGTTTCTTCTCTTGGGATCTCCAGGTTTGTGAGAATATATCATTTCCTTTTGTGTTGGAAGGTAACTACTGTGTTTTAAAATCTAGAAATAGAACAGTAGCCAGTTGTATAAATAAATATAATTTAGAGGCAATATGATACAAGTTGCAGTAAATCTTATCTTTGGTGAGGAGGAAGCAAGAGTTTGAAGGGTGGAGGAAATAAGGTGTGGGATGAGAACTTCTGGTGATTATATTGGTTAACTCTTTTGTCTAATATACCCGTGTTGTTTTGCTGCAACATCATTCACATACCTGGTTGCATCGTAACTCTTTCTTTTTATTGTCTCATAACATAGCACTCTTTATTTAAAAAAATTTTAGTTTTCTTAACATTTAGAAACATTTACTTTGTGAGAATGCAGCCGGCTGGGCAGGAGAGGTTCAGGTAGGGATGTTTATCTGTCAACAAGATGTGCAGTCAGCGTGTATTCCAAAGATTCTTATGCTGCGATCTCAAGGAACCCATTTTGAGCTTATGGACTAGATCTAATTTTCATTGCAGTGCTACCAGTTTTTTCACTTTGATTCATGCCAGATAAGGTTTAAATGGGAGCCTTTCTAGCATAATAAACCTCAGGTTTCATTTTATTTTTTTCCTTATCCCAGTCAGACACTAAGTGATTTTTCAGTATAAGCAAGCTAAGCTGCACATGCTCCATTGTTCCTTATTAATGATTTATTTTAATGTTTATTGAATAAGGTTAAAATAGTCAAAACCAGACTCAAATGTGCAACTCTAGAAATATCTTTCCTGTGTCATGGCCTTTACTCACAAGTCAAGGGCATGATAAAGGAAAGATATTTCCAAGTTTAGTGAGTTAATGAAAAGGCCAACATTGGACAATTATGTTTTTTATCTCTGTGTCTCTCTTTTATGCCAACAGGCTAGATTTTGTGAATTAACATATAGCGTTGTTGTTTCTATTTCCTTTTTAATTAGATTGAAAAGGTTTATAATGATCTGGCAACTTGCAGTGCCATTCATTCATCCAATAATAAGTATTTACTAAGAATCTGCTGTGTGTTGAGTTGTGAGCACAAAGAGGAAAACAATACAGTCTCTGTGCTTTGTGAGCATACATGCTATTGGAAGGAAACAACATGCGCATATAGAAGTGAATACAAAATATACAAAGTATTGAGGGGATAGGGGTAGCCAAGGGAGGAATCAGAAGGGGCTCACACCTTAGCTGTGCTTTGAAGGAAGCTTGCCATTTTCTTTGTTCACAAAATCAAATAAAATTGAGACATGGATCTATATGGTTCAAAAAGAAAGCTATTTCTCTCATTCTGTATTGTACAAAATATCTAGATAAATTGCTTCAAATATACAATGTTATGTGCTACTTTTGTCTGTAAAAGCACATTGGTAGAAAAAAGGATGATATGCCCACTCTAGCACAGTGGTTGTCTGAACAATAGCCAATAATCACGTTGATATATTTCCCCCCCAAATCCCTTATTCTTAAAACGGTGGAGAGAAGGACAGTGGGTAAGCAAGGAAAAAAATTAAACCTATATAGGTAAAAAAAAAAAAAAGATTGTTCCTTCCATTTCTGCATTTCATCTTCATCCTTACTCATGCCCAGCATATGGTCTTATATTTAGCAAGTGTTTTGTAAGTTTTGTTAAGTCGAAGTATTCTCTGGTCATTCTTTTCCATACATTTATCATTTGTCATGTTATGGAGTGATACATTCTTGTATTTCCAAAAAGAGCTATCCTTTTATATGATGACAGAAAAAGACATGAATGCCTCTCCATATGGATTTCCTATCAAGTTTGTGGACTGCTCTGCAATGTAAAAAAATACTCAAATACCAACATCATTCCATTATAATAGTATTTAACTAAATTAAAAGCTGTACGGATTCCCAAATTATTATCTTTAGGGTCCATGCTGTTTGTTTTCTCACAGAGAAAATATATTTTCCAAGTTTGTTTGCAGTTTCTGGGCAAATACAGCATATATAAAAATGGAAATTATCACCTTGGGAACTATGGCTATAATATAATAATGAAAATGATCACCCTGGGAACTCTGCCTGTAATACAGTTAAGTCATTTGTCTGTTGTTCATCAGCAGATATTTTTTGAATAGTCACCTTGTACCTGACACTCTATTTAGTATTTTAGAAAGCTCACAGGGTATTAAGAGATGGTCCTTGCCATCAAACTACAAAGTTTATTCTTCATTCAGGTATCCATTTCACTTTTATTATCTTGAGCTGGCAAAAATATCCTTTGAAATCAATTTATTGTGCATGCCAAATGGGATCTACCTGCGCTAATTTTCTCTTAATGCTTCCTGCCCCCGCCAGTTATCATCACCTTTGGACGAGTTTATATAATAGCCTTCTAAAGCATTTGCATAAGAAATGGATTTCAAAGTCTATTTCTCCCTACTCAGGGTGGTGGTGTTCAGTTGTTTTTGCCGTGTCTAACTCTTCCTGACCCCATTTGGAGTTTTCTTGGCAAAGGCACTAGAATGGTTTGCCATTTCTTTCTCTAACTCATTTTACAGATGAGAAAACTCAGACAAAATGGGCAAAGTGACTTTCCCAAGGCGACCCAACTAGTAAATGTCTGAGGTCAGATTTGAATTCAGGTTTTCCTGACTCCAGACCAGTTGTTATATCCATCCCAGCCCCCTTCTCGAGGTAATCAAAGTGAAATGGCTGTTTAAGTGAAGAATCTACTTTGGTGTTCAGATTCTCCATATGGGTGGTCTACACTGCCCCAGATCGAAACATGGTTTCTCAATCCTCTGTTTTCACAGTGGAGACTTGGCCTCCTCAAGAATATGAAATTTAAATCCTAAAATTGATTTGTAGACATGTTTGCAATGTTTTAATAAAATGGGAATTTCTTTAATGCCATCTACTGGAACCCCAAAAGCTGTGTATTAAGACCTGTAAATACCTTATACGGCATCTAAAAGGCATTTTCTTTCTTGTAACAAAGAGGTATAAAATTGAAGACTGGCTTTGCACTTTTAACAGAATGTTCTCCTCTTGCTATATTGTTGTGGCTCTGTTTCATGTTGTATCTCAACATCTAAATCCTAACAGAATTACTGTAAAACCTGCTTGTCGCTAAGAGGGATCTTGTAAAGCTTGGAAGGTACTGTAGCCAGGTGATAATGGATGGGTCAGCATAATTACAGTATTCCCTCACACAGGCAGCCAGCTGCTTCAGCAGATTGTGAATTTTTCATTTTCTTTATTTCAAAATTCAGTGTGTTTCTATAAAAACTTAATATTTAAAGTGTGGAAAGACACATCCTGAGTCAAATCCACTCACCACCCTTCCCCCTGCTCCCATCTTACTCCCGAAATCTGGAAGCAAGCTTCTCATCTCATCACTTCTCATTTTTTAGGATAGTATGGTCTACTCATTTTCTACCTTAAGATTCACACCTTTAAACTATTTAAAGCATATTTGTTGAAACACCAGCCAGGAAATCCAGGTGCTATAGATAGCATATGGTATAGAAACCTGAGAGGGAAATAAAGCCCAAAGGTTTGCTCTTTTCTTACCTTTTAAAGTTTTCTAAACTAAACTAAAGGAAGAAGTTTAAATCAGCCAGGCTTGGTTCATTCCACTTGCTTTAACTATCCTGAAATCCTCAGAACTCCAAAATGAATAGGGGGGTTGGGGACAAAGAGAATCTTTCTCCAAAAAAGGAAATAGTGTATTGCCTACTACCCCAGCCCCTCCTCTCCTTGGTCTTTAATGCAGTTCTGATAGGAAAGTATTACCAAATTGCTTACTTTTGAACCCAGACACCCAGTTTGGCTCACTGTTTGTAGGAGGGAAAAATTCCCAAATTCCATTCTTTGGAGTTAATGTTTTGAGCACTTCTCTTAAATCAAACCTCATCTTTTTCTGTAGCCCTCACTATATACTCCTTGTATAGTTAGGTGGAATAGTGAATAGAGTGCCAGCCCTGGATTCGAGAAGACCAAAGTTCAAATCCAGCCTCAGATACTTGATAGCTACATGATCCTGGGAAAATCACAACCTCTATTTGCCTCAGTTTCCTCCTCTGTAAAACAGAGATGAGAGTAATAGCACCTACCTCACAGGAATGTTGTGAGGATTAAACGAAATTATTATATAAACTGCTTAGCACAGTGCCTGGCATACAGTATAATATATAAATGTCAGCTGTAGGGACAGGTAGGTGGCTCTGTGGATAGAGAGCCAGGGCTTGAGGTAGAAGGTCCTAGGTTCAAAACTGTGTAGTCCTGGGCAAGTCACTTAACCCCATTTGCCTAGCTCTTATCAGTCTTTTGCCTTGGAACTGATAGTGTCAATCATAATTTGGTTATTTTTATTATTTTCAAATTTTTATTAAACTTTATAAAGTTTATGAATAGAATTATCAGAATTTTAAATTTATAAATTTAAATTCATCAAATTTATAAATGATTAAATTCATCAAATCTATAAATTATTAAATTTATCAAATCTATAAATCATTATATTTATCAAAAATTTAAATTTATCAATTTTATAAATCATTAAATTTATCAAATTTATTAATTTTATAAATCATTAAATGTATCAAATTATTAAATTTATCAATTTTATAAATCATTAAATTTATCAAATTTTTAAATTTATCAATTTTATAAATCATTAAATTTATCAAATTTTTAAATTTATCAATTTTATAAATTAAATTTATAAATCATTAAATTATTAAATTTATAAATCATCAACTTTATTAAATTGTTAGATTTATATACATCATCAATTTTATTGAATTATTAAGATAACAATTATTAAATTAAATACATGTGATTAACTTTTATTACTATAAGACGGCGATGATGATGACGATTGCATTCTAGAACATGAGCTCTAGAAAGGACTTTTAAATATTATCCAGTCTAAGCCTTTTATAGATGAAGAAATGGAGTCCCTAGATCCTAGGATGATGGTAGGTTTGCTGTATGCTCCCTCTGTGTGTCCACATGTACGTAAGGAGCGATTTGGGCTTTGCCTCCCATGTCTAACCCATCCATCTCTCTCTCCTCCTCTCTCTTCTGTTTCCCTTAGTGCCTGGTTTCCCTTATCCAGCTGCAACTGCAGCTGCTGCTTACAGAGGAGCCCACCTCAGAGGCCGTGGCCGCACAGTCTACAACACCTTCCGAGCGGCGGCTCCCCCCCCTCCCATCCCAGCCTACGGAGGGTAAGCGCGGCAGTGTCTCCCGTAGTCCTCGCCCCTAAGGCACTGAGCTGTTTGTGAGTGCAGTGCATGCTGGTCTTGTCTCCCCACTGGAACCAACCCAGCATGCAGCCCATCCGAGTGCCTGAAGTGGAGCACCTTGCACCGAGTATTGAAAAATGAGCGTAATTTGTCCTGTCATGGTTGGTGGCTTTAAGCATTTTATATGTCACATGTTGTTATGTAAATTCTCTTTGAGACTGAATGCTGTAGAACAGAGAAATGGTTACAGCTAAAGATGTATTTTTTATGATTGCAAACATCTGGTTATTAAGGAGGTTGGATCCTGCTTAACCCTTGAAATTGGGCCCCAGACTATTTTTATACACAAAAAATCATGGTGGTGTTTTTTTGTCCCTCCCTAATGACACATACACTGAAGTCAGGACTTCATTTTATGAAGCGTTTGCCAAAAAAAAAAAAAATAAATAATAATAATAATAAAGAGAAAGGGAAAAATTGAGCATCAATTCAAATAGAGCCTTGTCAAAATTGGAGTGAATTAAAATTGTTTGACTTATTTTTTTGCCAAAATAATACTTATCTTTATTTCTTCCCCTTTGGGGGCAGGAGTGTAGGGAAAGGGACCCAAAAAAGCACACCTTTTTCTTTCCTGTAGTTGGCTTGGTCCTGCAATTCATGACTCAGCTATTGCCAATTCCTATGGGAATGGTGGTGAAATTCTATTTAATTGCCTCTAAGATCAAGTGGAATTGTGTGATCTGATGGTTATCTGGAGACATTGCTCATCTGTGCCATTACATTCTAGGAGGAATTGCAATAATAATTGACTTTTATCGAGGGAAGATATGTGTAATTCAGTGAAGCAAAATAGAATTAGACCCCGAATTACCAGGAAGCCAGTTTCTGAGGTCAGGCTCTCTTGATGTTCTAGATTGCCATTCAGAAGACTGTTGTTAGGAAAGCAAAGAGGCTTTTAAAGCTTTACAGATTTGAATTTTTAGACAATAGCCATCAGGCATTGAGATCTTCACCCTAACTCATTTCATTTTACCCATGATAGATGTCTAATTACTTGAGATTCAGGAGACTTTAATCAGTATGTCAAAATTTTAAGTGACCCAAGATAGTTTATAGACCAAAATGACTTTCTATAATCTCTCCTTTTAGTCAATTGGATTTTCATGAGTTATAAATAATACATCTGATAGTATTATTTAATCTGCCTTGGTACTGTAATCATAATTTTGAGCCTTGGTCACATCAGGACTGTAGCAAAATGATTTTATAGATCAGGAAACTGAGTTTTAAAGAGAATCTCCCCTCCCCTAACCCCAACCCCAACTCTGGCCCCAGGTCAGTATATGAGTTATAAAAACAAAAAAAATGCTTTTTATGTTCATAAAGCAACTAAAACAAAGTCCTATGGCTATAAATACAAAATTACACATTTATATCACATTCATTTGGCTTAAAAGTATCTTAACTCAGTGGAGGATAGTTGCATCTTTTTTGTACGTGTACCCATAGTATCTTACCACTATATTGAATAGAGAAACATAAAGTAAAATTATATGGCTTATTCTCACATGAGTAGTTTATAAAATCTCAGAATAACACACCTGCTATAAAATTAAAATTTGTTAACTCATAAGAAAAGTAGTTTTTGTGGGAGATAGTCATGTATAACTAATTAATGATTTTTTTTACAAGGAGCTATACAGCCATGTTTAACTTGTAAAAATAATATGTTTGTGAATGCCCAGGAAAAGGTTTGGATTTAAGATCCTACTGTCATTATTAATCATTTTTGTAAAAATAATACGCATAGACCTTTCGTTGATGACCTAGGCCAGTGATGGGCAAACTTTTTAAAGAGGGAGCCAAAGGAAAGGAAATGCTCATCTGCTTCTAAGGCAACTCTTTTGAAGTTTCATTGTATTGTATCCTACTCATTGTATTCATCAGATTAGGAATAATGTCGGGGCTGGATAGAACATTTCAGGCCCCCCCCCTCCCCCCCCCATAGTTTGTTCATCACTGCCCTAGGCTATTGATATTTTGTTGGCAATTCAAATATAATAGTAAGGATTTAGACAGAATTCTGGAGAGGTACAAGTAAAATTCAAAAATAAAAATGTGCACTTTCAAAGAAAACTGGAAGCTGGGACTCCTGTGGCTTGTATCTATATGATAGTAAAGCAGACCAATGGAAAGTGAAAAATTCAGGTCATCATCCAGAAGTTTTGCTTTTCTTATTGCCATATATCTGGATATTTGCAAACCACTAGAATGTTGGGTGGCATGTAGACTAACCTTTGTAAGTGAATTTTTCCCTTTCCATTTGTGTATTTTGGTATTCTATAAATGTATCCCCCAAATTATTGGGAAGACTCAAGAGATCATCTTGTTCTAAGGAAATAGGTTTGTTCCAAAATAGAAGCTAAATTAGTATATGGAAAAAGGGAATTCACATTCTTATCTACTTTACTTATTTAGAGTAGACAAAGATGGGAAGGATATTGGTATCTAATTTATGCTCAAGGAAAACAAAGAAGCATAGACAAGGGACCAAGTGATCATGATTTTTCAGGTAAGATGTTTTCCTTTGATGGATTATCTCCACCTGAGATTCATGACCAGGCTCTCCTAATTACAGGGTCTCTTTTAGTTGTTATTCTAAAGTCCATTTGCTTAAACAAGGTTTCCTTAATTTGACTATTTTTATCAGAAATCTGACCTCCAATGGATACAACTCTTTTGATAGTGTCTGAGGCCATATTTGAACCCATAACCTCCTGATCCAACTTGGCTTGGCTTTCAATCCACCCAGCTGTCCCCTGAAGCCTACCTTTTTACATGTATAAGCAGAAGTTTATAGGGAGTATTTCTCCTAGGAGCAGGGCCTCACTAAATTGAATGATGTATGCTTTGAATTAATTAATTTATTAGGTGGCGATTGTTTTCTAACAGGAAATGAGAGGGATAGAGTAAAAGGAGATTTTGGATTTTGGACCTCCTCTGCATAACTTTTGCTGATGTAATTTGCCTCTCTGTGCCTTATACTCATCTCTTTTGTAAAATAGGTATCTCGGTTCCTATAGTGCTGTAATCCCTAGGTATAACAGATAAGAACTCAGTTACATTTGTATGATGCTTTAAATTTTTGCAGAGTGCATTTATGATTCATTTTATGTAAGTTTTTTAGAAACAAATTTATATAAAGAGATAGGATGGATATTATTATCTAAAATTGATTTGTCCTAAGAATAATTAAGAGATTGTCAATGTGCTTCATGATATTTAGGGTCATAAAAACCAAAGATAAAGTCACTCATTGCTGGGCACTTAAAAAATGGAATGCTACAGGAAGTATCTTTAGAGACCTAATGAGATAAAGCCCAAATGCTAGAATGGAATCCTCCCTTCTTTGTTATTTCCTTCATGCTGACTAATAATCACTAATTTGCATTATTTACTTAATGAAAATACTAGGCAAAAAAAAAAAGGCACCACCTTTCTTCATTTTCAATATGCTTCCCCAAGTAATACAGCATTTCCCCCTCAGATTTTATAAATAGCAAAATTTGGCAATAAGTAGACAATCTCTAAATGTTGAAAGAAGAATCTAAGTCTAATAGGCCTAGAGCTTAACACTATAATTATATTTCAATTCCTCTTCATAGTGGCCAGAGTACTTTTAAATAATGATTTTCAAAAAAATATTTCTGCATGTTTTATAAGTTATATTCTTAAGACATAATATATAATTTTGCTGTAGCCAAATACAATTAATTTACATTTTAAGTAGCGTGATTTTGTTTCAGTCCAACTTTTTGTTCAGTTTTGTTTCTTTTACAAAGCAAAAATAATACAACGTGAAAACTATCAGATGAGTTATTTCATTCAATTGCTTTGAATAAATATTTATTGAATACTTCCTTAATGCCAAGTATTTATAAGGAGGTGATATAAAGATTAAATAAGACATATGGGCCTAAATTCCTTTCTATAATAATTGTAACAAACAAATGCTGATTAATGCATGGATTGAGATTTGTTTTCTGTGAATCCGTATATATTTCTTCTGCATGGTCATCTTACAAATTAGGATTTGGACTCTCCTGATCTAAAACCAAATTCTGAGGTTCAATTTAATTATAGGAATTCTATTAATACACAAGGGGGTCAAAATATACCATTCTTGGGCTAGAATAGCAGGCTCACAAGAGAAGGGTTTTTGACCTGACTCTTCCCCTAAGAACACATAGCTATGTGTCTTTATCCAAGTCACCTAATTTTTTGGTCCCTTTTAATTTCCTTGCCAATCAATTTTGGATAATAATACATGTCCTATCTGCTTTATAAAGGTGTTTTTTAAAAACCTCACATAAAAGCACTGAAAAAATTTAAAGCATAATACAAATGTAACCGAGTTTTTATCTGGCACAGAAGAGGTCATTTTTAGATGGACAAAGTAAAGTAGAGAGTTAAGCATCAGTCCCATAATTTTAGACTGTGTAGACAGATATGAACTTAAGTGAGGCTTTTAAAAAACCACCATTACCAAATCACGTGGGCCTTTTAATTCAAATGATGCCACATCTCCATATTTTCTTCTTATAAATACAGCATTTGAGTAATAAAAAAAATGGAAACAACTTCCAGTTTCAGATAATTTTATGGCATGACTAACATGATAGAATATGGAAAAGAACATTGAATCTGGGAGTCAAGAGATCTGGGTTTAAGACCAATTCTGATATTAATTAGCTAGCAATGTGGCTGTGAAAGAGCAACTTTTTCTTTGTTTGGTCTAAAGTTCACACAGCTCTGTAATTCTATGGCTATATAAAAGAAATAGAAAATGAAGAGGTGAAGAAGAGTTCATTGCATTAGATGCATGCTTCAATTCATGTGAATTTATAAGATGTGACCCTGGAAGGAGGAAAATTCCTTACAGATAATTCTAATTCCTTTTAAAAACTCAAACCTTGGTAATATTGCTTAAAGAATGAATGGAAGGGCAGACTTAAGGATGTGAAGCCAAGATGGAGGAGTAACTAGGGCAGTAGCACGCTGTTTCATCATGAAAATTCTCTCCAGCCAAGAGTAAAATATTGCCACAAAAAGAATACAGGAGTGAAAGAACCAACAGAGAATGAGGGAAATAACCTTCAAAAAAAAAGAGAAACCCAAAAGGTAGGCAGAGATCATCTGGGGAATTGAGGTGAGAGGGGAGCAGAGCTAGCAAG
The DNA here is from genome assembly GCF_016433145.1 of Gracilinanus agilis. Classification (NCBI taxonomy): domain Eukaryota; kingdom Metazoa; phylum Chordata; class Mammalia; order Didelphimorphia; family Didelphidae; genus Gracilinanus; species Gracilinanus agilis. The sequence goes on from NC_058130.1 coordinate 173,428,692, forward strand.
GAGGCATAGCAGCAAGTGAAGAGCCAGCCAAGAACAAACCACACCCACCACCGCCACACACATCTGCTCTCACATGTTCAGAACTTAAGTCCAAGCTAAGTCAGACCTTGAGATCCTGTTGGGAAAACAGAGGTCCAAGTCAACTAACACCCCTTGAAATTGCAAACCTGTGGAGAAGTCCAGAATCCCAGCCCAAGGTAATCTGGGCTGAAGGGGGCCAATCCTTGTGGGTACAGAACAAAGCAAGAAATCCCAGTCTGGGCTTGGGGTGAGGACATAATCATAATCCACAGTTTGGGGTGAGGACACATTTCTCAGGGGAAGCCTCTCCAGAATCTTTTTTGCCCAAAACTAAGGATGAAAGATACCAGGACAGGGCAATCAAGGGTGTGCCTGATTGAATCAAGAACACCTTGAGACATGAGCCTAAGCCTAGGGCTAGAATCTGATCAACACCTGACCTGATCAAGTTCAGACAGAGATCAAAAGCTTACACCTAAGCCTGAGGAAAATCTTTAAGTTATCAGCATCTCAAGGGTCAGTTGAATCAGCAGGGGGGACTCTAAGAGCTCTCAGCCCTCACACCATCTGGTAAACTAGTAATAAGCCAAAAATAATATCAAGGATGGACTGAAGTTTAAGAGGGTACCCCAACTCCCCAGAAAACTGAGCTCATCTATAATTAAATAGGAAAAAATGAGCAAACAATCAAAAAAGCACCTAACTCTAAAGACTTTTTATGGAGACAAAAAACAAGGCACAGACACAGGAGGGGACAGCAAAAGCAAAGGAAACATACCCAAATTCAAAAGAAAAATATGGTTTGGACATAGATTCTGGAAGAGCTCAAAAAAGATTTCAAAAACCAATTATTAGAGGTAGATGAAAAGTGGGAAAGAGAAATCAAAGTGGTACAAGAGGAAATGAGCCACTTTGAAAAAGGAGAACCAAAAACTGTCAGAGGAAAACCAGACCTTAAAAATCAGAATTAATCATCTAGAAACTAATGATTTCATGGGAAATAAAAAAAAATAAAGCAGAATCAAAGAAACAAAAAAAACAGAGGAAAACATCAAATATCTTATTGAAAAACAACTGACCTAGAAAACAGGTCTAGGAGAGGCAATCTGAGAATTATTTGATTACCTGAAAGCCATGATGAAGGAAAAAACCTTGGATATCACATAATCAGAAATTATCAAAGAAAACTGCCCATAAATGCTTGAACAAGAAAATAATATTGAAATTGAAAGAATTTACAGATCACCTCCAGAAAGAAACCCTCGGTTGACAAGTTCCAGGAATGTAATAGCCAAATTCAAGAGCCACTAAGCCAAGGTAAAAATTCTTCAAGCAGCCAGAAAGAAACCATTCAAATACCATGGAACTATAATCAGGATCACTCAGGACCTAGCAACTTCTACATTAATGGATTAGAAAGAATGGAATATGATATTCAGAAAGATTTGCGTTTACAACCCAGAGTCACCTATTCAGTAAAACTGAGTATACTCTTTTAGGGGAAAAAATGGTCATTCAATAAGATAGAAGATTTCCAAGCATTTCTAAGGTATAAGCCAGACCTAAACAAAAAAGACCTAAAACAAAAAGTTTGAAGGCCAAATACGAGATACAAGAGAAGTCTAGAAATGTAAATAAGAAAGAGAAATTTAAGGGACTCATTAAGGTAAAAATGTTTATATGTCTACATGGAAAGAGGATTTCTATAATTCTCAAAAATTAGTCAGTAGTAGAGAAGATAGAAGGAATTTACTCAGAAAGAGGGTGGAAAAGTAAGCTGGTTATGATATGTTATATATGATAAAATATGATATGATATATATGTAAATGTGATGCTATGGAAAGATATATGTATGATATGACAAGTATGCATATGAATGACATGTAAACAATCAATCAAGGGCTGAAAGAGAGAGTTGCACTGAGAGAAAAGGGAAGGAAGACATAGAATGCGGTAAATTATATAATTTAAAGAGGCGAGAAAAATCAATACAGAGAAGGGAGGATAAGGGTGGTGACAGGAAATGCTTAAACTTCACTCTCTTTATAATTGGCTCAGAGAGGGAAAAATGAGTATACTCAAGGGGCAAAAATTCTATCTTACCCTACAGAGAAGTAGAAGGAGAACAAGACAAGGGAATCAAGTGGTAATAGAAAAAAAAGAAGCAAAAAAACCAAACAAACAATGGGAACTGGAGGGGTGACAAAAACCAAAATACTGGTGAAGGAATAGAGTGAAAGGGAATAGAGCAGGATGTAAAGGGATAATAAAATGGAGGACAATACACAGTAATCATAATGCTTAATGTGAATGGGATGAACTACCCATTAAATGGAAGCGGATAACAGAGTGATTAAAAACCAAAATCCTATTATATATTGTTCACAAGAAACACATTTGAAGTAAGGCGACACACACAGATTCAAGGTAAAAGGCCAGAGTAGAATATATTATGCATCATTTAAAGTAAAAAAAAAAAAAACCAGGAGTAGCAATCGTGATACCAGAGAGAGCCAAAGTAGAAATTGATCTGATTAAAAGAGATAAGGAGGGAAATTGCATTTTATTAAAAGGTACTAAAAACAATGAAGTAACATTACTAAACATCTCTGCATCAAATAGTATAGCATCTAGATTTCTAAAGAAAAAAATGAAGGAGCTCAAGGAGGAAATAAATAGTGAGACCATATTAGTGGGGGATCTTAACCTTCCCCTCTCAGATCTAGATTAATTGAATCAAAAAATAAATAAGAAAGAAGGGAAGTAAATGAAATTCTAGAAAAGTTAGAGTTAATAGATATCTGAAGAAAACTGAATAGGGATAAAGGAATATACCTTCTTCTCAGCAATACATGATACATATACAAAGATAGACCATATACTAGAGCATAGAAATATTGCAAAACAAATGCAGAAAAAATAAATGTCACTTTTTTTAGATCATAATGTAGTAAAAATTATAATAAACAGGGGTCCATGGGAAGACAAATTTAAAGTTAATTGGATATTAAATAATCTAATTTTTCAAAACAGGTGGGTTAAAGAAGAAATCATAGAAACAGAAATAGTTACAGACTTCATTAAAGAGAATGACAACAAGGAGACATCATATCAAAACCTATAGGATACAGCCAAAGCAGAACTCAAGGGAAAATTTATATCACTGAGTGCCTATACCACAAAACAGAGAGGTTGGAGATCAATGAATTGGGCTTGCTACTTAAAAAATTAGAAGAAGAACAAATCGAAAATCCCCAGATAAAAACTAAATTGAAAATCCTAGAAATTAAAGAAGAAATTAATCAAATTGAAAGTAAAAAGCTATTGAACTAATAAGACTAAGATATGGTACTTTGAAAAAACAAATAAAATAGATGAAGTACTAGTCAATCTAATAAAAAAGGAAAGAAGAAAATCAAATTGACAGTATCAAAGATGAAAGGGGCAGTCTCACCTCTAATGAAGAAGAAATTAAGGTAATTATTAAGAACTACTTTCCTTAATTATATGGCAATCTCAGTGAAATGGGTGAATATTTACAAAAATATAAATTGTGCAGATTAACAAAAGATGAAATATAATTCTTAAACAATCCCATCTCAGAAAAAGAAATAGTTCCATCAAGGAACTTCCTAAGAAAAAATCACCAGGGTCAAATGGATTCACAAGTGAATTCTATCAAACATTTAAAGTACAACTAATCCCAATACTATATAAATTATTTGACAAAATAAGCAAAGAAGGAGTATTACCAAATTCTTTTCATGACACAAAATATGGTACTGATTCCAAAACCAGGCAGATCAAAAACAGAGAAAGAAAACTACAAACCAATCTTCTTAATGAATAGACACAAAAATCTTAAATAAAATACTAGCACTATGATCAGGTGGGATTTATACCAGGATTGGAAGGATGGTTTAATATTAGGAAAATCATCATAATTGACCTCATCAATAATCAAACCAACAGAAATTACATGATTATCTCAATAGATGTAAAAAAAGCCTTTGACAAAATACAACACTCACTTCTACTGAAAACACTAGAAACTATAGGAATAGATGGATGGACCTTTTCTAAAAATAATAAATGGTAAATATTTAAAACCATCAACAAGTATCATCTGCAATGGGGATAAGTTAGAAGACTTCCCAATAAGATCAGGAGTGAAACAAGGATGCCCATTATCACTTTTTTTTATTCAGTATTGTACTAGAAAAGCTAACAGTAGCAATTAGAGAAGAAAAAGAAATTGAAGAGATGAAAGTAGGCAGTGAGGAGACTAAACTAACACTCCTTGCAGATAATATGATGGTATACTTGAAGAATTCCAGAAAATTAACTAAAAGGCTAGTGGAAATAATTAACAACTTTAGTAAAGTTGCAGAGTACAAAGGAAACCCACATAAATCATCAGCATTTGTATATATTTCCAACAAAACTCAGCAGCAGGAGTTAGAGAAACTCCATTTTAAATTGCTCTACATCTGTGATGGGCAAACTATGGCCAGTGGACCAGATGCAGCCCCCTGAAATGTTCTATCCCGCCATTCACATTATTCCTAATCTGATGAATACAATGAATAGGATATAATACAATGAAACTTCGAAAGAGTTGCCTTAGAAGCAGACTGACAGATGAGCATTTCCTTTCCTTTGGCCCCCTCTTTAAAAAAAGTTTGCCCATCACTGCTCTAGATAGTGTAAAATATTTAGGAATCTATCTGCCAAAACAAATAGGAATTGTATGAACCCAAGTACAAAACACTTTTCACACAATTAAATCTACATCCAAACAACTGGAAGACAACTGCTTCTGGGTAAGATGAGCTAACATAATAAAAATGACTTTCCTAACGAAATTAATCTACTTATTCAGTGCCATGCCTATCACACTACCAAAAATTTTTTTTATAGAATTAGAAAAAAATTATAACAAAGTTCATCCAGAAGAATAAAAGATCAAGAATATCAAGAGAAATAATGAAAAAAAAATGTGGAGAATGAGGGCCTAGCATTACCAGATCTTAAACTGTACTATAAAGCAGTGGTCATCAAAACAATATGGTAGTGGCTAAAAGACTCAAGGGAGGATCAGTGGAATAGACTTGGGGTAAATGACCTTAGTAAGCTAGTATTTGATAAATCCAAAAATCCCAGCTTTGGGGATAAGAACTTACTATTAGAGAAAAACTGCTGGGAAAATTGGAAAACAATATGGGGAAAAAAGTAGGTTTAGATCAATATCTTATACCCAAGATAAATTCAAAATGAGTAAATGACTTAAATAAAAAGAATGAAATTATAAACAAATTAGGTGAACATACCTGTCAGATCTGTGGGAAAGGAAGGACTTTAAGACCAAGCAAGAGATAGAACACTGAAAAATGTAAAATGAATAACTTCAATTATATCAAATTAAAAAAGCTTTGTACAAACAAAACCAGTGCAACCAAAATTAGAAGGAAATCAACAAATTGGGCGAAAATTTTTATAACAAAACTCTCTGACAAAGGTTTAATTTCCCAAATATATAAGGAACTAAGTCAAATCTACAAAAAATCAAACCATTCCCCAATCCACAAATGGTCAAGGGACATGAATAGGCAGTTTGCATAGGATGACATCAAAATTGTCAATAAGCACATGAAAAAGTATTCTAAATTCCTCCTGATTAGAGAAATGCAAATCAAAACAACTCTGAGGTACCACCTCACACCTAGCCTAATATGGTTAACATGACAGCAAAAGAAAGTGATCAATGTTGGAGAGGATGTGGTAAAATTGGGATACTAATGCATTGCTGGTGGAGTTGTGAATTGGTCCAACCATTCTGAAGGGCAATATGGAACTATGCCCAAAGGGCTTTAAATGAATGCATGTCCTTTGATCTAACCATACTACTCCTGGGTTTGTACCCCAAAGAGAAAAGGAAAAAGACTTGTACAAAAATATTTATAGCTGCACTCTTTGTGGTGGCATAAATTGAAAAATGAGAGGATGTCTTTCAATTGGGGAATGGCTGAACAAATTGTGGAATATGTCAGTGATGGAATATTATTGTGCTGAAAGGAATAGTGAACTGCAGGAATTCTATGTGAACTGGAATGACCTCCAAGAATTGATACAAAGTGAAAGGAGCAGAACCAGGAGAACATTGTAAACAGAAACGGATATACTGTGGCACAATCGAATGTAATGGACTTTTCTGTACTAGCAGCAATACAATGGCCCAGGATAATGGAGAGGAGCTTAGGAGAAAGGGGGCAGGAGAATGCGAGGTAAGGGGGTGATCATGAATCAAGTAACCATGGAAAAATATTCTAAATTAAAAAAAAAGAGGGGGCAGCTGGGTAGCTCAGTGGAATGAGAGTCAGGCCTAGAGACAGGAGGTCCTAGGTTCAAACCCGGCCTCAGCCACTTCCCAGCTGTGTGACCCTGGGCAAGTCACTTGACCCCCATTGCCCACCCTTACCACTCTTCCACCTATGAGACAATACACCGAAGTACAAGGGTTTAAAAAAAAAAAGAATCAATGGAGGAGTAGGTTAGTGACTCAATGGATTGAGAGCCAGGCCTAGAGATGGGGGGATCTTGGGTTCAAATTTGACCTTAGACACTTTCTAGCTGTGAGGTACTGAGCAAGTCACTTAGCCCCATTGTCTAGCCCTTACCACTCTTCTACCTTGGAACTAATACACAATATTGATTCCAAGATGTGAAGGTAAGGGTTTAAAAAAATACTCTTTGTATAACCTCCCACTCCAATGCTTATCAGATCCTTGATTTGTGCAATTTACACTATCATACTTATGATTTGTACAATTTACATTTTACAACTTCAGATGAATTATTATGAATTTTATCAATGATTCTTATTAATCACACAATCTATGATTATTATCTATCACAATTATCAAGAATAAGGTTTTTTATCATATCTTTCTATACCGTGGTCCCCATTCCTCACTGCTTCCCCAAATGTTCCCAAATGGGAAGTATAATAATGCAAGTTAGAACAGAACTATTTTGAGAGTTTTGAAATCTGACTCTAGCTCTGAGCCCCAACGACTTATGTATGGTTTGTTCTATTGTACCATGTCCATTTTGAGACCCCTTAGATTATACTGCATCTGTCTCTTGAAAGGCAAAAACTATGCCCATATAAAATGAGTAAAGAGAACCCAGATCATGGTTTAAAACATTCTCTATTTTAGTATACCAGGTTATGTATTTATGCTACTTATGTGTAGGATCCTCAGCTTTATTTTTAGAAAATTAAAATAAAAACCTCAGAAAGCCATACTTGGCCACCTCCTAAGTACTAATAACCATTTCTACATTATCTATAATATATCAGGCTTTAATCTATCAGTTCTGAAAAGACTCTGTTGGACACACATTTTAAGTTCTCTACTAAATCATATTCAGAGGCATTCATGTGTTTTATAAAATGATTTTTCTTTACCAAACTATCGATTTGGGGGTAATATTAGCCCTGATACTAAAATCCAGAAAGGCATTTGGTGAATGTGGGCTGATTTTCTATTTAAATACTTTCTCTTTTAATAAACCGCATTTATATGCTCTGTCAGCACCAGGAATCAAAAGTCACAGAAAAAATTAATCAAATAGGTTCCCTAACTTGCAAAATGACATTTGGTTCCTAGATTCTGAGATGCATTAGAACATGTATTGGGGATCTTTGGCCTGAGCTAGACCAAGAACATTTGAAAATTCTCCTCATCATATTTTTTCCAGAGTGGTCCTTTTCTTGCAGGGATTGTGATTTGGTAAAGTTAGTTTTGTGGATGTTAATGAAAAGACTGGATTGGTTTGGTTAAAATTGGAAATGAATAGTTTTAAGAATGTGTACTTAATTTTTCATACATGGATAGATATTGAGTTTTGGAGACTGTTCTAAATTTACATTATACAACTTGGATGAATGATATCTATATATATAAGAAACAAAAATACATGTGATATGTAGAGGATATAAGGAAATTCTGAGCTACACTTTAGTTTCATATTTTTTTAAAGTATGCATTTTAAAGTAAAAATCATCCAGCTCTTCTCTATTTCATAGACATAACCAATAAGCTACAGTTTCCAGGTACTTATTTGCCAATATATTAAGCAGAAAATCTGAGGCTTGATTAAATGCAGAACTAGCTCTCAAAAGTAGTATTTGCATAGGCTTCATTTGTTAAAACTCCACTGTTTCTAAATTTAGAAGTTATGTATTTCTACATTTCCATCCGTAAACACTTGGCAATTTGATATATGGTACACCACCATTCCATGCTTCTTGGCTAAAAGAAATGCAAATTTCATTTTTCCCAGCTAGAGCTATTGATATTCTGCCCAACCTCCTTAAGCAATGTGAACACTGTCCCCTTTATACCCTTTTCATTCTTGTGACAAGACTAACCTCACCAGTGCAGGGGTTGGTGTGTTTGCATGTGGAAATGCACTAATATGGATGTTTTTCTTTGTGTGTGCATCCTTGCAGTGTTGTTTACCAGGATGGATTTTATGGTGCAGACATTTATGTAAGTATTCATTAATGTGCATGCTGTCCTTGTACATTCCTGGAGTCATTCTTTTTACAAGTTTGCTATGAAGCTTTATTCTATTTTTTGTTTTCTTGGTTTTTTTGGTTTTGTTTTTTAATTTCCTTTTTCTGGACTGTAAGAATTGAGAGAACTACACTTAAGTGGAAAAACCTTTCTGCTCACTATAGCTATCATTATTTAGTATAGCCAAATTAACCTTTCTATCATCTCCTGAAAGAATACAGATTCAAGAAAATAGTTCTTTTTTTGTGACATCAATGTCTCCTCTTCCCTCACTTCATAAAAATATGACCTCCAAAGTTGTTCAATATGCTCCCTTCACATTAATATCCAGAACCACCCAAATGATCTTGGTTACTCATTTGCAGATTCAAAAGGTATTTTCATGGCTCTGTTTCCATTTTTATCTGTTAAACACATTTTATTAGGTATTGTTATCAACAGTAAAAAAAAATCTTTTCATATAACCTTGAAACGAATAGGAAAGTATGTTAAATTATTGTAAAGAAATATCTTTCAAATTTTTGTTGAACATCAGTGTCCTCTAAATCATCTATCTCTCCCCCTGCCCCCCACAAATAAAAACAATCTGACTTTTAGAATTTTACTTAACTTTCTTTGTACTTTTTAACTTTTGGATAGTAGGCTTAAGATATGTAAGTTTGTAATTAAACTTTTTATTCACATAGAGAGGTTTTATCATCTTAAATATTAAAGCATCAACCCTTCCTCAAAATACTGATATAAATTAAATTGGCGGGGACATTTAAAATTCAGTTAATGGCATTTAAAAACATTACCCATTTATATTTTCAATCACGCAAGAAAGCACCTCTAAAAGACTTTATAGTTAGCAATATTAAACTAGATACATGAAAACAGTTCACATTTCTGAAAAGGTATTTTGATGAAAGAAAGTAAGGATGGTATGTTTTTTTACTTAATCCTTTATAAACTATAATTTTTATAATATGAAATAATTTTTAGAAATTCATGTAGATAATGACATTTTTCCATTCCGATTGATCTACATTTTTCCCTTTTAAGGTAGCATGCAACATAGAATTTTTGAATTTTAAAAAGTTGAGGAAGTCAACTTAACTGCTTGTTGTTCACTACAATATATCCCATAGTAGTACTTTAACTACACTTATTCACTACTTTTGTGATCTTGGGCTACTCCATGAATTTACTTGGGTTTCATCATCTTTGTTGGCATATAGTATTGTGCTAGATGACCTATAATTTGACTTCCAGTTATAGCATTCACTGATTCTAGAATTTTAAGGGAAAATTCTGTTTTTATTAAACATAAACACCAGCTTTCCTTAGAATTAATTCACTTCATATAAATATCCGAGTATAATTAAAATTTATATGTGAGATATCCCAGCCTCAAGAAACCTAGTCTGTTAGCCTTACTAAAAGGAACAGTAGTTACCTCTTAGAAGTCCCTAGTCACCTATAGTTTTCTTTAATGCTCCTTTAAAATGAGATATCTGTATTTTTGTGAAGTCTAGAAATAATATAGGAAAATTATTTTTCTAAGGTAAAACTCTATAAAGTTACTTAGTATGCATTCTATAAATATGTATATTGATTTCCAGATTCATCCTATTCTCCTATTTAAGGGGCAGTGATAGCTTGTTTGTTGATTTGGAAAAGAATTTACTGAGAATCCTTCTTTTCACCATTAAAGAAAGACCTTCTTTCTATTTGGGAGAAGAAAAACAGAATTGGGAATCAGGGAACTGGAATTCTTTCTATTTCTATATCTGCTTCTAATTACTTATGTCTTGGCCTCAACTTCGTCATTTGTAAAATGAAGATGTTGAAATGGTTTCCAGTTCTAAGATCCATAAGTTTGATCTATATTTTGTCCACCTTCAGGAGACAAATGTTTACACCACCATAATGAAAACTTAAAAACAGGCTTTGTTTTTTCATCTAAATCATCTACTTTTTCCTATTTCATCTAAATCATAAGTAATTTCTTAGCCTTTTTAACATAGTGGACCTCTTTGGCAGGACTGGTGAAGCCTCTAGTCTCCTTCCTATAATAATATTTTTAGAAGAATAAAATAAAACCCTAAACTAATTGAAATAAAGATGCATATAATGAGGTGTCCCCTCCAAGTTCACAAACTCTCCCCCAATCTGTCCATAAACTCCAAGTTAACATCAATTAAAGAAAAAAAGACCCACCTGACATTGACACTATGGATTAGCAAGTAACTTGTGATGCTTGATAAAATGTTCCAGACAAAATCGATAATCACTACAAAGAATGATCTTTTTAACAATGAAGAATGAATCTTGGTGTTAGACTCAGTAATATCTATGTATGTGCTGTTTTTTTGTTTTTGCTTTTTCCTGAGGAATGGGTGGGAAAGATATTTTTAAGTTTGTTTGTGGCTATCTACCATTCCTCCAAAGCCCTCCTCCTTCTTTACCTCTTCCAGAAAAATGGGTGTTTCCTCTTTCATCTGTGTTATATTGTTATATCTACCTGTAACATCTATCAAAGAGACTTAGTGAGGTGTACATATATAAAAATTAGCAGAGAGGGAATCAACAGCTGGTTCAGAATTCATTATGTTCCTGCTGAGTACTAACTTATATGGATGAGCTCTTGGCTGATCACTGAACACCTAAAGCCCACTTAATAACTATTTAAGATAGTATTAACTGAAGCTTTGTGAGGGGAAAAAAAGGATTCTGAAAGGAAAATAGTACCACTAAGGAGAGTCAAAAATAGTAAACTCTTTAAGGGAGAAAAATAATTTGAATAGCCAGAAACACCAGATAGTAGAAGTATTAGGGTGAGAGGAGTACAGAGAAAATTGTATCAACAAAAGACCAAAGCAAAATGAAATCAAATTAAAAAATGAGAAACAGACAAAAGGTATGTGCTAAATAAGAAGCAATAACACCAACACAAAATACAGACAAGGGATCTATTTATGAATGAAAGTCCTGATGCATTTATGTTAGAATTTACTAAACATTTCATTCTTCCCGTGAGAACACTGAATTCCATAATTAATTTTGATTCTCACCAACCTGAGATGTGAAACAGTGTCAGATTAGGTGAGAACATCTCAAAAAGAAACTAATCATTGTCATATGAAATTAGATCATTTGGGGAAGAGGTCAAATTTCTAGGTATAGAGGATTCAAGGAAAATCCCCAACTGCATATAGCTTCTCTTTTGGATAAATCTTGATTCCTGCAAACTTGCCCCACCCCTCAAAAATGCAAAAAAATTTGTATATTTGAAAGGAGCCCTCAGAATACCTATGTTTCAAAATTCAGTTCTGCTGAGTAGCTTACTAAGTTTATAGCAGGAAAAAAATTTTTTTTTGATTTAATGTTCTAGTAGAGTAAGGCTGGCAAGTTTATGTCACTGATGCCACTGAATGGCAATTGAGGAAATTGTGACTCTTTCCCCTGCCCTATCTCATGTATCTCTTTCCCTTTCCTTCTATTTCCACCCCATATATTCCTTTTGGCTTATTCTACTCCTTTTCTCTATTCTTTTTTTCCCTCTTCTCTATCTGTGCCTTAAACTTGCCAATTCCACCCGAGGGTTATGTTATAATAGTAATTGTGGCTTATATTTATGGCCACAGATTAAGACCAACTACCATTAATACTATTCAATGTCTTTTTTGTTATTTCTCTCCTATATTTTCTACCTAATATTTTTCTTCCTTATTAGGAGAAAAGTTTTAGAGGAAACATGATAACTTATCTCGTTTGAAGGGTTCTTATATGGAGGTGATAGATTTGTTCTCTTTAACTCCAAAGGGTAAAACCAGTTAAACATGTGGAGGTTATAAAGAGTCAGATATTACGCCAATATAAAGAACTTAGTACTAGTTATCACTGAATCTCTTGATCCCTAAAGTGAAGTCCAATGATATGAACTGAATGATCACTAAAGTTCCTTCCTAAATCTTACGATTCTATGAAATTAGGCTATCTAGCAATAGAAAAGGCTGCCTTTGAATATTATGTATTCTCACTTGACATACATTGAAACTGTGAAGTTGTAAAAGGTATGCTTGCATTGAGTAGAAGATTGGCCTCTAAGGTACCTTGAACTCTTAAGATTCACTGCTATTAGGAATGAGTTAAAATTTTCATTGTTACTGTTTCCCTTTCCAAGGTTTGGAGGCATTTCGATGAGCAGAGTTTATATTAGCTTAGACTTTTTATTCCACTTTTTAGTTCTTTCTCATAATAATAGCTGATATTCATATAGTGTTATAAGATTTATAAAACATTTTACATTCATCATATAGTCTGAATTTCACAATTTTGTGAGGAAGATACTATAGGTAGTATCATTCATATTTTAAAGATAAGAACACATACACTGAAAAATCAAATGACTTGCCCATAGTTAACATAGCTAATAAGTATTCTAGAGAGGATTTGAACCCAAGTCTTCTGACTCCCAAGATCAGTACTTTATTCACTTTGCCATGTTGCCTTCTCTGTGATCTTTCCTCCACAGTGACTCATATCAAGCCCTTCAGCTAGACTAGGAATGAAAAACTTCGTTGATTGTTTATAGTTATTAAGGCATATCTCTACAATTTTTTTTTCATACATGCAACTAAACTCAATCATTTGGTGCTAGTATACTTTTTTGGGGATTTTAAAATAGTATTTTGCATAATATATGCAAAGATACATTGGTATAAACCTTTATCAAAAGGTTTATGAATTTTTACCTATAATAGTCAAAGGCTTCAAAATATCCAAAGGAATGTATTTGTTTTCCTTGATCTCTATCCCTTTCTCTCCAGTCCTTGCCCAGTTTTACATTTGATTAGGCCAGTGGCAAGGTCCATCAGTAGAAAGGCCTCTATGCATAGGAATCAGTTCTTTTGGGGTGATATAGCTAAATATTTGGCAAGAACCTATGGGGAAACCTTTGGGGAAACCTGGACCGTCAAGTGTTAGCAGTAAATCAGAATTCTAGATTATTTATCTGGATCTGATTAGAGATATGTAAATTTTAAAGGGAAAAAAAGAATAAAATAATTCACCTAATATTTAGAAAATTAGCAGTTTAAAAAAGACATAAAGTTGATGAGGATCTGCTAGTAAGTCAACTCCTGTGTTCAGAAAGTTTTCATAGAGAGCATATAGTATTAGTGGTAGCAATAAAACAACAGGTGCAATGACAAGAGATGGGGGTGGGGACATAGAGGGAGATGGAAATAAGAAGGTATTGGATTAAACTGGATAAAAAAGAGAAGCATTGGATGAAATAATGATCCATGTAATAACAAAAGTTTACTTAGGTCACAAAGGTGCCACCCTTTGTGAGAGCATTATTCAATTTGCTTTAGAAAGCAGAGGGCATTAAAATTTGGCTTTAGATGGTCAAAATGGGTATAAGTAGAGAGGAGACTGGTTTATGACTTTAAAATGAATTTATTTGTTGCTTGTGCCTTGAAACAGCATGACTTCTGAAGTAATCTCTGAATCACTTGGTTTGATAAATAGTGGATGACCCAGTGTGAAACCTCATGCTGACACCATTCTTAGGCATCTGTGTCATGGGACCTCCTTATACATCATAATAGAAGTTCTGTTTGGTTCTTCAGCAATTAAATTCCATTAAATCATAGCCAACCTAGACCTAATTTATAACAAATGCTAAGGGACATCTTGGAAGCCCAGTGGAAAGAGCACCATAGGCCAAGATTCAGTAAGACCTGAGTTCAGATCTAGCCTTAGTCACTTAGTAGTTGTGTGATTTTGAACAAGTCATTTAACCCTGATTGCCTTTATAAAAAGAGCTGGAGAAAGAAATGGCAAACCACTCCAGAATATTTGCCAAGAAAACCCCAAAAGGAGTCACAGAGAATCTGAAACAACTAAACAGCAACAATATCATCAATACCACATAGCAAATAATGCCATAATAAAATTGTAGACTGGTATTACTGTAGCACATAAATACAAACACTTAATAATAGAAAATATTATTTAAAATCATAGTATCACTCACATTTCCAAGTTGATGTGGAGTAGTGGAAAGAACATTGGATTAGGAGCCAGAACATCTGGTCAAAACTCTGACTCTGCTTCTTACTAATTATATTGTCTTTGGCAAGTCACTTAACCAATCTGTGTTTTAGTTTCCTCATCTGAAAAGGATTGGATTAGATAATGTCTTAAAGTCATCCTGTAATCCTCAAGGCCCCGGGTTGACAAGAGTGCCAATTACCAATTTTTAAATTGAAGTAATGCCTTCCATCCAATGTATCTGAAAGCCAGAAAAGAGCAGACTCAATCAACATCGTAAGACGAAGGGGAAAGTATGGCTCAGTAATAAGCACCAGATCTTCTAATTCCCTGAACTATGTCCTTAACACAAATCTATCATTCAATATATTTACTGAACCCCTGTTATTATGCTAGACACTTGGCTTGAGGAGGAGAATATAAACATATAAGATGGAGCTATTGCTCTTTAGGATCACACACAAAAGATGTATTTTATGGAGAGACAAAAAAATTTACACCTGAAATATTTAATGAGTAGAACAAGGCAAGATATTCTTTGATTTTGTTGAGGGAAATAATGTAAGAGAATCCAACAACTCATTGATCTTAACACAGACAAGAGGGTTATTCTGAATAGTAAAAATAATTTGAGAAAGCAATCCAAAGTATTAAAAACATAAAACTTTAAGATAGAGCTCATTTAAGGCAGAGTACTTGTAATGATTATCATTAAGACCTTTGAGGACTTGGTGTAGAAGCTCTCCTGTCATGTGAAAAGATAGAGTTAACATGAAATAAATTTTTTCTGGACAAAAGGTTTTTCACCCTGCCTCCCTCCCCCCCCCCCCCCAAATTCTCTACTACTATGCATAGAAACCAAAAAAGAAGTTATTCAGTACATGGAAACTATATTAGGCCTAAATAAAATACCTACTGCAAAGGGTTTTTCCATTATTGTTAAAGGATGCTATTTATTGTTCTTTTTGAAAAGGAACTAAAAATAACAGTGCAGGATGGCAACTCCTTTATTTCATGATGGGTACTCATGTTCTTAGTTCTTGGATTGAGCCAAATGAGGAAAGCCTGTTGGCTTTTTATAATTTAATTTATACAAAATATATTCATCTATAGAGCAACAAGGTAGCACAGTGGATAAAGTGGCAGACTTAGAGTTGGGAGGACCTAGGTTCAATCTGGCCTCAGATATGTCCTAATTGTGTTACCTTGAGCAAATCAGTTAAGCCCTAGCCTTTACTACAATTCTGCCTTAAAATATATTCAAATATGGTTTCAATTGTACTCTTATAGCAAGGTCCCGATTAATGGGAATAATGTATCCCTTGAAATGGTGCTAGTATTCAAATTTGGACTTAATTTCTATTTGGCTAGGACAAATTACCATATTTTACATAATTATAACTTTGAATAGTGTGAATTTGAATGCGTGTAACTACTTAGGGGTACTTTCTACTAATTTGGACCTCACCAAAATTATGTTACTTTATCCACAGTAATTAACCCACAATCTAAAATTCTCAGACGATCTTACATGCAACTCAAGATAGGAATACCACCCTTACAAATGTGTAGTTAATATGACCTGTTTAAATATGTATTGAGGAATCAGAAGCCATGAAATTATCATTTCTCTTTTTTAAAAGCATATCCATACTGTATATAGCGATTCTGTTTTATGTGTTTTATATTACTTTTCCTTCTTGTGAATTCTCAATTAACATAAAATCAACAACTAAGATTCTTTCAGAAAATACCTTTTCTATGTCTTTTGCATTTGGTTTTCATCATAACTATCTCCTTTGAATGTATAGCTATGCATAAAATTGATCTATATATTAGTAGAAGCAAACTTGTAAATGAATTGCTCTGGGATTTTGTCTGACTTAAGCATTTTTATTTACTTCATTTTTTGCATTGAAAACATTACATTTCTGTTTCCTTATAGAGTAGTGTATCAAGAGCCTGTGTATGGCAATAAATTACTGCAGGTATGAAGTCCCAACTGATGGAAAAACTCATCACTTTGACTGTGGATTTGCTGTGAAATCCTACTAACAAGCAAACTATGGGGTGGGGGCCTTTTTTCCATGCAGGAGAAGGAGGAAGGACATAGGCAACTGTGTTTTCCAGTTTGGGTTTTTATTATAGAACCTAAACGAATTTCTAAAAATTTACATTTTTATCTTCTGACACCGAGGCCATAGCTATTCTGACCCAAATCACATTCTAGACACTACATACATGTCATGTGGCACTCAGTGGGAGATTACTTATTGGTAGTTTACACACCAGTTAGTACTGATCATTCAAATCTCCACAAGAGCCCAAATGATCCCTCAACTTTTTCTTGCCTGGAAACACCCAGCTTCAAGCCAGATTTGCCTATTGTTAAAACCAGTGTTTGATTTGGTGATCTCATTAAAGCAACTCAACAAATCAGAGAACAAAATTGGTTGTTAAACTGAATTGATTGGATATTTGCCCAAATTGATTAAAGAATTGCATCCAAATGGTCAAACCTTAATTGAGCCTCAGTGTTAGTTTAGTTTTCTTCTGTTTTAATGCAGTAAAGTTAAGCTTTCTCTGCATCATCCTAACCAAGGCCCATAATTTACTCCAATTTCCTCAACATTGTTTACCATATTGAAAAAATTCCCCAGAAATTTATTGAAGTTACTGGTCTAATAAAGGGAAATGAGGTAGTGGAGCTATTAGTATTTGACTGTCTAAGGATGCAAAGCTTTTAGCCATTGTCATCTTAAACTGCAGTGAAACCAGAAAATAAAAATGGAGAGCAAAAAAAGTAAAAGTAGGAATTTTTAAAGTGTAAGACATCTCAAGCTAGTCTTTCTCTGCCAGTTTTTGGCCATCTTCATTAATAATTGACGATGGCAGATAGAGTACTAGGCCTAGAGTTGTGAGAACCTGATTTCAAATCTATCCTCAGATACTTCCTAGCTGTATGATCCTTGGCAAGTCATTTAACCCCAGTTGCCTAGCCCTTACTGCTCTTCTACCTTAGACTCAATAATTAGTATCAATTCTAAGAAAAGTAAGGGTTTAATTTTTTTTATTCATAATAGTTCAAGTTAAAGATTCTTAAATAAATTCATTTTTCATCATAGGAATTTCTAAAGTTCTAGAGAAGATATTAATTCTAATTAATTAATTTAATTTAATTTTAAGAACTTAGACCCAAGCATGTAGAAACATGTCATATTATTGAGATGAACTTATATGATTTATGCAGCAGAAAGCTTCCCCTTCCCTCTCCCTATCTCCTGCTTACCCATTTTAAGAAAACCTAGTATGTAAAAACTTCAAATTGTTAAATAGATAAATTAGCAGAGCTGTAATTTTATTTCATAAAAGGGTTCACTTAAGAATACTTTTAAATAGTAAAATCTCCCTGGCATATTTAGAATATAAGTTGATTTATAGAAATTTAAGCCATCTAAAGAAGCACATTATCCCTAAGGCCTCTATTTTGAGAAATGAAGTCCAACTGAATTTAAAATACAGAGTGATTCTACTGAACTATACTCTAGTTTTTAGGCCCTATATCTAGCTATAGAACAGATTCAGATTTTTTCTGCTTTACCCTAGTTAACCCACACAATTCTCATTACTTATCCAAGACACTAGAGCAAAGGTATCCAGTTTGGCAAATGGGGGTAGCAAAAGGTGCCACTGGACCCAGATTAAAATGTAATTAGGAAATGTTTAACAGAATAAGTAAAAATAGAATCCAACATAGATAATGTTAATTTGTGATATTTCTGAGTCAATATATGTGGCCCACAGCAAACCATTTATTTTGAGTTTGATAATACTGCACTAAAGTATTATGAAATTAAATTTCTAAATGGGCTTCTTATAACTTTACTATAGCTATCAACTCCCCCCACCCCGCCAAAAATGGAGGAATTTGACTTTTGATGATTGTATATAGGATTTCATACCACAGTGCTTTTAAATAGCTAAAGTTATATTTACTATTTACTTAAAACTTTATACTTCCTCCACAGCATCTGAGAAACAAATGTTAGAAGCTACAGTATAAAATTAAACTCTGTCATTTTGGATAATGGAAGACACACACACACACACACACACACACACACACACACACAGATTTGTCAAAGGATGTCATTTATTTTGAGGATCCAATTCTACATGAAAATAGCCTGGCCACCGGGTAGTTAGGAACTCTCCTTGCTAGACAATTCTATGGAACCTTGAAAGAGCTCTAGTTATGCTCAGTGAGCTACAAAATATGAGGCAATAAAACTGATTAGAGTCACCTGTTAGAGAAGCAAATTAAAGTAATTTGTAATTTTTTGATCATTTTACAGTATGTGCACATGTACACTGAGTTAATGCACAAATATGTCATGCTCTTAATAGGAATTTCATAGAAAAAATTCAAAGTAAAAAAATTTCTTAAAATGCAGGCGTCAAGGTTCCTAGCCACTCAATCCATTTTTTCCTTTATTACTTTTTTTTAGTTTATCATCTAGACTTATGTTCAAGACCAAAATGTACTTCTATTATTTTAGACCCATTTTCTCTTTAGGACTTTTATAAATTGTTGCCTTGACTTATGAATGAGAGATTCTTTGAATCGACTTCTAAGAAACATAGGGTTTAGTTCTTTCTTATGTAGAGCCAGAAATGTCTCCTAGCATGATCACATTCATTAAATATGGATAGATGTAGGATTCCATTAAAAATTCCAAAGGCTTCTAATTTCATTAGATAGAAGGGCTACAAATATTATGGCATAGATTTTGTGTATAGTCTGAACATGACAAAACAGATCATGTGGTCTATTTTTCAGCCACTTTCAAGATATTAGTCTCTACCACCCCCATATCTGTTGCTATTGTTGACTTACAGCCCTTCCAAGTTAGAAGGAAGGGATCCATAGTTTCCAGGTATTGTTGGAGACATGTGGGACCATAAAAATATTTACTGAGCTGTTATACTTACCAAATCATGATTTCTCACATATGATAGTGCCCATGGAAGGATTCTTCCAGAAAACATATTTTAGAAGCTTACTGTCTTAAAGGTATCTCATGTTAATGCCTCCCAAAATCTAATAGTTTTAACCTGACTTTCAAAGCATTTGCTTGTGCACTTGGTCTTTGGTTTAGAATACAAAAGCTGAGACCTTGAGAAACATCACAGAGAGCTCTAAATCTATGTCTCTGTGCCTCTATCCTGAAATATGACATTTGGCAGAAAATTTAACTATTTATAACTATGAAAAGTGCTTTGGTTTTATGATATTTGGCCCAGATATGGAACAAACTAATCAACTAATTGTCAATTAATTTTATTTCAGTATAGATTTCTGATTGGGAAGCAAATTAATTAAGTCATACAATAGTCTCTTCTCTTAACCTCTGTTTTTCTACTGCAGGTATCTTTGTTGGTCCCAACATACCAATGATCCGCTATCAAAATGGGACGATTTTTAAAGATACCTTAAAAAGAGACTTCTTTTAAGATAACCAAATAGTCAGTATAGCTATTAAGAGACAAAAAAAAGTAAACTTATACACATAGAAATCTTGAAGTGAGGGAAAGAAGGGAAAGTTGCTTGAAAAAGCATGAAATTTGAAGCTTGTCTTGGTTTAGCTCTGATGGACTACAAAGGTGGTGTCAATGCATGGCAAACACCTTTACACTAATTTAGAATTTGGCTTCCACCCAAGCTGAGCTTACATTACCTGAAGAAATAGCAGGATTTTATTTTCAACAGCTTCCATCTTTCTGCCCCCTCATCTCTCACCTCCATAACCTTTATCCATCCAACTTGATGCAGAGATTGAAAGGTAGAAGCAGTCCCCACAAAACATCTGCTCATCTGGACTCTGCCTCAGTATGACACTGGGTATGACCTGGCCAATGGTTGGCCATCAGATAGTGGTAGAGCGAGCTCAGTTATCCCAGCAGTAAGTTGTTTGTTAGGTGTGGTGAGGGGCACAGCCCACAATTCCAGAGAATTATGGGATGATGAATTGTCATTAGAATCTGAGTAGTCTTTGTGTTATCTGTGGAGACTAGGTCCCATTTGTTAATTGTGCTAAGATCATTTGGAAATGGTTGATGTATCACCATGGTCTATTGAGCAAGAAGCTCTGCTGTTTTCACAGTTTGATAAATCAATGCATCACTGCACACAGTTCCTTTCAAATAACGTGCATTCACTTGTCCTTTTTGCTTAATTGAACAGCTGCAATTACTGTTATATACAAGTGAATGTTAATTATTTTCACATTCCTTCACAATAATGATTTTATTTACAAATTAGAAGACTTTATCATGTTTTTAACATAAAACAAATACACTGGCTGAATCATAGTGATATGTCATGGTGTATGACTTATCATTGGCTGAAAATATTAATTAAAAAACCTTCATTGGCTGAAAATATTAATTAAAAAATCTTTCCTTACTGAATATAGAGAAATGTTGACTAAATAGTATTAGCATTCACATGTAAGGGTAATTAATGCCTATAAAAATGTGTACGTAAAAGTTCAATAGAAAACTTGCTTCCAAAGAATATTCCTTTAGGTAGATTTAAAGCAGAAGGCGTGCCATGCAAATGGGGTTGGTACTAAACTATTTAACTGTCCAGTGTGATTATTACTTATACCTTTATTTATATTTAATTTTAATTAACCTTGTAGTTAGAATGATAGCATCTGTGTAATAGTCTTTCTAGCATTGCTTCAGTGTTTGTCAGCTAATAATGTTTTTGATCATTTTTCATTTCTCAAGTCAAATTTGTTGGTTTTTTCAGGGTGGTTATGCTGCCTACCGGTATGCCCAACCCGCCACCGCCACTGCGGCTGCCTACAGTGACAGGTAAGTCCTCTTTGATTATTGATAAGGACTTGTACATTTATGAAATTGATGGGAAAGGGTGTAATACCTTGATCGTGGTGAAGCTGCATGACTGATGGAGAAAACACAGAAAGTTAAGTTGTATGGATACTGGTTAGTATAGTGCCACAAAAAAGAAGTATGAATGCTTTAGCCAGATAAATTCTAGATCTCTGTCATAATTCATTAGGCAGAGATGGTCTGTGCCCCTTAACATACTCTCCAGATCTCTCCACACACAAATACACACATGTACATATAACACACACATTACCTTATAGTCCACCAACACCATCATTTTATGGATTCATAGACTCTTAGATTTGGAAGGCACCTTCAAGATCAGTATCCTCTTGTCTTAATTCCTCATTTTACAGATGAGGTGACTTAGGCCCAGAAAAGTTGAGTGTCTTGTCAAAGGTCACATAACAAGGCTTAATAGTGATAGTTATTCATCTAACTTGGAGGCAGAAAGTGGAAGAAATTATTCAGGCAGTGACCTATCTTTCAAGTTTTTCCCCTTTTGCATCAGGACAGAGATTTCCTTCACACTATATTTTAAATTCAGGAGTAAAACAAGATGACTCAGCTCTCAATCTGGGGCAGGGAGAAGGAAGAGTTGTGTGATATGGAGAGGGGGCATATGTGGCAGTCAAAAGAAAATGGACTCTTTGGTCATGCTCAGACATTATTCAGAATAAGAACATGTCAGAATTTAAGTGAAGTCAGAAATTGCCCTAGAAGTGGTAAAGACGCAGCAGAGGATGTGTGTGTATGGAGTGAGAAAGGGGACAAGAGAGAGTAGAGGAAGAGAGACAGAAGCAGGGTGCAGGTGAAGAAAGAGAAAGAGAGAGGGAAGGAGAGACAGAAGGAGAAAAGGAAGACAGGGAGAAATAGAGGGAGAGAGAGAAAGAAAGATGGAGAGCCAGAAAGAGAAAAAAAAGTTAAGTAAGACTTCTCATTTTAGGGCCAGCAGAGTTAGTTCTATAAGAAGGAAGTTAGTAGTAATTTTTGTATCCATCGCCATAACAACAGGACCCCTGGAAAACTGTATTTCAATTAAATGCAATTCGTCGTTTCCATTTTCTAAGGACACATTGTGAATGTTAAAAATGCTCTGCATGCTTAGTTGCCATAAAGAGTGCTTCTTCTGGTAATGACTTTTTTTTAATTAAACAATGTTTCATGAATAAATAAAAAATTGCATGTGTGGCTGAGGCATGCTGTATCTATCAGACAGGTAAGCAAGTTACTTTATATGACTCCTGAACCAGTTACAGCAGCAGCAGGCACTGCTCTATATGCCTGGCCTGTCGTCTCTCAGTTCCTCCATAAGGTTAACAGTGGCGTGCTTACTCAGTAGTTTTCATTCCATTTTCACAAAGGTCTGTTGTTAGCATGTTGCAGCTACACTATTCTCGTGTGATCTTATGAAGCCAGATAAATTCCTGATCCTTAAATCCTATATTTTAACAATTACAAAAACAAACTCATTTTTTTAAAAAGACCATTTAGGTAGCTACAGTTCAGATCTCACTATCTCCTGGAGCATAGAGTGTTATTGGTTTGGGTATTTTTCTTTTATTTTTTCTGGAGAAGAAAGTCTCCAAGGTTATAGGAGATCTCCAAAGAAACCAGGCAGTTGTTAGGATGCATTTTTAAATAAATAAAGGCAAAAAAACAATTCTATACCAAAAGTGAAATATCTATCAAATTTCATATATACTTCTGTCTTCCTTATTTTTTGACGCTGGATGAGAAGATAGATAGGATCAACAAGGCTAATTAAGATGATGGTGAAATTGAGCAATTTGATAGCTCTATAAATGAAAAGATTCAGTGAGATCACAGTTGCACATAGGAAATTTACATGTTATTAATCATTAGTAATGCACTAAAGCCCTAAATTACTTTTTTTATGATAATATATCTAGTATGCTAAATTCTTAAATACATTGTGTATAATTATGATAATAATTTCAGCCTTCTGTATGATTTAATAATCTTCAGTGTATTTATTTCTGTGAGTTTTTATCCATGTTCTTAGAATAAATGTATACTTGAACTTATCTCCCCCACCCAGTTGAATAAGGTTAATTATAAATCTATAATTTAATGCCTTTCTTCTATGACAGTTTCTTAAACATTTCAAAATAAATAATGCATTGTTTTTATTTTATGGAATTATTTCACAATTTGGATGCCTCAAAGTGCAATTACCTCTTACAAATTACAGTTTTCATTCAAGTTTTATAAAGGACAGGAATTTGTGAATTTATGTATAAGCAGTTTCTTATTTGGTTTAAGATATTTTTATTGCCCACACATATCACTGGGCAATTGCCCTCAATTTTAGATTGGTAAAACTTGAATAGCTATTTTAGTGCAGCAATTTTAATTCATAAAAGACAACTGAAATATTCTCTTATCTGTGTAACAGTCTTTTTTTTTTTTTTTTTGATGTTCCAATACTAGGTAGGTCTCGCACATTTGGTCTAATTGATTGCTTTTGATATTGAATATAAATCCCGATTTAACTTTTATTTAACATAATACTTACAGCACATGTAAATATAACATCAAGGCAAATGCAATGGATGATACCCTAAATTGCTATGAGACTATCATTCTTAAAATGCTATTTATGGTGTGGTTTGTAAAGTGTATGTATGTATGACAAATTACAAGGGTACATTTTGTGATAGGCCGTCCTTAATAAGGGAATAGGGAAAGGGAGGCCTATTTAGACAAGAGATGTATTTGGGTGGAAAATGTGAGATTAATAAAAGAATTCCTTAATATAGATTCAACACACAAAGTTATTCAGCATCATCTACTCTAGAATTTTCTCTCTGCCTCAATATTCAAGGTGTCCTAAAAGTCTATTAAAGCTTAAAACCACACTAAAACTTTTGAGGCACTCTGTATAATGGTACCTTTGTTCATCAAAACATCAGGACATCAGTAATGAGACACAACTAAGAGAGAAGAGACTCAGGTGGGGTGGGAGAGAAAATTCTAAAGAAACAAGAAATCTTTTAACATTAGAGAGGCACCGGAATAAAGAAGGCTTTGATAATATCTACTGGTTAGCAGTAGAAGAAAGACAGAAAGCTGCCATCATGTGAACTATTAACAAATTAACTCTGGCATTTACCCTGTAATCATACATCACTCTCTGTGACTTCTTGAGAGGGAGAGATCTGTGCTGAAGATTATCGTTTCCCACTGTGGCAAAATTTTACCTTTTATCAGCACAAAGTCCTCATCAAATTAAAGATTCTGGGCCTTTGAAGAAATTGAACTACAATTTTCTTGGAACTATTCAAAAGGCTCTTGAGACAAGCACCTCATAGATTCTCTGAAATGGTCTTTAGTTAAAAGATCACGTAATGTTGACCTTGGACATTCTTAATGGCTCGGAGAATTTGTCTGCAAGAATGAAGATGTCCTGTTTGTGCAGAGATTACCATATAATAGAGGGCTGGTTGGCATAATAGAATTTTCAGGTTTGTTGAAGAACTTAAAGGGCTTATAAAAAAAATCTTTTCCTTGGAATGTAAGAAACATTTGATAAGTATCCCATCTCACCAAAGCAAACAGTATCTTCTTATGTATTTCAAGTATAATTGAAGGAAAACTGGCAAAGCTATCAAATTAGATTTTTGTGAGGCAGCCAATCAAAGCATGGCGAAGGGTGTGGGTGTACTGTCATTTGTCATCGCATGCTCACTTGGTGTTGCTAGAATGTCTGTAATGCTGTACTGGGTTTGACAGGTCCATCCCATTAGCTCAATGAATGAATGGCTTGCTTGAATTAAGCCCAAAGGCAGGCTTATTTTTTATTGATTGGCTATTGGTTCTGTGTCTTATGACTTGATTGTTGTTGCGTATTTGAGCAAAGAAAAGTTTCTTGCATAAATGAATTTTGCCAGCAATCTCTGGGTAAATGTATATGTTGTGTACATGCTTTCCAAATACATGTGTTTTTACCTGCAAGGCAAATAGACTTAAACTTGCCTAGTATGCAAACACAATATTTAAAATGAAATGTCCCCATGGATGTGGACATATTACACTGAAAGCATGATAAAAATGCAGAGTATGTTAATTTTTTCCAAGAATTAATGCTAAATCTATTCCATTAATAGTTGAGCTAGTTGGCATCTTAGAGTAGTCATAAGTTAGTTCTTCTTTTACTTAAAATGTATGTTTTCTTTCTTTTAAAACCTCCTAAGCATGTAATAATCCATTACTGCATGCCAAACAACCTTAGTACACTGCTATGATGAATTATATCACTGGGCTTCTTGGCCTTTTAAAACTAACCCCATGTGAAGTGCATAATAAGTGAATTTTTCATGTAGGTTCTCTTGGCAGCTTAGTGGAACCCCAAGTAAATTCTGTATCCTACCACCTTCATCTTTAAAACTACGATGTGCTGCTAAACATCTAGTTAATCATCTCTTGTAATAAGAGGCATTTCTCAGGAATTTTTTCCCCATTAGAGCCATTTTGTATGAATAATCACAATTGAGCTTTTAGTTTTTAAGATGCATCTGAGTCCAAGACTCCTGAACTTAATTGAAGTGTTTTGCTTCAATTTGCAGTTCTTTATTAACTGAACTTAACTGAAGCAAGTCTTGGAAGCAGAGAAGACTCCTTGCAGATCTATTTGCTTAGGAAGGAGTTTCATTTCATGGGCGGGGGTAATTCCTTGAGAGTTAGCATCATTTCTAATGAGAATCAATCCTAATCTTTGGATCACTGAAATAGATACCCCAAGCAAAAAGATCCTTTGCTTTCTCAATGCATTTGATTTTAGACCTTATAGAAGAAAAATTATGCTGGGGAAACTAATAACTAAAATAAGAATACATTCCACTTATGCTTCCCTAAGCCAAGAATTTAACAGAGAAAAATAGGTGAGATTTGAGTTGACTTTCATTAATGTTAGCTGTTCATTTATATAATCTAAGCTTATATTTCTTTTAGACATGAATAAATAATATAGAAATGCAGTTGCTAAAATAGACAGCCTGATAATTTCATTTGAAATAATGTCCCGTTTTATTTGAGGTCCTTATAAAATGTTATATACTTAAAAAATAGGGATTGGCAGCATATAAAACATAACATCTTCAGAGGAAAAGTTAATTTACCATTTAAGATTTTTGTGGAAAGATTAATTTTTAAAAATTTTTGTACTTTAAACATTTAATGACTATACTTTTTCATGCTATGTAGCAGAGTAAAGAATATTCAAGTTGTGAAATTAAATTAATGAGAATGGACCAATCAATTTAGACAAAATAAGTGAAAATTCATTATCATTAATGGCTTCTCACATCTGAACCAAACCCTTAACATTTTGACCTAGGTAGAAAAGTTAAGAAGATTCTGTTCACATCCAAGTCTACCTATTTCAGTCCAAACGAGCTACTATGTATGAATAATCACAACTGAAATTTTAGTTTTTAAGATATAGGTCTGAGGCCTAGACTGTATGAACTTAATTGAAGCGACTGATTAGGTAGCAGCCGAATGGAAAGCAGCTTACGTTAAAAATTTTTTTATAAATGATCACTACTGAGAGGGGCTGCCATACTTAAATAGAAATTGCAGTTCCTTTGAAGTCTGATTTATAGCAGGATCATGTGAAAACTTCACTCTTTGAGGGGAAACAATGGGAGATTGACAGGAGTACATGTACTACATGCCAAAGTTTGATTTTATATGAAAGAAAATTGAGTTTCAAAGAATTCAGTGAGTCTTAGCATTAATAAAACAAAACAAACAGGTCATAGAAGTTTAGGATAGGGAATGCCATCCTCGAGTCTAACCTTTCACATATGTTAACCAATGAGATTTGATTCATATTTTTTCTGCTATGTTCAGTTGCACATCTAGGACTGTGCAAGTTAAAATGCTATGTCCTCTTGAACTGCCATTGTAGCAGAAAATCTCAAACCAATGCCACAGTGCGAAGATGTAAGGGATTAGAATAGCCTATCCAAGGGCATGTTATATTATCATTAAAAATCACGTAAGTAGTTAAGTTTAAATGACCATCTACCTGGTCTCCTTTATTCCCCTCTATCTGGATGTACACAGTAGTTTGAAAATAGGTAATAAAAGCCAAATATTGTTGAGGGCTTCAGAAGATACTCAACAACAGCATTTTTTTCAATCAAAGATATTTCTTACTCAGAATTATCTGAGTTGAAAAAATTAAGCTATTTGGATCAATTTATAATCTGTACTAAGAGCTCTTAGAAGAAGGATTTTTTGGTTAAGGATTTTATTTGCCATATTGCAAGTGTAGATTCAAAATGGATGCAGTTCAGCTTCTTAGATCTCCCCGAACAGTGAAAATGTAAGTACACTTCTAAGGGATTGAAGACCTTGCTTGTCTGCTTACTGATCTGGATACACTTTTTGCTAAAAAATCAGCCCTCCAGAAAAGGCTGACTTTTAAATTTGGAGGCAGGCCACTAGGGCATTCATGCAAATTGACATAGACAAACTAGGTTACATTGTTGAGATACTTGTCTGGAAATATTATCTATAATTGATACCTTGTTTAATGTGATAGATGTGTTGCTAAAAAGTTGAATGTAAATCAAATTGTAGTTTAGGGAAAGTCATTATTTAAAGTAACCCTTTGGTGGAGTGAATATTTTTGAGGCATGAATAATATCCTTGTAATTTATCTGTTTTCTCAAATGTGGATTTTCATGCTTTATTATTCCTTCAGAGTTAGAGATCTGTGTTGTCCTTCTCATCTATACATTTTTTTCACCAAGAAGAAAATGAATAGAGAGGTTCTGGGTTTTCATATCTAAACATAACCCCTCTCCCCTTTTTAAATTTCTGAAATAGCATTTGTTATTTAGAATATTTCACAAGAGGAGGGAAATGAAAATTACTCAGTAAATCTCTTTCCTGGCTAAAATTCTACAATAAGAATTTAAATGGCTTCGAAAGAGAAAAATATTTTAAAAAAAAGTATAGCCAAATAATATGCTGAAAATAGTTTCATGTTTATTTGTAAAAATTTCTTGCTTTTATGGATTAAAGATTTAGCAGTATTTGGTTTTGTGATTACTAGCGAATTTGTTTCTTGGGTTTCTTATATTTCTTTTAAAACAAACAAACAAAAAATAAGAATGAAAAAGTACCAGAGCTCATGTTTCAAGAACAAACCAATTACACATTTGCCCTGTAATCTAGAATGTTTTTTTTTTAACAATTGTTATGCTCTACTGAGTGAATATGTAATTAAAGAGGGCTTTTTAAAAAATGCAATAGTCAACAGACTGAGCCTACATGGAGTTAGGGAATTATTAGAAGCGATTCAAACCCAATAGACCAAATCGGTTACAGTCAACTGGATCAACATTTTGCCAGTGACAGGACAAGCTCTAATATCTTCTTTGATCATGTCAGAGCCTAATAATGCCATATTTTTGGACAGGTATTTGATCTGATAGACCACAAATAAGCAAAGTATATCTCTAAGTACTGTGAGGCAGAAGCTCAGGAATGAAGCAGGTAATGATTCTAGGTTTAGGAAGGCAGGCCGATTAGAGCTGTGTGTAATGAGACCAGCCAGATGCTGCTATTTTAGATGACTTGTTCCATCTGAAATAAAGAACACAGAGGGAAGTAATACAACAGAATTAAAAAGAAGAGACAAATAACAAGTAACTCAGAGACCATTGTGAGGAAAAGATAATATAAAAAAGCCATATGCCACTTCTAGGTATTTCTGATGGCTTGCTTTTTGTCAAGTAACAAGCCATGTACAAGTTAAAATATTTCTCTTTTTCAGGTAGAATGTAACCTTATATAAAAAAATTCCAATTTCCTCTCCAAATTAAAAATATATATAATACTTCTATGTAAGCTCCTACTCTATAGATATTTATGAAAACTTAATTTTTTCCTGGTTAAATGCATACACAACACACATTACATTTTTTAAAAGCTGTTGTGGGTAAAGCCTCCTTTGACACATATCACAAAGCTTCCATGCCTTACATAGTTTTTTTGACTGGTTATAGGCAAAAGAAAAAAACCAACAACAAACAATACCCTTGTGGTTGACCTTCTGGTACCAAACATTTCTTCACTTAGCTAGGCTGTTCCTCAGATAAGAAACACCCAGAATTGATACCAGACCCCTTCATAAAGCTATTCCATTTTAGTAGGATCTGCTACTTTGGTCTAGTCTTTAAGGCCTCTCAAGCTTCTCCAAACCAGGAGAGCCATTGGAGACTTTCTTGAAGGATGTACACACATATACTGGCAATTTATTTATTTACTTTTTTGGTTTTGCTGATTTCTGTTTGAATGTTGGCCTTTCAAAAATCTTCTCTAGAATTACATAGCACTTGCATGTGGATACTTTTGGAGGAGAAATGGGTGACTTTTCATAGCATTCTCCATGGCTTGGATCATATGATTGATTCCTTTGGAATTAGACACTCATCAAAACCATTACTCATTCCATATTCTATCGAAAATCAAAAATGTCCAGAGTTAGAAGATTCATCAGGCAATAACTTCTCTTAACAATAAAGGCCTTTATCATACATTTTTTTCTGAGAGCTTACTGAAATAATTGAGCAAGTTTCTCAATATTTAAGTCAAAGAAGTACTTTTGTCTCAACTATCTGAACATTTTAGGCAAAGATGAATAAGACCTGAAATGATATGGTGAAATTTAATTGCATTATCACAGTAAGAGAAATTTTTCTGAATGTCCAAGAGATACATATCTTTGATAAATCTAAATCATTGATTCCCAACCTTTTTTGAGTATTAAGATTCTTTCATTCTTTAATTTTGGCATGACTCCCCTATTTTTTTTTTTTTTGGTCCAGAGCTATAATTTCTTTACTACAACAAACTCCTACACTGATGCAGATCCTTAGAGTTCAACAAGTATTTATTGAATTATGCTAGGGGCAAAACAATTTCTGCCCTAAAGAGCTTATACATTGATCTATATCTTATATAGTCTTAGAAAGTTGCCTTAGGCACTGAGAGTTTAAGTGACTTGCCAATTATTCACATAGCTATAGTCCCTGCTTAACACCTAACCCTGCTAAGTAGTGCCAATCATGTATTTTGCAGTTCTCATACAAGCAAATATTTTTTTCTTTAAAAATGGCACATATATTATTTATTTTGTGTTATTGAGACACTTGTTTCTTTAGCCATTTAAAAAATTAATTTCTGTATCTAATTTCTAGAGTATTTTTCAAACTGTCCCTGGATTATTTAATTGTGTAGTTCACAGATAACTTTATAGAAATAGTAGGTGAGTCAGGGAGCAGAATAACTGGACAAGGAGACTTTTGAAAGTTTTAAACACATACATACTCTGCTAAATTAGAACTTGGTGTTCAAATAAGGTTTCTTGCTAGAATTCTTTCTATTCTAATTCTAGAAGAAGTTACATTCTTACTCATTATTGGATTTCAGAGTGTTTAGTAAATAGAATTTAATAATTTAACCAACCCTAGTAAGCTTCACGAACCTATAGCAGGGCACATATGCCCATGAAGCCTGCCTCGCTAAATATTTTGAAGAAGGGAAAATTTAAAGCTGCGTTTAGATTTATATCCCTATTTTCCTCAATGTGAGACTATACCATATATCTCTATCTGACCTACAGCAACTTATTACCAGCCACGATTCAGGCCCTTCCACTGAAGTAAATTCCATCATTTAGCACTTATTGTACTAACTGGATGCCAGATACTGTTTTAGGTGTTGGGAAAAAAAAAACCCAAGGAATTCAAGGAACGAAACTATCCCTACTCCTAAGCAAAAATTCGGAGACTTCACTAACCCTTACACCTCCATCAAACTTATCTGCCTTTAGTCCAGTCTCACAGGGTCCACTCCCTGCCAAATCATCCACCAAAAGATTAGTGAAATGAAACAAACTACTCTTGACATGTTAGCTACATGATGTCTTAATCATCAACCTGGACATCATTTGAGGAAAGGATCTTTTAGTCCTCACAACTTAATAATAGATGTAGCATAGAACTTCTCTATTTTGGAATTAAGTCTGAGTTACAGATTATTTATTTATAAGTATACCTTCACTATATTTAAGCATAACATATATACATTGTAAATGCCATTAACTGAGTTATAGTCATTGAATAAGGTAAATTAATGTAAAAACTAGAAGTCTGACATGTCAGAGTTAATTATTGAAGGCACCTTTAAAGGATTTCTCAAGATATTTGATTTGAAAAAGCTACTTATTTTGTAAGGACTCCTATAATTCAAAATAGGACTCTTTGTGAGCTTCTAACCCTATAGGGACAAAATAGCCAGTTTATAGGAAATGTCAAATTAATGGAGTCTGAAAGAAAGAGTTTTTGGTTTGAGTTTAAAAATATGTAAAGATATTCAGGTGTAAAGGGCCAAACTATGAACGATAAATATGTATTGCTTCAATAGTCTTATTTAGGATATTATATCCTTTGTACCCATGCCTATGCTCTGTCCTCTTATGACCCTGAATTCTCAGTCTTTAAAAATGAAGAGGAATAAATTGTTTGTCTGTACATACACAGATATAAATGTATTACATATATATAATGAATACATACACATACATAGAAGCAAGATTCTACTTGCTAAAAGATCAGTTATTCATATTATTGAAAGTTTATTCCTCATAAAGCCCATCCATTAGAGTAATGTCAAAGAGATTATTGTACAAGTTAAATAGTTATATATTAGAACAAAGAATCTCCCATCATCTGTTTTATGCATACATGTAGAAAATGTTATCTGTTCATATAACCATGTACACATAGATGAACACATATGTGTGTACATATTTGTGTATGTGTCTGTAAACCACACATACACATATGGATCATTTGTACATATTTTATATTTACACACAGTTAAGGTGTGTGTATATACATATTTTTTTTTCTGTAAGCTATTGCTTATAATCACTGGATTATATTTTATCGATGAAGAACTGAGACCTCCAAATTTATAGTAACTTGCCTGTGGTTTTACACATTATAATCTAATGGACACAGATCCTTCTGTCAAAATCTGACATTCTTTCTTGTGCAATTCACTGCCTTCTGGAGAATTTTTATTTGTTTTTGTTTTTCCATTAGCATCCCTAAAAGTCTTCATAATTCTAATAAGAAGAAAAGTTCTTTAGTTGGAATTTTTAAATACCTAGATTTAATATTGAATGTATCACATACAGACACACATTTGCATACCTCTTCTATTGGGTGAGCAGTATTTCAATTTTAAAATTTAGATGATGAAATAATAGGCATCATTTTAATAATAAGATTAAATGATTATTGGAGATGCCCAAACTTGCACAATGTCAGTGTAAACATTACCAGAGTGTTACATGAATCCCCTTATTTGTTCAGTGTAGACACAGCCTTAACAAATTTGTGTAAATTTTAATTGAGAATGGAACCTGATTGAGGCAAAGAAACAAAACTTGAGTGGAGAAATGCAGTGCACTATAAAATTCCTGTGATCTCAATTAGTGTATTGTTATTCCTATTAATGAAGAGTTTACATGTAAAAAGAGGAGTCCATGAAGTATAATATATATCAAAATGTTGGGGAGACTTCGATATTAGAATAAGGGTATGGAGGAGGTTCCAAGACTTAGTAGATAATTTTTTCAGGGGATATGGAAATTTATCCCCATATTGGAATCTCTTACACTGACTAATTAGCTGGAGTATCTTTCTCCATCATATGTTCCCTACAGCAAGAATTAATTTAGCATAAAATATAAGGAGATTTCATGATTGTAATTATCTAGCAGGTATTAGCCTCCCTTACCAGTTAGGTTGGTATTTTACTCAGGCCTTGGTCCCTTTCCCTTTCCTTTTAAAAATTTTCTAAAAAACTCTTACCTTCTGTCTTAGAATCAATACTGTGTATTTTTATCTCACACTTTAAAGCTTTTATTTTTTTCACTAATTAACAAAAGATAACAATTATTCTACAACAAAGATAACAAAAACTATACTTACTTCATGTCAAAGTGTTGGTTTAAAAAAAATATTGTGTATTGGTTCTAAGGCAGAAAAGTGGTAAGGATTAGGCAATAGGTATTAAGTGACTTGCCCAGAGTCACACAGGTGGAAAGTGTCTGAGGCCAGATTTGAACTCAGGACCTCCTGTCTATGGGCCTGACTTACAATCTGCTGAGCCACCTAGCTTCCCCTGCCTTTATCCAGTTGTTTTTCTCTCTCAGGGAATACCACTAATACTAGGCATAGCAAATGCCATTGGGCAGGTATCAGTTTTATAGATAAAGCAATTATGAGCGTGTTCCACTGGCATTAAACTAACCAAGGCACAAATTTTAGAATGTAAGGGGGAGATTGTTAAACCTATAATGGAAGCAAAGCAGACGTACATGTTTACTTCTTATAACACATTTCCAGAAACATTGGAAAGTGAGTGAATATCTACATTTTGATTAGCAAAACTCACAGATTTTTGGCAGAATATTCAGAATGGGGAACTGAATTGTAATACTTATTTCCTTTGTCATTCTGATTTCTAACTAATATACAGGCATACTTCCTTTTATATGGAAGAAGAAAAGTTTATATGTAAATATTTGTAAATTGATTCATATTTTAAGGCATTAAAAATGACTGATTTTTTGGCAGTCTTCTTATTACAAATCCCTTTTGAAATGAAAAGAATATGAATAATAACATTTTTTTGGCAACTCTGATTTTCCAAAATATTTTCTTTAACTATTACATTTCATTCTCACAATAGCCTTTAGGAAAAAATAATTCCCTAATGAAAATTTTTTATAAATATGCATTCTCATGTTTGTGATTTCCTTAAAGTACATGTGTACTATAAGGCTAAAATCAGTCCCAATGTAATTTTTTTAGTTCTCATTAAAAAAACATTTTGTAACATAATAATAGTATAGTACATATGATTTGTTATATGTATTAAATTATAATAAATATATTTATCTAAGAGAAACATATTCTCACATTAGCTATGTCCAAAAATCTCCTACCCAATGGAATTTGATTTAAAGCCCAAGATTTAAAAACTAAAGATACTTCTGGGAATAAATCTAGGCCTAGAGTTGGCCAGTACAGCATATAATACTGTGTTAATGTGACTGAACCAAATCTCAGAACCAATATATGAAACATATGAAAATATTTTTTCTCACTCTGAATCCAGTGAGCAAGGGACTTAGATTCTGGAGCCTTGATAATGCAGCTCTGGATCTAGAATTTACTATGCATGCCCAATTTGAAGGAGATTGAAATTTCAAATAGGTTTTGCACATTTTTTTGTATGTCATTACCAGGCTGGGAAAAGCACTGGAGCATTCTGTAGTGCCAGTGGAGAAAAGATAAAAGGCCTAACTCCAGCTAGTATGCTATCATGGATTTGTACAAATTAATAAACATTTTTAATCAATTTGCCATCATTTATACCTGAAAACTTAATTAACCTTTTATTTTGTCCAAAATAGTATATCAAAGTATCCCTAGTTTTAAGTAATTAAAATATAGACCCATATATTTGGTCTGAGCTAAGCTTTTAAACATATAAAATCAAAATTTAAATGTATGTAGCTTTTATACGTAAGTTCATTTTTTCTTATATTAGATTCAGGGAGTAACTTGCTATGGCTATTTATGAATTACATATCCAGTCAAATATAAATATATATATATATATAATGATCCAAACTGTAACATTAGGACAAAATAATGGTTAAAGCAGATTAAGAAAATCACTAGCATTAATAGCACTAAACTAAGAGGTATCGTGGAATCAGAAGACCTGTTCAAGAACAGCCTCAGATACTTATTAGCTCTGTGACTAGTCACTTAACTTTTACCAGCTTCAGTTTCCTCATTTGTAAAATGAGGATAATTATAGCACCTGTCTTCCACAGTTGTGGTGATGATAAAATTGGATGATAATTATAAAGCACTTTGCAAAACTTAAAGCACAATATAAATGCTAGCTATTTTTAAAAGTCATAACAAAAAATTGAATATGATAAGGAAGTTTCTCCCAGATGGCTGACCATTTTTCCAATGAAACAGTTTAGCTATGTAAATTGAACATTGATTCCTATTCCAACAGTAGTGAAAACGACTAAGAGTTAATATTTAACTTAAATTTTAAAAGCAAACCATTGGGAATTTTCAAAAGAAGTAATTAAGTGAGTAGTCAGTTATTTTATGGAAGGAAAAAACAAATTGTACATCAGATCATCAGCTATATTTACATTTGCCACCACCATGATTCAGGAAAAGAATCCAACTATGTCAATCTACTGCAAGGGTAGCCTGAAAATTTTGTTTTGGAGCTTGATTTGAGACTATAAAAAATTAATTAGTTAGCAATCTTTAAACTATGTGGTCAGTGAAGGCTCTTTGATCTAAAGCCTTTGACTTGTCCAAAGATTCTATTGTGACATGAAATTTCTTTTATTTCAAGTCCTTAATTTTAGTCTCTAAAATAAGAGGCAATTCATGGAGAAGGAGGAGTGGAGAAAATCCCAAACAGACAAAATTCAGTGCTCAGAATTAGAAAGTTCGGTCTGCTATTACAATAACTCCTTGTCCAATAACCATATGTTAGGATCTTGATTTCCTTTTTACAGTGCAAAACTTAGAAAAATAAGGCTTCTCCCTTCTAGAAATTTACATTTTAAAGAGGCAATACAAATTCATCTCTCTTTAAAGTCACTTAGCCACTAAAATGGGTACAGAGATGGATAGTGTTGCTTGGGATTAGGATTTCTTCTCTCTTTGCAAAATTTTCCTGAATCAAGCAATTTTCCTGAAAAGAGTAGGATTTAAGATGGAAATTTGGGTAAGGTTAAGGAAGATTCCTAGAGTTGGAAATAATTCTCTTAGAATAAATAATGAAAAAAGTACAAGGGGCAGCTGGGTAGCTCAGTGGAGTGAGAGTCAGGCCTAGAGACAGAAGGTCCTAGGTTCAAACCCGGCCTCAGCCACTTCCCAGCTGTGTGACCCTGGGCAAGTCACTTGACCCCCATTGCCCACCCTTACCAATCTTCCACCTATGAGACAATACACCGAAGTACAAGGGTTAAAAAAAAAAAGTACATTTCCAGTAATGGGAGAATGAATGAAAGGGACTGAGACAAAATTACTTTGAGAAGAGAAGGAAATAGAGTGAGAAAAGGTCAGAAATGTAATAGATTCAACCAGGCTTTTCTTCCAAAAATTTAGGTTTGTACAACTCATACTAGGATTAAAGCTTCCCCCCTTTATAAAGAACTCATTACTAGAATTAAATAATTCCGGGATAGTTTAAGATAATAATAATATAAAATAGTTGTGGCAAATGCCTCAGAAGCCCCTTTGAGGTTTAGATGCTCCAGAGGCAGAAATGACTACAAGAGGTCAGTTTGAAAGTCTCATTTAGCAGTGGCATTATGCCCCTCAAGCAAAGCTAACTTAAAGTTCCACTAATTTCACAAAGGATATGTCCAGTGTTATGAGATTTCTTTTAGCCTCCACAAAATACTACATGAACATAAAAATAATCACTTTATTTAAGCTTTCTAAACTTTTAGGATGAGGTCGACTTGCTAAAATATATTACTCATTATTGAAATTGTATTTCTAAAAATTGACTGGAAGAATAATGTAAAAGACAATGTAGAGCAAGCTAGAGTTAAAACAAGGAAGAAATCCTTTGTAAGATTTTGAAATTGACAAAGAATTAGAAGAATATGTCTGAATATTTTTGATTGGACACCCACCTGTATCACTGTATGACTTCATTATAAATTAACTGGGGAAAATAACCTAAAAGAGAGAGTATAGCAATCTTTTATTCTCAAAGACTGAAGCAATACAGCCTCTGCCTCCTTTTACCAAAGGAATGATAGAGATATTGCTAAAAAATGCTATAATTGTCTTCAGCAACCATCACCATGATCATGACCAGCTTTCCAGTATAGCTTACCCTAACTGTTCTTCCTCATAGCATATCTGATTTCTTTCCCTCTCCAGTCTCATACTTTTATATACTACATGTCTCATTATCATAAGGTATTTCTCCACTTGACTTTTTGTTCAAGAACCAGTCAAAAGGGTTGGGAATCTTTAGCTTATGATTATATTAGTTTGTTCCATTATTGAATGTTATGATGAACTCTGTAAAAGAGCTGTTTTCTAAGCTATATGTTGTGAACATAAAATAATCAATTATTTTTCAAAAATATACCTCCACATATTAATCCAGATGAGTATTATCCTTGCAGAATAATTAACTTGAGAGAGTATAACCATATACCAGTGATCGTGCCCTTGCTTAAAATATTTTTGGACCCCTTCTTTCATAATTGCCTTCAACATATTCCTTTGAATAACCTTTCTGATGGTAGATGGGCATTTTTTTTTCCGAGTTGAGTTGATTTTTCTTTAACAGTCAAAAGTCATTCTGAATCAGGTTTGTAAAATAAGGTGAGTAAAACAATTATGCCTCATAAACTAATTCTGAGGGCAGTTTAGAAATACCAAAAATCTAAGCAGTGGTAATATCTTTGGAATCAGGTCAATAGTCTTCAGGATGATAACTTTTGAAGCACAATACTCATTTGGATATGTAAATCTAAGTATCTTTGTCCTTTTTTTCATATCTCTTCTTTAAAGTCCCATATCTTTTGGCTCTTTTCCTATTTTTCCTACTAATTCATAGACACAACATATGAGACTTGCATCAGGCTGATATACTTACTAATGACACTTTTAATTGCCAAATTTAAATTAATGTCCACTGAGCTAAGTAAAATGGAGAAACCAGGCAAGAAGGAAATAGCCTCGTTGGAGGAGTTTTCTGTCAGAATTGGTACCCAGGAGAAGATTTTAGGATTTCTGGTAGAGATGCAAGAGTCCCAGATTGAATCATGAGGGTCTGCTATAAGAAAATGGGTATTTTGCTTTTTAAGTTAAACATCCAGGTTAGGCTACCTCTTCCATGTTACATAGCTCATGACAGTGCAATCAGTCTCCTGCACTTGAGAAGTGCATGGTCTATATTGATCTTAGCCCATTCTGAGTCTGCTGTACAATTTTTGTTACAACTATGTAAGTCAGAGAAGGCAAAACAAATAAAATCCAAATATTGGTTTTCATTGATTTTAGTTTTGCTATTATCTAGTCCTTACTACTGGGCTACCAGTGTTATTAAGTCATAAAAGTCCTTTGCATGAAGAAACAGAGAGTAGGAATATACTTAGCTTGCTTCATTGTCTTAGGAAATGAAATAAATGTGTTAGTTTTGCTTTCCACACTTTAGAAACTTCATAACTAGATAGGCAAACTCCCTAAATACACTACTTCAGGCAAGCTTAATTCTGCTGACAGTTACCTTGGTGTAAAAGTTAATAGAATTTTGAATTGAATGTTAAGTTTTGGAGAATTCCAAATAATATCCATGTTTAGATGTCAAAGCATACATTGTACTTTAGTAAAACCCTCTTAAGAGATTTTTAAGAGACCAGCTAATTAAAAAGTCTAACCCCAAGATACTTGGGAAGGAGAAATTGATGTCAGGTATCCCATGACCATAGCAAGACAGAATGGGACCTAAAACATCTTCCTTGGTCAAAACTGGCTTATAGATGAGAAGCTGCTAGCATTTAACTAATGTTGTAAATTTGGACTTTAGCGCTGTAAACTACTGCTACAAACTAGTGTTGCAAACTGGTTTTTAACTAGTGTTGCAAGCTGAACCAATCATAATTATAGTTGTCACATCAAGCTTACTCATGGCAAACAGATTCAGCCTCAGATTCTACCTTGAGATTTGAATTTTGCATGGGAAAATATTATATAAATTGTGACTTCTTAAGAGAGTTTTACCTTATTTTCTGTTTATCGAAATAATTTTAAAGTTCATTTTCCATTGTTCTTTTTTTATACTGCATTGTGGAAAAACGAATTTTGCAAGAGAAGGTTTATTTCAAATCAAGTTCTCCATTTCGTTTATAATACCGCTTTATGTAGGAAGGCTATTCTAATGTTGAAATTATAGCATATGAGGATATGTCTTAACAAATTATCTTCAGAAAGTGTTTTTCTATTTTGAAATCATATTAGAAAATTTAAAGCCTAAATTTGTTAATTTCTCAGTTAGCCACAGTAGAATTATTTTTATTAAATAGATTTTCTACATATCTTTACAATTTTTAGCAGATACATTCACACTCTCACACACACACAAACACACACATATGTATAGTATGGAATTTCCTACCCTCATAAAGATATTTTAGTATAACACAAAACATTAAGATTTCATTGAAAGTTTGTAAGTAGTCCATGTTCATTTAAAAGATCCCAGCATGCTTATTCCATGATCTTTCTAAATTCTCCAGTTCTGAACTACGCCAACCTTTTTCTTGCTACATTCATTAAAGTGAAGCACCTCCCTTTCCCCCCCATCTGTAAACATCAAGTCAATTGGCAGATAGCACATTTCCCAGTGAGCAAGCAGTATTGTGAATTTTATCTTCTCTTGCAGAAATCAATTCGTCTTCGTTGCAGCAGATGAAATTTCTTGTAACACCTCTGCAGGTAACAATCATTGATACTCCTTGATGCATCCATCCAGGTCTCAATATCCTTTTTCACATGCTGCAGTTAATCACTCTAGAAAGCTTAGTAAAAGTCCATAATATAAATCTTTGGAGTCGTCTCACTAAGTTATAGCTGAAGCCTTTAGGCTTTGCCATATAAAAAGACGTTAGGTATTTTGCTGACTTTGATGTTTTATTTCCGGTATTAATAATACATGATCCAGAAAAGTAAGACTATGTTGAATGAAGCTTCTTTAAAATCTTACAGCATAATCGAGACTATAATATTAAAATACTGAATGAATAAGAGAATTAAATATGTAGATACAGCATTAATATGCTATTTGAAATATTTGGGTTCACATATTTTGTATGTGGGGATATGGATGTATATATATATATATATATATATCTGTGTATGTATATATACATGTATATCTGTGTGTGTATATACCATATACATATGAGTATAATAGGCCCTAAGAAATCACTCAAAACCTACTGTGATAGAGATGTTAGGCTCTAGGAAGATGTTGTCTGAGAGAAATCTTATGAGATTCTGTCTTATGAGAGCTTTCTAGAAGATGATTTTTATTCTTTCATATAAAGATTCTCTGTTTTCCTTTTCTATTGAAAAGTGATGTGAGGAACAGGGTTGAGAGAAAAGATTTTTTGATAGTAGGATATTAGCAAATGGAAATTGCATAATTGTATGCTATATACATGAAAATAGCTTCTGTTTTTGCTGCATTAACATGGTTCAGAGTAGTTTAACCTACATTCTAGGTAGAAAGGAATTACTTCATTAAGTGCTATTAGGTGAATATTGGAACAAAACCCAAGTGCAATTTTTAGTCTATACCAACAAATGCCACCTAAATGATTACTAGGAAATCCTACTAATATGCTATCAGCTAGCAAGTGAAAAGAAGAAAAGATAAACACTGCATATGCACACTCTAGTTGTATGAGTCATATCCCTGTGATTTATTTCAAAAATACAAATTAAATTGAATTTTGCAAATAACTACTCACCTCGAGCAAGTGACAGTTTTACCCAGCTAGTAGTAAAGAATGGCTTCCTCCCATTATCTAGTTCTTAACATTGTTTCTGAGGGACATAGGCAATGGAGAAAAGGTAATAGTGATCTAAAAAAAAACCTTATGGTCTTTTTAAACTCTCCAATTCTGAAATCAAAGCCTTCATTATACCATAAGACCATTTAATTTCTATATACAATAGATGCTGCAATAACATCCCTTTGTGGTCAGAAATTATATTCTCTGATGGGAACTTGACATTTTTAATGTTCAAAAATGGTTAAAAGCTCAAGTTAATAGTGTGAGAGATACTCTTCAGCCCCCTGCACACTATTTTAAATGGCAGTGCAATATATTCATTTGTATAAAACAAATTTGATAATGGTCTTAAGTACCCAATCTCAGGATGCAGTTTCTCTCTGCAAGACCTGGTGAGACCTTTATCTCTTCACTAAAATGTGTAAGAGTGTTTCCTGGGCTTCTATATTGGAGAGGATTTTAACTGTCTCAGATGCTTACAAAGGGGAAAAACGTGTATTCCATTAAAGGAGGAATTGCTTTTTTAGGTATTTTCCTTTCAAGTGTCCTATAATTCAAGTATCAGCTAATTTCTTTTGACTCCCCTCTTAAATTGTTTATATTTTCTAAAAATGCCATTTATTTCATATGAATGTCTTAAGTTTAGGCATGAAAGGTCATGTAGGGGAGATCTCCTAATTGTCGCCTAACTTTATAAGAGCAGAATGTTTTTGGTGAAAGTCATAGAAAGGAGTTGATTGTTTGCCTACCACAGTAGAGGGCACTGAACTGATACTAATTAAATGTGGAAGTGAAAGATAATTTGTCCATATTGCTTCTTCAGTGGAATATTAATATGTGTTCTGCCTTTGGAAAATTCTAAATATCGCTGTTTTGAGTCCTTCTTGTAAATAAGTCCCCCAGATCGATCACCTGGAAGATTGTTTCTTCCATTGTCCACCACTTTCTTAAGGGAACCAAAATAAATAAAGTCAGTCTTTTATATTTACTTATACAGTGTGAATTGTGATGCACCATGAACATATGACTATTTGCCAGACTGCTTCTTAGAAGGAATAAATTCTGACTCCTGCATGCCTAGAAAATCATCAGAATACCTAGTGTGTCCACCTGCTAATGGAACAATTTCTTTAATCTGCTATAGGAATTTTAAAGTATAAATATACCTCTCTTTACTGCTGTACTGCTTTCATAGTACCGCTGTGAGGTCCTTAACTTTTGACCAGTTATACACTGTATTTGCCTGGGTTTCAGGGCCAGGAGACATGGCTTGAGGTTTTTAATGCCCACACCAGAGTTAAAGGCACCCTATAAGATGTGAGATACTCATAACTATAAGCACCTAATTCAAATGTCAGCTTACAGTGTCTGATGATATTTGTGGCTAAAATTCTCACAAGGAGTTGTAATTGCTTGTGTTGTTTATGCTTGTCACTGACAGCAAACTTGGCCAGATGTAAAATGCCATCTCTATAGCTTAAATCAAAAGATGATAGATTTAGCCATGTGACCAAATCTTATTGCAAAAGGAAAAAAAAAGAGTAATCATTTTCTTTAGCTTTCAAAGTTGCACCAAACTGCATGCTTCCTGAAGGAGAGGTTATAATTTTTGATAGTTCCTCTTTTAGGGGAATACTGAAATGCCTATTTTGCTTTTTCTAGCCTTGTAAAATAAACTGGTCTTATAAGCATTCTGGGTTTACAGCATTGTACTTATGGGGACATTTATTTTCTTAGCCCTTGCTGCTTTATACCGGACACTAAATCGTCTGTGGTTCCAGTCATGCCATTCTTTTTCTCCAGAAGGATACAAATTTCAGTGATCTGTTTCAAGTAACGTACTGTTAACCCAACGAGACACAAACTAGTCAGTCTGTCTACCTGCTTACCTCTATATTTATATAGGTTCTTC
The DNA here is from genome assembly GCF_016433145.1 of Gracilinanus agilis. Taxonomy (NCBI): domain Eukaryota; kingdom Metazoa; phylum Chordata; class Mammalia; order Didelphimorphia; family Didelphidae; genus Gracilinanus; species Gracilinanus agilis. The sequence goes on from NC_058130.1 coordinate 173,471,891, forward strand.
CTCTTTGACATCAAGGCACAGTCTTACAAGCCAACTGCTGCTCAAGACAATACAAAGGGGAAAGAAGAATTCTTCCCTACAGCTTAGACTACTGATTCACTGCACCCAAATCTATGTGATAATATGGGATTGGACAAGGTTGGCTGATGATAGTGGAAGATGGACCATGATTATAAATGGGAGTTGAGAAGCGAGTTGATTATTTTGGTTGGGCTTTGATCAAGCTAAAACCTTGTCTCGTGTGCCTATAAAAATATATGGTTCAATGTGAATATATTGCTCTCATGCAAAACACATTGCAAAAAGCTCTCATCTTTAGATTTCAGAGACTTGTCATTTGTGTCCATTAAGTGTCCTAAGGCATTAAACACTTTCAGAGTTGGTTTTTTTTTTTTTTTGCCATCAGTAGAAAAGCAAGTTCAGCATCTTTGTAGTTATTCTTCCCTGAGTTGTACATTTTGGGACTAATTGTCAAAGTTGGGGGTGCTGGCACCAGCAGCATCCTTGAAAATTGCAGTGGCTAAAGAATCATTTCCTAAATTAATTGTCCAAGTTAATGGGCTTAGACTTTTCCTTTCCCTATGGCCTTGTAGCCATAGCCCCAGTGGAGCACACCATCATGTTTCTTCTCCTCTCCATGGTAGTGAATCCTGCCATTTCTGGGGTTTACTTCTCAACTACGGTGTGGTATGGGGTTCAGAAGAATTCTGAGGAGGCACAGAATAAATTACGGACCAGAGTGACCCAACAGAATATGTGCTTTATATTATTTGGATAATAAATTGCAAGTAATAGTAATTATATCAGTATAGCCTTTGTGTCAGACTATTTTATGCATGCATATATGCAGTCAATTCCCAATTATTTTTATTAATGAACTGAGTCAGTGATGCAGATAATCTAAAACAACAGATAATCCAAAGATCATTTTCTGTTTGCCTTTGAAATGCATTATGTGATTTGATATCAGATTTACCTTACTTGTCATATTTTCTTTCACTGTAATGAGCCTAGTGATTCCTGATTATATACAACTTAATGTTTGTCAGGAGAAACCTAGCCTGGGATTGACATTTTCCTTTGGGTGGTCCATATTTGAACTTAATTGGGAGTTGGCTGTATATTCTATTTTTACATCTTAAATATTTTATGTGTGATTATATAATATATATAAGATAAAGTGCTTTTCCACAGAGTATATAAGGCCTAGTTCCATTTCTAGGTGCCCACATTTCAGATGGGAGAACCTTTGCTCATTCATTAAGTTTTTACTGACTGTTTGCTATGTATATAGTATTGTATTAGGTGCTATGGGGGAATCCAAAAGAAGCAAACAACAAGAGTCCTACATTCAAGAAGTTTACAAAATAATTGTTATAAATTTTATGAAAAAAATGGTAAGGATATACGAGCAAACCCCAAATATTCATAAGTACAGATTGAGGACTGAATAATGTAGTGAACATTGGTAAGGAGGAATTGGGAAAACACAGTATAGTAAAGTATTGGTTCTGAAGTCAGAAACAAGTTCAAATTCCTCCTGCTTCTTAGCTGTGTGACTTTCACCAAGTCACTTAACTTCTACAGGCCCCAGTTTTCTCAATGGTAAAATGAAAGAGTTGGATTTCTGAGGCCTCACCCAGCTCTAAATCTATGATCTTTAAAGGAAAGTGGACACATGTGAAGAGTACCTAGAAAAGGAAGAAATAAATACATTGTCAGAGGAGAGGAAGAAGATGGCCTCAAATGAAGAAAAAAGTCAAAAAACTAAAGTAGAGAACTTTAGGCCTTTTAATCTTGGGTACATGGTAAGTCAGGGATTTGTTCAGACAGAAAATAACTAGCCATGAAGTTGTAGGGTTTGGATCTAAATCCTGCCTCTGACATTATTTTTGTGACTGTGGACAAGTCACTTAATATTCCTTGGCCTCAGTTTCCTCATCTATAAAATAAGAGCATTAGAAGAGATGGTCTCTGAGCTGTTCCAGCTAAATCTATTATTCTATGATCCTGTATTATACCTTCTGTTTACTCAGACAAATCTGGAAACTAGGATCTCTACTTAACTTTTAAGTTTCCATATTAAAAGATTAGAATTGTATTCATAAGGATTATAAATGATGATGGAGTCAAATTTACCTTAGCTTGAAAACTCATTTCTGCATGGAACTTTGATGAATAATGTAATATAAACATAAACATACATTCACATTCACACATATATATGTAAGTTTATATGTAGCTGTATTTACACATCTATACATACATATAGCTATAGTGTATATATGTATATATACAGACACATCCACTCTTCAGAGATCTGGTTAGTAAGTACTAAGCAGGCTTTTCTCTTGAGTGTATAAAACCGTGAATTTGTGCAAGATTTGCTAAGTTATAAAAATTATTATAGTAAATGTCAGTTAAGTAACTGATAGTAATAGAATTCCAAATACTTCCAAGTTGATTTTGGATAACACCACACTGTTAATCTTGGAAATCTGTTGCTCATTTCTTCTTTTGTTCCACTTGGGGGTGTTTGCTGCATTTGAAATGATTTCCTGGTTATATTGTTGTTGTTTTTTTAATCCACCCAATTTCCCTAAGTAAATTCCATAAGAAGGAATAGTTAGAACCCTTTCCAGCTTTTAAAACAGTAATCTTTAGTTGCTTCGGTGCTTATGGTATATATTTATCTTTTCAATTAAAACTATGGCCAATCTCTATTGAGGAAGGGATGGGAAAGTGTTTGACTAATATTCCTGAGTTAACTTTATTCACACATTCCTTTGATAGCTCTTGAAAAAGCATTTTACTGCTACAACAAATTGTGACATCTAGCATCTGAGAACTCTATAACTTCTTCTTGCCTCTGGCCATTGTTAAAGCAAAAGATACGAGATGGTGGCATCAACTGATTGGTATCGGTGACCCCTCAACTTATCCGATGTTCTTCTGAAAGGAGGTTCAATTAATCCTTCCTTCCTTCTCACCTAGTGGTGGATACATTGGCAGACCTATTTGCCATTATCTCTCTGACAGCTTGCCTTCCTCAGGTGCAGTTGTAGGTCAGTCTATGTAGCTGGTCACAGGGGCTAACCTGATGAAACTCAATAAAGCTGGGGTTTCATGATTTATTAATGGGACGTTTACAACTCAAAGGTCTTTTGATAGTACAACTGAGACATAGTAAGTGTTTGCATACATCTCTCAAGGGGCTGTATGCATGTGTTTTCATCTTGGGCAATCTGTCATCTTAAGAGAGTCATCCAATGAGAAAGTTATTCCCTAGCTGCTGAGATCAGAGTGCTTTTTAAGGATGGGATTTGAAAGGTACTTTATATGTCCATGTGTTACAAATATCTGCTATTATTCAATGAAGCATCCCTTCAGCATGAACTAGTTAAATAACCTTTCACAGTTTTTTTTTTAAATCACTCTAGTGTCCACTGAGGCCACAGAGGCAGAAGTAGGTTGCTCAGACTTTGCTACAACAAAAGTGATGAGTGCTTTTGGAAAAAGCCTCATACCTTCAAAAAATTTAAAGTTCTTATTGAATTGCTTGATTGAATTAACTGAATTAATAATGAGGCAACCATTATCAGAATCTATATCCCCTTTTCCCTAAAATTGGACAGGTTGGGGTTAGAGTTAGGGCAAGTACTTCTCTCTATATATCTGATAAGACATGGTTTGTCAAGTATAGAACAGGAGCTCTAAATTTCTCTCTCCCTAGAACTCTTGAGGGCTTAAAAGAAAAGTCAGCTTTTTTTTTCTCCCTCTGTTCAATCTGGCTGTGGACCCTTTTTTTCAGCCACCAAGGATCTTTACTATCATCACCTGAGACAGTTAGCCAGAGCCCTCATGGGACATGGCCTATTCTGAAGGCAGTACAGTTCACCCCAAAACAGTAAACCTCTTAATCATATGTTTCAAAAGGAAAATAACTGAAAAAAAGTCCAAAGACTAGGCTGATGTTTACAAGCCTCATTTGACTTTCATTTGAGAAGCAGAATCACAGTGGATTGAGTTCAAGCCTTGGAGTCCAGAATAATTGAATTCAAATCCTACTTCATGACAGAGTGTGACCCTGAGGAAGTAATTTTACTTTTCTTGATTCCAGTTGCCTCTCCTATCAAAGGTGTTGACCATAATAACACTTATGTCACAGGACTGTTTTGAGAATAAAATGAGATAATGTCTGTATAGTACTTTGCAAACTTTAAATGATATGAAGAAATGTGAGTTATTATTTTTAAAGTCTCATCAGCCTAGGAAAAGGGCCCAGCTGGAAGACAGAAGAAGAGGATAGAAAGTGTCATCACCTTCTCTCCTTCATTTTTTTCCCCAAGGAAGTCCTTGTGGCCTTTATCCCATGAATGAAGCCCTGGAATTTCCCAACATACCTTGTTGAGAACTCTAATTCACCTTTGAATAGTATTAGACTTTTATATGCTACCTAAAATTCTCTCACGACAGCTTTGATAACTTTTTAAAACAAAAACAGCTACGTAGGTATCACCGCTACAGGGTGGTGGACCTTGTGACCAAACTAAAGGTGCGTTTGCAAAATAGTAACTACTTAAGAAATTTGGGATATGCTTATGCTTTGTTGCATTTATCTAAGCTCATTAAAATGGTTCTCGGGCTTCACAGAGCAAGATGGCAGAAGCACCCTCCTTCCCTCCAAGGTTCTATGTTCCCAGTATCTGGAATGTACAAATAGAATGCTTGACCTGTGGTCAGAAACGGGACAATCCCATTTGTACCCTCCAGGATACTTTTACAATGCTGCCTCCATATTAGTCAAGTTATCTAGCTGTGGCAGAGATGCTCTAGCTGCCTCACGGAGGGAAGAGCATATCTGACTCCCCTTCCTGCACCACAGGACCCTGAATCAGTGGCATCCCCAGGTGGTGAATGAAGAGCATAAAATACCAGGTGGGTAAGTGAGTAGCCAAAGGGGATTATAGAGGAGAGACTCCATACCGCATCAGTTAATCTGATCCCCATCCTCTTATTTATCATTGGTCTGAAACTTATGTTTTGTCTGTACTAATTCCCCAAAACAGTTCTTTGGTAAGATATAGCCAATGTGGGTTGTTTCACTTACTGCTCTAAGTACTGTTGAGGAAGGGGGTAACAGAGAGAACTCTTTTGAAAAGCTTCTTATTGTAGCACCTATTCTGCTGCTCTGCATTCGTATCATTTTGCAAATAACATTCATTGCATTTTCTTTTCTAAACATAGAAAGTGTCGTAGGGATGTTATAGTGTTAGCTTTGGAAAACAGGGACACTAGAATACTGTTTCTGCTCTAATATCCAGATTTTCCAACTTAATTTAGAGTTAGTTGGATTTAGAAGATGATCTAAAAATTCCATATGATTTTGATCAGAACGTCTTTAAATCCTCCCAAGGAAACAGCAATGGGGATGAAAGAACAGACACAGTCTGTGCCTTCAGGAGCTGGTTCCAGATTGCCAAATGGATTCACATTCACTTGGCAAGAAGATATTCCAGTGAGGCCAACTGCCTTTTAAGTGACTATTCGGATCCCAGTAATTCAGCTGTTGAGAAATAAGAAGCGTAACAATACATACTTTATTTGAGCTTAGTCTGTGGCCCTTTTTCTACCATCAGTGGACTTGTTTGATTCCCCTTCCTAGCAGCACCAAAAACAAGAGATTCTGGGCATACACTTAAATAGATTGAACTATCTTTCGAAAGCTACCATTGTGTCCATGCTAGAGGAACAGGTGGTAAACCTGAACTATACCAAGGACATTTAGATATTCCTGAAAACTGAGCACCTTGGCTGAGATTGAGATACTGTGTTATTTGAGATTCCATGCTTTGCCAGCTTGTGCTATAGAGAAACTACATCAAGCATGCTTGCTAGATGATTCTTACTATACTAGCCAAGGAAAACAAGTTATTTGCAATTTGAAAGTATTTAATTTTTTTTTCCACGTGGATATTCTGCAAGTGTTTTTGCAAAAATAACCCACTGGATTACCTTGCAAAATAGTGGTTTCTTTGGAATTTTGTGAAATTGTGGGCTTCCTACCTTCAGTATAGAGAAAACTTACTTCTGAAAACCTCAGAAAAGGGTCAAAGTATTATGTTATTAAGGGTACTATTAGAAATGCTAGAAAATAAATCAAGAAGGACCTTTCATACTTATAGTACTTTCTCATTCCTCACTCATTTGTCTTCTTCTTTCTCCACTAGCAGCTTCCATTAAATCCCACAGTCCAATCCTTTGCAATTCCTAAATTTGTGCTTTAAATTTTCATAGTTAAAAAAAAGAAAAGATAAACTATCCTTAATTTATATTGCACACTTACTTTATGATTAATCTCGATGAAAGGGGAAAGAAATACCAAAGACTTCAAAACATATAAGTAGACTCAGTCCCTGTTACTTTTGAGGATACAATTTGGTCATAAAGTAGTCTCATTTTACTCTTATTTAATAAGGGAATTGGCTATGTACCTCTGGTTAGCATTTAGCCTGCTATAAGGATATCAGGTTATTGATATGCTTGGAATATCTGCCACAAATGTAATGTTGGAGTCCGAATCTTCCCTAATAACCTTGTGTCTAAATTTTAGTGTCATACAAGGGCATGTTTAGAAATTAGCATTTAAAAAGAAGCCTTCTTGCTTTAAGTTTAAGCTGACACCGTTCCTTTTTCCTCTGTGGAAATGAAATTTATTAATCATAATAAAACCATCATATTCTGAAGGTAGAGGTCACCCTGAGGAGAAAAAAGTCTATTCATTACAGGGTACTATTTCAGTCCAGCTTTTTTTCCCCCTTAGTAACTTATGCTGCCAAATAGTTACCCTGAACTCTTCATAATAGGCTAGGACCCCAGTATTTTTATAAGTAACGATTTACAGCTAGAGTATGTAATTGAAAAAAGGTGTTGATTTTCTTTAATCTTGTGCAAACTGCAGAATTGTTTTCTACTTTAGAAAGTATGTATGTAGGAAGTATTTAATTTATTTAAAACCAACATTTTCAAGTATTTAAAAGTTGCATTTCATTTACGGTCTCTTTTTCTGAGAAATTTGTTACTAGGGTTTGTTCTGACACAAAGTTTTCTAGAACTTCTGGATTTGGCCTGAAAAGATTTGAATTTATGGTTTTTGTGTGTAGTATGAACCTTTACAAGTGGTAAAATATATAAAAACAGTCCTTATAAGTATATTTTTCTAGGACCAGTGATCATATCTATTTTTATGAAAAAAATTGTTACTAATGTTCTATTTCCCTCCTCCCAACTTTTTATAAAAATAGACGTTATTTCTGGCATATGTGCTATGATGTTCAGAAAAATATTTTGTTCCTTTGGAGAGTGATCATGCCACTGTTATTGGCCCTCCAATCTGGAGGACATTCTCTTTTCCCTTTAAGGAAATATCCTTGATAGAAAGCCAAAAGTAGAGAAAAAATTGATGACAGGATTTGGATATTCTTAAATTTCATTGAGAAATAAAGGCCAGTAAAGAAACATCTCCAAATTATAGAATATTAGTTTTGAAAGGAACAACAGAGACAATCTAGTCCGGGCCCTTCATTACACAGATGAAGAAACTCAAGATACATCTTTTACAACATTGCAAAATGAATTAGGAGAGAAAACAGAACTAAGACTAAAAACAGTAGGTCTCTTGGCAAGTGGCATCCACTCTATCAAACTGCCTTATTGTCTGCTTAAATATTGTTCCATTACCCATCCTATTGTTTCTTCATGAAATTAAGGATAATCCTGTATCAAGCACTCTTGGCTCTGAGGCTGGTAGGTATCCTGCCTAGACTATGAACTAGCTGTGATGTAGGGAAGACTCCTTGAAAGGATGCAATTTTTTAAAAAGGTTAAATTATATTCACAACTGATGATAGATTAGAGATAGAGGTTTAATGGGTGCATGGATAGAATTAGCATTCATTAAATGACTTATGCCAGGCCCTATGAGACCTCCATTACAAATATTGTCTCATTGATCCTCATAACCGTGGTTGGAAAATGTTGTTGTTATCTTCGTTTTGGTGAGTTTGCTAGGGTCACAGCTACTAGGTTTCTTTGTCTACCTTTGAACTCAGGTTTTCCTGAAGCTATAACTTTTGGCTACCAGACCCACCATTCTGTCCCCTGTGTCACCTCTGTGCCTTGAAGAGAGACTTGTATTATAAGGACCTGATAAAATTCAGAAATTTTCCTGCAAGGTCATAAGATAATATATTTAGAGCTTGAAGGGATTTTCAGACCATCTAAAACAACCATTAATTTTACAGATGAGAAAATTAAGGCTTAGTGAGATTGGGCGACTTACCCATGGTCCTATCTTTAGTGTCAGAGGCAGGATTTGAACTCAGATGTCCCTGACTTTAAATCTAGCACTCTGTCTACTGTGTGAGAATCTAAGAATTGAGCTAAGCATGAGAGGTCATCTATTCCAACTAAATGCCTAATGAAACAGTTCCTCCTACAATATTCTTCTGATATGAAAAGGCAGCAGTGAACCTACATTCATTGAGAGATAAAGGAATGAATGAATAATGAATGAATGAAAGAATAAAAAAGCAGTCATCCAGTAAAGAACTGTGCTAAGTGCTGGGTATACAAATAAAAACAAGACTGGCTATACTCTCAAGGAGCTTAAATTCTAGTGGGGGAGGAAAAAAATCAGTTGCAAAATGGTGAAAAAGGGGGCAGCCAGATGGCTCAGTGGATAGAGTCACAGGCTTTGAGTTGGGAGATCCTGGGTTCAAGTTTGGTCTCAGACACTTAAAAGTTGATTTTACCCTAGGCAAGTTGCTTAAACCCAATTGTCTATCCCTTACCACTTTTCTGCCTTAGAATAGACATTTAGTATTGATTCTAAGACACAAGTAACCTAGAAGTATTTCTAGCAGCAGAAGAGAGAGGGAAGAAGGTAGGAAGGGCTTTCCCAGTGGTTGTGATTCATGGCTTTCCTGAATAAGCCTAGAGATGTGGGTATTGGTGAGGGGAGGAAGGATCAGGAATTGAGAAAAAGGGTTTAGAAACTGATTTGCTTTGATAGTTAATAATGATAGAAATAGCTTCTCTATTTTTACCACTAATCAATGTTTGTTCCTCTGCCCCTTTAAGGATGAGTCTTTCTTTTTTAGAAGACGATCCTTAGGGTAAGCTTGAAAAGTGTGAATTGGCCACATCAAAATGACTTGAGAAAGAAGTTGGGCAGATCTACAAAGTCATTCAGCAAATGTCCATTAAAGTTGTACTTAATATCCCTAGGAACCCTATGCTATATGCTTTGGAGAGAAACAAAAGAAATATTTAGGTGACTACAACTCACGGATTAGTTTTATTCTTTGTAGCAGAAAGAACAATGGTTTTAGGTGGATGAAACCTGGCTTCTAGAGTGCCTCTTCTACTAAAAGCCGTATGACGTTGGGGAAGTCACAACCTCTGAGCCTTAGTTTTCTTATTTGTAAAATGATAACATTACTACTTGTATTAAAGCCCCATAAAACTCTATCTTGCCCCTTTCCCTATTTGAAGTTTTTATGGTAATGTAGTAGGACATTTGGGGATATTGGCATTGGAGTGACAGAGTACTCAAAGGTAAAGATTTCTGGAATAGCTAGGTGGCTCCGTGGATTGAGAGCCAGGCCAATACGTGGGAAGTTCTGGGTTTAAACCTCAGACATTTCCTAGCTGCGTGACACTGGGCAAGTCACTTAACTCTAGTTGCTTAGCCCTTACAGATCTTCTGCCAATTGATTCTAAGACAGAAATCAAAGCTATGGCTTTGTTTTTGTTTTTGTTTTTAACCTCATAGGATAAATGCGAGGTTTAATTTTGATGATTTTTGTAAAGTTCATTGTAAATTTTATTGTGCTATATAAAAGTAAGCTATTATTAACTAGAGAAACACTGTGAGATAGTGAATAGAGGGCTAACCTGAAGGCCAAAAAGATCTGAATTCAACCAGATGACTGGACAAGTCTCACTTACTTCCCATTGCAGACAATTCCAAGCTATGTTACAGAGAAGGCACTAATCTACATGCAGGTAGAGGGAATTTCCACAACTGGAAGTCCCAAAGCCAGTGAAATCACAAGTTGAATCCCTATGCCTATTATTATTTGCTCTTCTTCCAGTCCCCCAGCATTAAGTCATCAGCATCAGATTTCAGGGATGACAGGTTCAAAATCAACCTTATCTCAGCTTAAAAAATATTATGTGGGGGGGAAAAACAGTAAATAATGTCTAGACCTAACCTCAAAGCTCAAATTGTTTTGGTTTTTGGTGGGTATGGGAAGCGAATGGAATGTTGGAGAAGGTAAAGGCCCTTACTAGAGGATGATTTTTTAAAATCAATATGTATATATTCTTTATATCAAAAATATAACATTTTGTCTTACTGAATGTTTATCTTCACTTCCAGCTGGAGTTGAAATAACATTTCCAGATCCATCAAAGATACCTTTTCTTTTCTTTTTTTTTTTTAAACCCTTACTCACTACATTACTGTGTATTGGTTTCAAGGTAGAAGAGTGGTCAGGGCTAGGCAGTTGGGGAAAAGTGGCTTTCCCAGGGTCACACAGCTAGGAAGTATCTAAGGCCAGATTTTAACCTTAGACCTATCACTAGTCCTGACTTTCAACCCACTGAGCCACATTGCTGCCCCTGAAACCTCTACCTTTGAGTTCTCTATCACTCTAATACTAATATCCCAAAAATGAGATTTATCCCCATTTTTGCCCTACCATAAAAATTTTAAATAGGAGAAGGGGGAAATTCTTCCTGACTCCTGGAAGGTAGACTTCTTCAAAGAGCTCTTCAAAGTCAGTCATTCTCTCCCTGCCCATTTTCTTTAGAATCTCAGAGACAACTACATAAGCAGTATGAATACTATAATCTACACAAAAGGAATTTCCTTGTCAAATTGTAGAGTAGAATTGTAGAATAATATTTCTGATTTCTAAAGATTCGCCTAGTCTCCTACCTTGCCCCCTCCAAATTTTTTTTTTTGTTTGGGATTTTTTTGGTTTTTTTTGGGGGGTTGTTTTTGTTTTTGGATAAACACTTATTATTGATTAATCTTCAGTTGTGCTTGCCTTTCAGTTACGGACGAGTTTATGCTGCCGACCCCTACCACCACACACTTGCTCCAGCCCCCACCTACGGCGTTGGTGCCATGGTGAGTGACTGCTTCCTCCTCTTCCTCCTTTCCTTCCTCCCTTCCCCTTCCCCCAGCTGGAATCTTAGCATGGTTGACGTCTTCTCACTTTCCCTTAATTGAATTTGTCTCTTGTGCTAACGGCAGCTAAAATGCCACATTAATCCTCCCAGTAAACTTGATAAATGTCTTAATTTCTTGGCAATGTAGTGCATGTAAGTTATTATATTTCTAATTTTGCAAGTATCACCTAGCTGAGCACTTACCTTAATGGAATAATTAGTCATTTTGATAATTAAATCCATCACTAACGGAATGCAGTGTCAATGCAGAACTTTTTTTTCTTTTTTTTTTTCCTTGCTTTTCATTCACATAGCCCCAAGGTTCAAGTCCCACCACAGACTACAGAGGAGCTAAGCTGCAGACTTCCAGGCCTCTGCTGTCAGGAAGCTGAAAACCTGACTGTTCCTCCTCCCATATTACAGTTCATGTTTAAAATGATAGCCGCCCAAGAAAGAAAATAGAGAGAGGAACATATTGTGTGTGTAGGGTGTGTGTGTGTGTATGTGTATGTGAGTGTGTGGCTCATAAGTATTCCTAGAATGAATTATCTTGGTCATGGTTATTTTTTTTTTGTTTGGGGATGAGTTGGGGAGGGGATAACTATGGGAGGTCAGGGTGGGGGTTAATTTGCCTGTACTTGTTTGAAATTCTATGCACTAAAAATTCTGAGTCCAGTAAGATGTGTTCATCACAAGAAAGCGTATGCAATCATTACAATACTTTTGGCATACAAGTCTTCTCCTTAGATAAAAGATTTAAATCCTATCTCAGAAACACATCCTACTCGGTTTTCAATTGAATTGCCAGTACTTTTGCAAGAGAAAATAATCAGTTAAGTGCCATGATATGTCCTTTGTAAGTCATAATGGGAAATTACTTTTTGGTTTGGTTATAAAAATATGGCCATTACTTAAAAAACGTCCAGCACAAACTTACTCATATCGACTAATTTATTTCCTCAACCACCTCTCAAAGTACTTTTGAAGTTCCTTTCTGCCTATTTAGAAACCAAGAAGAGATAATGTGAAGAACTGCCCAAGCTACTAAGCAAGCTAACAGTAGAGCTAACATTGACTCAAAATAATATGAATGAAGGAGTAGGAAAGTGGCTCAGTAGACAGAGCCAGGATTAGAGATGGGAGGTCCTAGATTCAAATCTGGCCTCAGATACTTCCTAGCTGTGTGACTCTGGGCAAGTCACTTCACATTGCCTATCTCTTACTGCTCTTCTGCCTTGGAACCAATACACAGTATTGATTCTAAGATAGAAGGTAAAGGTTTAAAAAATAATAATATGAATGAATGGCTTGTCATTGCCTATCTCTTACTGCTCTTCTGCCTTGGAACCAATACACAGTATTGATTCTAAGATGGAAGGTAAGGGTTTTAAAAATAATAATATGAATGAATGACTTGTCATACAGGCTAGATAATAAGACCTAGACTTGGATTGGGCTTTACAGATTAAGCCAAGAATTATTAACCTTGCAAACCCCAAGGATTCCATGGATAAATTTCAGTGGGTCCTTGAATTTGAATAGAAAGAAAAAAAAAAATATATATATATATAATCTTTCTTTTAATGTGAATGTATTCTTCATAATCCTATTTATTTTATTCATGCATTTAAAGACAGTTTTCTGAGAAGGCCTTACCAAAAGAAGTCATGATGCAAAATAAAGGTTGAGAACTCTTGACCTAGTCTAACTCAAGCATTTGTTTTTATATGCAAGGAAACAACTAAATGGTGGAGAGATGGTATCCTATGGGTATTATGTATCAGAGCCATCACTTAAAGCCGTCTTTTGATTCCAAATCCAGTGTTCTCCCCACTATCTCACACTGCTGTCCCTACCCCCATTCTACCATGACATAGTTGCACTAAAACCAGTTTAGAGGTTATGATAGACAAAAGTCTAATTTAGTCAATCAACCATCTATTTGAATTCTACCAACTATATTAACTTTTTTTCCATCAAGGAAAAAAAAAAAGAAGTAGTCCAGGTCCAGACTACAATAGTAGAGACAAATAAATAGAGACGGCTTTCTAGCCTTTAAGTTTTAAGTCAGTTCCCCTCACTTTTAATTCCAAAGGACTGTGCAAAATCAAAATCTTATTATGATTAAATTCTAGCATCTCACCTCTTTCTTCTGCAAAGAGGGCTATTTCCTGGGGCTTGGAAGTCTCTTGGTTATACAGATTCTACATATTTTCATTATAATGGGATTTCTTGAAATAAAATTTCCCTCAGAGTTGGCTTGTTCAGAACAATTATACTCTGAGTAACCCTTTTTAGGGCTTATAAGTACACTAGTGTAGAGTTTGGGGATGGAAAGGGAGGAGGGAAACACACCCAAAGCCTCCCATGCACTTTCTGCTTATTTTTCATTTTTCCTTTTTCTTTTTTTTTTAAATTTTAAACATTAGGCTTTTTGCTAATCCACTTGTTAAAAAAGTAAAATGTAAAAAACAATCCATCAAATTGCTTTGTTTCAGAATGCTTTTGCACCCTTGACTGATGCCAAGACTAGGAGCCATGCTGATGATGTGGGTCTCGTTCTTTCTTCATTACAGGCTAGTATATACCGAGGGGGATACAGCCGTTTTGCTCCATACTAAATGACAAAACCATAAAAACCTTCCAATGTGGGGAGAAAGGAAGCTTTCCGAGGCCCGGGTATTGCAATACATGCAGTAGTGCATCATTTTAGCAACTCTAAAAAGAGGAAAAAAAATTACATTTTTTATCTTATACCTCAGATATTTTGTTCTGTGTATTTTAATATTGTGGGTCTTTAATTTCTGAAGGTTCCGTAGTTTGATTGCTGGCTGTAGAAGTTTTTGTGGTTGATCTAGAAAGCTACTAGATATGAATAAAAACTGTTTTAGGGCCACAATCAAGAGTGCTATATCATGTAAATGAATTATATATGCTGAATATTAAGCTATTGGGGTTATCACATGTTTTGTAAGAGTGTAAGTGACTACAGTAGTCATTTTTTCTGCATCTACATTTATTTTAGTTTATGAAAAGGGAGGGGTGGGAGGGAGTCAGGGATAAAGGGATTGGGAGGGGGGGCTGGCTAAAAAAAAGTTATTAAATTGATGAAGCTAAAACGGGCCCCACTGCACCAACTATCATTTATCAAATGTCGTAAATTACTCACTTGTTTGTTCCAAGCCAAAGGTTATGTTGTTATAGGGGGTGCTTCTAGAGACACTTGTACATACAAAAATCTGATTAAAGCTGTCCAAGCCCACCCTTTTAAACCATTCCACCAGGCAGCATTCAGCTATTTAACCATAACTAGTTATTTAGGCAAAAACTGCTAGTTAGGCCATTAATAAGCATTCTTTTTATATTTCTTCCAGTATAATAAATTATTGATATCATTGCTGACTTTTATATTATGGGAGGGAAAAAACATTAATAAAAAGGTGATAAAAGCACTGTTTCTATTTTTTTCTTTTTTTCCAAAAAAGAAAGTAATAAAAACTTAAATTCTTTGTACCAGTAAAAAAAAATGTATAAAATTTACATCTGTGCAGTGGAGTTGTTAAGTTCTAGAAACACAGCCTATGAAGCTTTAGATTTAGCCTAGTAGAACAACTGTTAGAGACAGACGTATCATTTTTATGGAATTACATGATAATCATATTCAAATTTATATAAGCATTTTACAAGTATTGCAATCATTGAGTAGAGATAATCATGGTATTTTCATCAGCTTGGTACTTTTTGAAACATGACTGTGTCGTGTAAACAATCTGCAATTTTTCAATCCGTGACAACCTGTCCCCTCCCTTCCATATCTCCCCCCCTCCAAAAAAAAAAGTGGAAAAAAAAAAAAAAAAGAAAATTTCCAAACCAATCCCGTTTTCATTCATCATCAGGCCCAGGACAAATTTCAAGTGGGAGCAAAAGTAGGGCCACCTTCTCCTTATTAAAGCATCATGCACGCAAGTGACACACACCTGGGTTGCTCGGAAGCTCATCTACTTAACCTGTGGAAGGGGCCAAGGTGGCAGATTCAAACACAGTTGAAAAACTTGCAGTTTGTCTGTGCATATGTTTGGACTCTTTCCATGTTGTCCTGTTTACAAGTTAACCTGAGTTGGGGTGTTTGTCACGGGTCTTCCTGTTTTTTGTATTTAAATAAATAAAGCAGGAAACTGTCTCGATGCAGTTTTGCTGCTAATAGTTATATTCTCATGTGTACTAGTGCATGCCCCAGGGCATGCACTTTAGTAAGTTATCAACTCACCGCTGTGAACCTGCCAACTTGCTATAACAACTCTGCTTTAACAAAAAAACAAAAAACAAAAAAAAAAAGTGTTTGTGATCCAGCTTCCTCTTGTCATCGTATGTGCATGCAGTATGATCGGTTGGACAATAAACCATCAATAAAGTTTCACAAGATTTGAAAACAAAGTTTCTGTAGCATTGATATCTAAGACTGAAAAAATAAACTATCTTGAAAAGAGAAAGATGTTAATGAACAAAAAAAAATGGCATATGACATAAATTTGCCACTGGTTGGGGAATGATAGAAAACTAATATGACAAACTCATTCCTCTACCTGTAAAACCAAATGTGTGAAAAGACAAGTGGCCTGGATAATATTTTTAAGGAAATTAAATTTATTAAAATGCTAAGGCATCCCAGTTGTGACAATAAAATGGGGAATTTTTTTTCCTAAGTAGCTTCAAATGAAACGTGGAAATGCCATCTATTTTTGGAATCACACACATGAAATTATAAATGTGTTGGTAATAGCCAAATTTATTTGCGATTTTGATTTCCACTTCTGAGATATACTTCCCCCCATGGTTTAAGTAGTTTTAATAAACTTATTTAAAAAATGTGGGTGCCAACCAATGATGCAGAATATTTTGTTTAGAAAGCTCCTACAAGACTCCAATAAGTCATTTTAAAATGTATGTCTGAGATGTAAGAAAAAAGGTTTTTTTTTTTTACAGTATATATTGAGAATGTTTTCACTTATATAAATAACTACTGATATTATGAATTATGGGGAAAAATTAATACCATGTGTGGCATATAGTGACTTCTAAACAACAAAAAAAAATCTGCAAACCCAGAAAATGTGTATATCTGTCTTTAGAAATTAGTGTTTATATCACTACAGTGGTTTGTGAATAAAGAAAACTGGTTTGTAATATTAAAAATAAAAGCTTAGTCTGAAAAGGTATATGTAAGTTGGTGTTCAGAGTCATTTTGCCTTTTTACTGTTTCTTAAATATTTGCAAAGACACGTTATTGGGGTATGCCACTGCACCTGCATTCTCTCCAAGAAGAATACTGCATTCATATTGTTTTACTCCCTTCCCAGCAGTAGATCCATGCCCAGGATTCGAAATGACTCATTTTTTGCAGGTGCTTTCACACTCAGGCCAGTAACTTTCCCTTTAGTGAATTACCTTTCCCAAGAATTAAATGAAACCAGCTCCAATTACTTAAGAAATTGAACCAGGCTCAGGTGTCACCGATGGGGGAGGTGGGAGAGACCCAATCTGTTTTCTTCTCATTTTCATTTTACTTTCTAAAATTTGTTTTATCCAAATAAAAACATCCTCATCCTAGAGCACTGTAGCATATTTCTATAGGCCATATGGAAAAATATCCCAATGTCTGACATAAATGGAATAATAACCGAGGTTGAAGGAGAGAAGAGTCAAAGGAACAGACCCAGATTTCTGATACTTTCCTAAGAAAATTAGACATATAGAAATTTTCATGCAGAGGGGGAAATGGCCTGTAATGTGCAAGCTTGTATCAGGGTAACTACCCATTTAATTGGATAGTACTATTATTTCTGGTGGGAAAAAGTGGAGATCTGAAATTGAGCCCAGAATATTTCCCAGGAGCAGAGAGCAACTTCACAAGTAAACAACTTTCAAAAGAAATCGAGTGGACCACACAGCTTTTCAAGGTATAAGGCAAGTTCTTTGGGGGTATTTGTTGCACCCTATTACCCTAGCCAAATGGTTTTTATAAGAACAAAGAGATACAAATGTCTGGTCAGGCTAATTTATTTTTGTCACTTAGGACTATAATTTGATGGCAGAATAATGATTGGAAGTTAACTAACCTACCTTCAGTCTTTATAAAAACCACTAAAAAGTTCCCCTGCCTTTTGGAAAGATTTTTTTTCCCCTTTAGCTGACATTCCTCTGAACACATACAAATATATTTTTCTTCTCTTGGAAACTCTAGTCCACAATTAGTAATGTGTTCCCATTGAAAATTCATGCCTTTGCTGGTTTATGCCTTAGAGCACTAAAGAATATATATAGACATATACATATAAAATTATCTATTCATATATATTCCTGCTTCTCATTACAGCATTTCTTTAATATTCTACAGTCTGAAGGATTAATTCTGAAAGTGATATCTTGGAAACTGAGTTGCAAACTAGTCATTTTATTGAAAAACGGGTATTTTTTTTCCCTGTGATCTTTAGAAATCACTGCGATATCAATGAAAAATACTGAGTAAAATGACAGTCTTGTGGTATGTCAGAGGTGTTTTCTGATTCTCCCAGATCTTCTCAAAAGGACGGTTCAATCTTTAACTCAAAGTGTGTGCAGCCTTAAAAATTATTGGTGAAACTTGAACGTTCTCATTAATGTTATTTGTATTCTGTGGGAGATGTTTGTTTTCTATTGAAAGGGAACAGTTGTTCTCTTGGCACTTTTTATGATTCTCCTGTGACAAACCCAGACTTACCTAGCTCGCTGCATACTAATCACCATTTGGGAAAACTTAGGGAAACACTAAAAATATGTGTATATATTATATGGCTTAGTTAAAAGAAATTATTTCACACAGTACAAATCTAGCAGATGTTTATTCTGTAGAAAGAAATTTAGATAGATATACCTTAAAATCTCAAAGCGAATGATTATAATATAATGAATAAGATGGCACTAACAGGTCAGATAGAGACACATACCACCTTACCAGATAAAGATAGATAGATAGATAGATATGGTTTTTATAAAGACTGAAGGTAGGTCAATTAACTTCCAATCATTGTTCTGCCATCAAATTATAGTCCTAAGTGACAAAAATAAATTAGCCTAACTGTTCAGTGATTCCCAAAGTGGGCGCCACCGCCCCCTGGTGGGTGCTTCAGTGATCCAGGGGGCTATGACGGCCACAGGTGCATTTGGGGGTGGTGATAGTATGTGACAGGGGGCGCTAAGTAATATTTTTTCTGGAAAGGGGGTGGTAGGCCAAAAAAGTTTGGGAACCACTGATACATGCATATTGAGGGCTTCTTCCACTTTCACCCAGATGGTCAGCTTTAACTTCTATCTACTGGTAATTATCCCAAGAATAATGTTTACTGGGTCTGTACATTCAGAAAGTCCATATCCTTTTAACAAGTGGAACCAAGAAAGGCTTTTTTTTTAAGACCAAAATTTCTGACCTCAAGATATGAAAATGTGGTCACTTAAATAACCCTGAAATCTGATGATAGTAAAACAAAAAACCTTTATGTAGAAAGAGGAAATCTGTTGTCATGAAATAGAAAAAGAATAAAGGTACAAGAAATAGTGAATAGGTTATACAATTCATGGATGATGATTGGAGGGGAACACATGCCTGTGAATAACTACTAAGTATTTCGATTTGAGAAAACCTTTTAAAAATCCAGCTCTCCAAAGATTGCTACATTTAAACATACAGTAGCAATTATGGTTATTTGGTTCACAGGAGAAGGCCCTTAGAGGTGTAAACTAGATCTTTCTTAAATCATATCATGTCAGCTATAATTAAAGATGAACATCTTTAATTATAATTAAATTTTATAAATTTTGTAAAATTTATAAATAAATTTAAATAATTAAAGATTATCAACAAGATGTCATCTATAATTTTAAAAAAATGGACAAAGGCAAGGTAGAAGTTTGGGCTCATCATTTTTATGAGTCTCTCTCTTTTGCTCATGCTGCAAAAACGATAGCTATTTAGATTCATTTACCAATCAGCACGCTCGCCTTCCAACCTAGGGCAGTTACTGCTGAGGAAATCCCTCTTCCATCCCTTCCTACCTGGGACTCACTACACTGATTATGGATATAGTGCTGACACCTGATTGGCTTAGCCCACTGTAGCCCAGAACCCTGCCTCCCCCAGTAGCAAGGATCACAGATTGTACCACCTCATACAGTAAGTTTGTCTTTAACTGAAATCTAAGAGACCCCAAGATCTATCATAATGGCTTTTCCAATACAAGAACAAAACCATTCTGGAAGCACAGTTGAGTGAATGCCAGTATGATTGTCTTTTTTTCTAAACAGCATGAACAACTCTTTCTTCTACTCTCTCTTACTCTCTTCATACTCAACAATCCTACAACACCTATACCCAAACTAAGGGAAAAAACAATATCCATCGGTGTCTTCATTTCATTTTGAAAATAATAGTCATCAAGCCAGCAAGAAGAAGGCCATTTATACACATACTCTTCATAGGAATTACTAGAATAAAATCTACAAGAGACTTGGGGGGCATAAAACCCTCCTGGGTTTCTGTATAACATGCTTCTGTGTGGTAGAATCAAAGATTCAATGCTTTGATTGTATAACAGAATCCAGTTGGAAGAGCCCTGTAATTACGTGGCTTTCATGTGGCAGACAAACACAAACTTGGGGTTGGGGGGACTATCCTAATAAGGTTTTGCATCTACAAGAGCCACAGGTAAGGTTGCAAAAGAGATCCTTGCAACAGAAGTTGCCCAAGCAAAGTCTTGAAAATGTTAGGTTTCCTTTGTGTACAGTTTGTCTACAAAGCATTCCCACTACAGAGCACTAGTGCCATACTGACCCTTTTAACACTCTCCAGTCTAAAGAAATCAGTGCCAAAAGATCCATTGTATAAAGATCAAATATATGTTTGGGATAGAAAGTATAGATCAAAAATATGTTTTAGGCATTAAATATGCTTTAGATAAAAGTACATTTTGGACAAACTCTATTTTTAGATATCAGATATATCTTTATAAACATTTATTTTAGGTACAAGTATAATTTAGATATCACATCTTTAAGTTATGAATTTATTTTAGATATCAAATACACTTAGATATTATACGCATATTTTAGATAGCACTTGATAGTATTATGGACAGAGTACTAGGCCTGGAGTCAGGAAGACCTGAGTTCAAATACTTAACCTGGGCAAGTTGCTTAACCCTGTTTGCCTCACTTTTGTTATCCATAATGTGAACTAGAGAAGGAAATGGCAAACCACTCCAGAATCTTTTGTCAAGAAAAGCCCAAATGAGGTGAAGAAGGATCAGACACAACTGAAAATGACTGAACAAATGTTCCTCAGATAACCATTGTGCAAATATAATGAAAATAATAATGGCTAGTATTATAGAGTATTTTAAGGTTTGCAAAGTGTTTTACACGTTATCCCTTTTGAATCTCAGAACACTATGAGATAAATGCTATGATTCTTCCCTTCTTATGACCTCCCACTAAAGTCCAGTGACAGTGCCTCTTTGTGAAGTCACCCTGTCTCTGCTAAGGCTTTAGAAATAGGATAATAAGAGAGGCAGCTGGGTGGCTCAATGGATGGAGAGCCAGACCTAAGGATGGGAGGTCCTAGGTTCAAATCTGACCGCAGACACTTCCTAGCTGTGTGACCCTGGGCAAGTCACTTAACCCCCATTGCCTGGCCCTTACCGCTCTTCTGCCTTGGAGCCAATACACAGTTTTGTATTGGTTTAAAAAAAAAAAAAGAAATAGGGCAAATAGCTCTGGCAAGCCATGTCAAGTTGGAGAAACTTCAAATACTGTGCCAGGAAATAACTCTTACATCTGTTGCCCAAGGATCAGTTTGGTTAAGTTCAAAGAGGACTATCCCTAAACAAGTTATTAAGTAATTCCTAATCATGTCTAAGTAACTCTTGAATCTATACCACAGGTTGTGATCTGTGTCAAAGGAGTTTCCTATTTAGCACTAGTGATAAGACATATATACACAAATAACTATAATACCAAACAATGAATTAACACATTTTTCAAAATAACTCCTGTGTACAAAGGATGATGCTGGACCCTGGAGAGACAAAGACAAACTTGATGTAGTCCCAGGAGTTAGAACTGGACATTTGAGATCTCCTCCTAACAAAGCGACATTGAAATATTAACAAATGAATTCTGAATTCAACAAATTGTTTGAATTCATCTAATTATCTATATGAATAGAAATCATTTCTTATAGTCATTGTAGATTACATACACACACAATCCCCAATATCTTAGTGCAGTTTAAAATTTTTATAACTTAAAATGATGCTAAGTGAATGTTTTCAAAGCATTTTGAAATTTGATGCTTTACAACAACCCCGTGAGAAAGATACTATTATCACCCCTATTTTACAGATGGAAAAACTGAGGTAGAAGGTTGTGATGTGCCAGGGCAACACAACTTGTCAGAGGCAAGACTCTAAACCAGGAATTTCTTACTCCAAATCTCCTGCTCTGTCCAATGTACCACATATAGAGACATATAAACACATTATTTATTATATTATTTACATGTCTATATGCACATATATTTCTATATTACCATAAATATATAAAGAAAGACATATGCCAGTGCCAGAAAACCCAGATACCAAACTCTTCATTTGCTGAATCAGTCACGTATAGTAATTATAACTCTATAAATGACATGTAAAAATCCTTTCAAAGAACAGACACACAGTAAGTTTCCTTTCAAATTTATAAATGTAATTTTAAAAATTCTTTTTTCACTGTGCAATGTCCAATGCCCCCAATACAGTAGAAACAAGAACAGCAATAGCAGAATCATGTCTAAATAAATGGTGGATTGTCCCCAAATTAGTCAAAGTCATTTAGTGGATAAAATGGACCAGCCTTGTCACAAGTACGAAATAATTGAAACCAGCTTAATAACATGCCTCCCTCACTTAGCACTTTTCCTTCCACTCCTTCATGAGCTCATCTTCACTAATGACTAATTTATAAGTAAAAATGTCATCAGTTTAATTAATATAAGAATCTCCCAAATGGTGGCGCATTGTGATTGCTTACTCTTGGATCAACTCAAGATTGGTGCCTGGCGCACTTATACAAATACCAGAGGGGTCTCCCTACTGAAATGGTAGCAGGCTGTATAAAGCCTCAGAACCACAGAGTTGGGAAGGACCTGGGAGCCATCTCGTCTATCCTATCCTAAAAAAGAATTCCTACTATAAATGTGCTTGATCTTTCACCCTTTGCTTGAAGACCTCCAATAAGGAGAAGCTCGCCACCTCTTCAGTCAGCCTGTTCTAGTTTTGTACTGCTCTAATCATTTTCTTGATATTTAACCTCTTGACTCCTTGCCACTTCTGCCTTTTTAAGTGTTTAGTTTCACCTGAAAAGGAATAAATCTATTCACTTTCTCACAGGACAGCATTTCAAATATTTGGAGAATTATCATGTTCCCTGAGTCTTCTTCTTCTTCAAGGTATCTCTAAATCCTTTCATCAATCATACTGCAACAGACTTATCATACTGTATAGGGCAACTAGGTGGTGCAGTAGGTAGAGCCCTGGGCTTGGAACCACCAGGATTCAAATTCCTGAGTTCAAATCTGACCTCAGACACTTGATAGCTCTGTGAAATTGGGCAAATCACTTGATCCTGTTGGCCTCAGTTTCCTCATCTATAAAATGAGCTGGAGAAGGAAATGGCAAGCCACTCTAGTATCTTTGCCAAAAAAACACAAAAAAACCCAAATGGGGTCACAAAGGCTGAAATTAATTTCACGTGACTGAAATTACCCAACAACAACAACAACAACAAAACATGCTATATACCCTCTGCACATTCTCCAGATGAGCATTACCCTTAAATTATGGCACCCTTAACACAATAGTCTAGATGATGTTTGAAAAAGGCAGAATATAGAGGAATTATCTCTTTATTCCTGGAAGCTATGCTTTTCTTAATTTAGTCCAGTATATAGATTTTTTATACTATACCAAAACACTACTGACTTGTGTTAAGTGTGAAGTCCACTAAAACCACCAGATCACTTTTAGACAGGCTATTTTATAACTAGATTTACTCCATCCCATGCTTAGGAAGTTAATTCTTTGGACCCAAATGTGAGATTTAACATTTATCCTGATTGAAATGTATGTAAGACATAACATTTATCCCAGCTGAATCCCAGTTGAAATGATTTTTTTGTGTAAATAACTCAATGCCTTAAACTATCAAAAATTTTGTATATTCTGACTATCTAGCCTATTTCCTTAGAACTTCCAGATTTATCTCCCACAACGTTGATGGACACCACTTCTGTGTTTTTATCCAAGTCAGTGGAATAGTGTTAAAGAGCACAGGCACAAATACAGATCCCTGGGCCCACTCCATTTGAGACCTCCTCCTAACAAAGTGACTTTGAAATACTAACAAATGAATTCTGAATTCAACAAATTTGTTTGAATTCATCTAATTGACTAAAAATCTAAATGTAAAATCAGCTTATCTCTTATCTTTTCCACAAGAATAGTATTAGATCCTTTAGTCCTTGCCACTGGGAAGAGATAGATAGCTGGAGTTTAGGAATTGTGAGCTGCTGTAGGGTCAAAGACAATTAAGTTTTGAACTAAGTATCAATATGGTAAGTTCCCTGGAATTGAAGTTATGGAGGAGTGGCAGGGCACTAGGCTACCTAAGGTTGTATGAATCTACCTAGAGATTCCATGCCTATTTACCATGAGTGGCGGCTGATTTTAGCCTGGGTTAGTTAGAGAGATTCAATCTAAAAAAAAAAAAAAAAAAAAAGTGGGGTTTAGGGGGGAAGAAATCAATAAGATCAGTTTAGCATGATCTGTTTTTCAAGAAGCCATGCTGGCTCTTTTATAATTCCTTCTTCCTTTCTTAGATATTAACAAACCATCATTTTAATGATCAGTTCTAGACTTTTACCAAGAATAGAAGTCAAATTTATTGGCCTATGGTTTGTAGACTCTATCCTTTTCCTCATTTTTCAAAACCAGGATGACATAAGTCCATTGCCAGTCACCCTCTGATTTTCCTTAATTTTTCTTCTAGGAACTTAAGCACTCCCAGCTCCCCCAAGGTAGGCTGGATAATTTCATATAAAGGAATCCTTTTAGGTCATGTATTTTGAGATATAATATTTAGTCAAAATCTATTCTTGCCTAAGAGGCCAGAAAACCAATTTTTTCCTTTAATGATTTCATTGTTGGGATTAAATCACAGTCCTGGCACTGTCAACCACAAAGTCAAGCCAAACGAAATATGGGGATTATGCTCCTCATCCCCAGCTTCTCTTCTACTGGCTAATGGGCACTCAACAAAAATGGAGACAAAATCTAGAAATAGGATTCATGTACATAGTTTGAATTTAACTTCATTCTTTCACTTTTTCAGAAAACATTTATTACCAAGTACCTCTACAAGGTGAAAGACAGTATGACTCCGAGGGCGATAGATACTGAGATAGAAATAAGGTAGGATCCCTGGATGAGAGCAATCAGGAGAGTTGTGTTTGCATCGCCTCTCCAAAAGTATCTGTGACTATAGGCAAATTATTTTTCCTCTCAGCTCAAATTAGCTGTTAAACTGGAAAAAATAAATCTTCCATGTACCTACTTCATGAGGCAGCTAGGTGGCAGAGTAGATAAAGTGTTGGACCTGGAGTCAGAAGACACGAGTTCAAATGTGACCTCAGATACTACCTCTGTGACCCTGATCAAGTCACTTAACCTTGTTTGTCTCAGTTTCCTCATCTGTAAAATGAGCTGAAGAAGGAAATGGCAAGCCACTCCAATACCTTTGTCACAAAAAACTCAAATAGGGTCAAGAAGACTTGGATACAACTGAAAAACAAATAAACAACAAACAACGATACTCACTTCATCGATTTGATATGGAAAGCAAATGAGAACATAGAATGCATTTTATAAAATACAAAGGGCTATATAGATGTCAGAAACTACTATGAATAAGAAACAGTTCCTTCCTTCAAGAAGTTTCCTATTTAAATAAGTGAACCTTTCCTTTAAATTAAAATACTACGTATCTACAACCATGATATTTTATTATGTATAACAGAGACAAATTAAAATAGTTTCCAATAAAAAAAAGAAGTTTCCTATTCAGTAGTAGTGATAAGACATATACACAAATAACTGTAATACCAAACGATGAAATAACACTTTTTAAAAAATAACTCCTATGTTCAAAAGATGATGCTGGACTCTGGAGAGACAAAGACAAACTTGATAATAGTCACAGGAGTTAGAGCTGACCAGGTCCTTAGAGGTCATCTCATCCCAAACCCTTATTTTACAAATAAAGAAATGAAGACCTAGAAAGGTTAAGTGACTTACCCAGTATCTTAAGGTAAAAGGGAGCTGAGCCAGGATTTGAACACAGTCCCTCTCACTCTCAAAACCAAAGCTCTTTCTTACTATATTACTTGAGCAATCTTCCTCAAGTCCTTGTCCTCATAGAGCTTTTGACTCAAAAATGTTCTTACCAACTTGGAAACAGTTTCTACTAATTTTTCAAAACCTGGAAATGTGGGGAACACAAACAACTAGGAATAATGTACCCCCTTTTTGAATTTTGCTGCCTGCTGTGCTAATGACCCAGTGACTGGGTTTTAGGCTTTTGAAACTGGAGCTATTGCTTCAAGCTTTCATCTCTGCCAAGCAGCCCATCTCTAATGAATTTTTTATTTGTTTACTCACTGCTTCTTTGCCATATGAAAGTAACACTCATCCTTTAAATATTAAAAATGAAACTTTAAATCAAGACTTAATCTGAATCCAAACTGTTTAAGTTAAATTCCCTACACCCCACACAGTTCCATTTTTAGCCAAATGACACTCGGAAATAAAGGCAACCGATTCTATAGGGAGGAGCAACAAGCAATATCTTTTTTCCCCCCTCTTTTTTTGCAAGTAGAGAAGTGAATTATTTATCTCAAAGCTGGGTAGACTACATCATTTGGTCTCTCTGAAACATAGCCACCAGGCAGCTCTGTCTCTCTCTAACCTCGGGACAATCTCTCAAATGTTTCATTTTTTCTTCCGTCTTCATACCTTTTACCCTCAGTGTTGGCTCTTAGGGTTTTACAAGTCACCTGCTGGGAAGCCCCAGGCCCATTTGGAAAGCAGAGGGCAAGAATGGTACCAATCCCAAGGCCAGTTGTACTTCTCATTCATAATCTTTGATAAGCACACATACAAATACATAATTATAGGCTGCAAAGGGTGTGGACTGGAAGGTGTTGGCATACCCCAGCAGCAGAGTATATCCTTCAGTGTTTGTCCTGAACAGAAAAATAAAATGGCCAATATTCTCAAAGGTGTGCCAGCACTTTAGACTCTACATACCTCTCCCCCATACTTTCTTTCTTTTCTCTTTCTAATGGCTGGCATGTGAGAAAATCAGGACATGCCTTTAATGAACAGAAACTAAATACTTCAACATGGAGTCCCTAACTCCAGTTAACTTTGTCCTTGGGTCAGGCATTGGGAAGAAATCAAAGTATATGTCTCCAATCTGGCCTCCTCCTTACCTTTCCTCCTTTATATGCCATCATTACCAGAGAAATCAATCATTCACATGCATTTTGAAAAAGGGCTCATGGGTAGGGCCATGTCCAAATTATTGGAAGAAATGAAAACTTTTACCAGCTGAGAGCTTCTGATTCTACCCAGCAAATCCATCTTGTCATGAGTGAAAGGTAGATTCAGGTAACAAGACATACAGCAGCTTGAGCCAAGCCAACACTTGGGTGAAAAACACCGCTTCATTTCCCTGCTGGTTCAAACTCTCAACTGTGGTCTAGCTTCCTTTCCTTCCTATACAATGCTTCAGTGTCATCTCTCCCTCAGAGTTCTCTCCAATCTGTTTTGAGTGAGGGCTACTCGAGTTTGGAGAATTCTACAGCTCTCTCTTTGTACTTTTCCCCTTTGCCGTGTTCCTTGACATTATAGGCGCATGGAATTGGGGTTCAATCACATTGAGTGGTAAAGAATCATGTTCCTGTTAAAATAATATTAACTGATATTTTAAGGTTTGTAAAGCACCTTACATATATTACCTTATATAATGGTAACAACAACTCTGTGAAGTAAGTGCTATCATTATCCCCATTTTCATATAAAATATGCTCTTGAGCTATTCTTCAAATTCAAATCAATCAATCAATCAATAAACATTTTTAGGCTCCTACTATGTGTCAGGCTCTGTAGTAACTTCTGGTGCTGAAAAAGAGGGAAGATAGCCTCTACCCTTAAGGAGCTCACAATCTAAGGTAGGTTGCATTCCCGGGGGGCACATATTCCAACTCCCCTCTAAGTGTACTAGAAGCCATTAAGGGTCCGGGAGAAAAGTATAATTTATAGTGCTATAGGTCATGAGCCCCCATCAGTTTCCCTCCTACAATGATGATCAATCCACAAAAATAAGTCAATCACACTTAATTAGTTTTTAGAGGGGGATATTTGCTTAGGTGGTGTGGTACTTATAGGAGCATCTGGGTGTCATTGTGGGTAGAATGCTGGTCCTAAAGTGTAGGAAGACTCATCTTCCAGAGTTCAAGTTTGGCCTTAGATACTCACTAGTTCTTGTCACCCTAGGCAAGTCACTTAACCCTGCTTGTCTCAGTTTCTTCATCTGCAAAATGAGCTGAAGAAGGAAATGGAAAACCATTCCAATGCCTTTTCCAAGAAAACCCCAAATGGGGTCACAAAGAGTCAGATACAACTAAAGCAACTGAATGACAAATAGTAGTTACAATTGATACAAAACATCTCTCAAAAAATAACACATTCTTCCACAAGTGCATACAGAGTCCAAAGGAAATTTGTGACCTCAAAATTTGAAAACGGGATAATTCATAGCTTTTTGAAGTATCTTTTCCTAAAGTGTTCAAGATATTCCTCATTAGGAAACATGTATTTTTGTGTTGGGCTCCTTGTTGAATTCTGAAGTTACCTTTCTTTATTGTGTCAGTATGTCTTCAGCTCTCCATTTAGACATTGCTGCTAGTCATGGCTGTTCCTAGAGTGTCGCTAGTATGGTGATGAGAAGTCTAGAGCCTAAAGATGGAGGTGAAGGAGATGGAGGCTCTCCTCTTCCTCTCCCCCCCCCCCAAGTGATTCCCTCTCAAAAGCTTAATTGGAATTGTTCTCTTTTTGAAGCTGCCAGATATTAAAATGTGGGCTCCAAACTGATTTACTATTTTTAAAAAAAGACCCATAGGGTATATCGTGGAGTACATTAATTCAATGTGTTTCATTGATTGAAAGCTTTAGTAGAGATAGTCTCACTTAATGAGGTTATTAGGCACAGGATATTTTTTTGGTGGCCTGGGATAATTAGTTGACCAATCTGCCCCCTGCCCCTATCTTTCATATTACAATAGAAGTAACCACATTTTCCCTGTTCCTCAGACTCACAATCTAGGTATTATCCTCAACTCCCTACCAACTCTCATCCCCTATATCCAATCTGTTGCCAAGGCCTGTTGATTTCACCTGGGAAACATTTTTCAAAAATGGCCCTTTCTCTCCTCTGATGCTGCTACCACTATGATGCAGGCTCTCGTCATCTCACACCTGGACTTATTGGTGGACTGGCAGATGTTTGACACAGGTCTCCATCTCCAGCCCATCCTCCATTCAGCCATTAAATGATTTTCCTAAACTGCAGATCTAACTATGTTGCCTTCTTTTTCTATAGAGTCCAGGGTCTCCCCATCACCTCCAGGATCAAATGCAAAATCCTGTCTTTGGTGTTAAAAGCCCTTTATAATCCACTCTCCTCTTACCTTTCTAATCTCTCTTCCACTTTATTTCCATCACTCACTTTTTGATTCAGTGACACTTTGAGTCCTTGCTGTTCCACCAGCAAGACCTATTTTTGGGGTCCGGGTATTTTTGCTTCAATCTCTCATGCTTGGAAAGTTCTTTCTCCTCATCTCTCATCTGCTGACTTTCCTG
Source organism: Gracilinanus agilis (assembly GCF_016433145.1). Lineage (NCBI taxonomy): Eukaryota > Metazoa > Chordata > Mammalia > Didelphimorphia > Didelphidae > Gracilinanus > Gracilinanus agilis. The sequence goes on from NC_058130.1 coordinate 173,501,185, forward strand.
ACTTCCTTTAATCCCCAACTAAAATCCCATCTTCTCTAAGAAGACTTTCTCAACTCATCTTAATTCTAGTGCCTTCCTCCTGTTAAATCCTATTTATCCTGTATGCACCTCATTTGTACATAATTGTTTGCTCATTGTATCCCACATTAGAGTGTTATCTCGTCAAGGTCAGGACTGTATTTTGCCTTCATTTTATTTTATTTTTTGCCTTTCCAGCACTTAGCAGAGTTAGTAAATGGCTCAATAAGCCCCCCTACCTCTCTCTATATTACACACATGTAAACACCCAGAGAGCCAGAGAGATGAGGTTAAATGCTGTGTTCAGGATTGCAGAATGAGTAAATAGTTAAACCAGAATTCAAATTCAGTTCTTCATGGCATGGTCAGTGCATTATTTGAAAAAATCCCATGACCCTCCTACCTATTTCCCATGACCATTTCTGACCCTAGATAAAATTCTTTACGAATACCACCGTAGTGAATGCCGTCCATCGCCTAGAAAATTTCTCACTATGACGACCTTGTGAAAACCTCAGCAGTGCTGAAAAGTCCCAAGAAAAATCCCCCCAGAAGTTTTCAGGATAGGCAGGGCTGGTTATTGCCATCCAGGCTACCCTCAGAGGCGAGAGAGGAAGTGTTAATAACTTCCCTGTCTGTTCAATAGTTGGGCATTTTTTTCCTACTCCCTGCTAGGTCTCTCCATGGGGGCAATGTTTTTCTACTGACATATTTCCAAATGTAATAGAAAAAAACTGGAAGGGGAAAAACACATTGCTGCTGAATAAATGAAAGTCTCCATCAAAAGCCCTGAGGCATTTCAGCACCAACCTAATCGAAACCATGTCTCTGTTTGGGGATCACAGTTTCTGTGAATGTACTGTCTGTCGGCTTGAATGGAAGAAAGAAGAAAATGCAGTGGAGCCTAAAGAGAGCTATTTTAAATGTGTGTGTGTGTGTGCGCGCGTGTGTGTGTGCGTGTGTGCATGCATCTTCTGTGTTGCTTGGAATCCCCAAACGTGTGGATCATCTATTTAGAACCCCAGGGATCTGCTGGCTTTTTTCATGCCACAATTCTCAGCTGATAACCAAGTGTAACCTCATTGCTAAGAACAGTGTATCAGCTTCCACCCAGGAGGGAATGTTGATGAAAAAATGCATTCTGTCCCCCTCTCTGAGCTCAGGCAGCAGACTGAGAATGGCAGCGATACTCGGAAGATCTTGAATTAGGAACTTTCTATTATTTAGAAGAGTTCAGTTGTCTCTATCAGGATCTTGAATGGAACCATACACCAAAAAATCAGAGGAAGCTAAACAAATACTTGTTGGGTTCTAAATTGAGCCTCGATTTTTTTTTCTCCTCTTTTCCTCCCTTTTTTGGAAAGGTGACATGGAAGAACAGAAAGAGAGCTTTTCCCACAATCGGGAAGACCTGGGTTCAAGTCCCTTCTATGATACATTTTAGCTGAATGAGTCTGGTCAGAACATTTTAACTCTTAGTTGCCCGGGCAACTCTCTGAGAATAAGCCAATTGTCAACCGACATTGGCAGAGGGTATTCCTTCTCTCAGTGAAATCACAGGTTTGACCAAAACCAATTCTTTTTGAACTTCTGGTCGAACCAATAGTTTTTGTTTTGCTTCAATTTGTTTTATAAAAACAACATCTATTCACAAAGTGAAATCAATTTTTCACTGGGATGGAATCTCTATTTAAAACAACAAACTACTGACTCGGAACAAAACCAGAACATCAAAATTGTCTCCCAACCAATCCCGGATTGAATGGTAGCTCATTCTGTTCCAGTCTCTAGTCTCTGTACCATTTGCTCCAGCCCAATTTCATTATCCAGAGGAAGCCTACAACCCTCTGGCTGTCAATGACTAATGGCTATCAGCTCCATCCTTTTTTGCAGGTTGCAAACTAAGCCACTCCTGGTGGGACAGGTAGCAGCCATGTTCTGAGAAATGTCCAGAAAGAGAAAAGAAAGGCCCCTGAATTTTATTCAGGTTTTCAATCACCTTTCCTTTTGGGAAATTATAAGTGTATGGCATTGTCAACACCTGAATAATCACGGGAAGAACAATAAACTCATACCTAGAAACTGGCTTAATGCCCCTATGTTTCCATGGCTAGTCTGGAGGAATTGACTGTTGAAAAATTGGAACTCTGTTTTTCTGTTTTCTACCTAGAGTGAATTTTTGGCTACAAACCCACATCCTGAAAAATGCTGTGCTATTTTCACACATTAGTTATAAGGCAAACTTTCCAAAAAATGACACAGCTCATTAACTAAGGATATTTCTCAGTAGATTTGTTATATTAAAAAGGCATGGAGACTACTATGCTAATCAGCTATGTTGTGCTAAAACTCCATGTAGATTAATTAAATACTTTACTTGCCAAAAAAAATACACCCCAATAATAATGGAAGAAAAAACAATCATATAAATGGCTCTCTGCTAGAGCAAAATGCTTTTCCTCCTTTCCTCAGGTACATAACTTTAAACAAAGCCTAATGAAAATGTCTCTCCTCAGCTCAGCCAGGCTATTGACAAGTAATACCGCAATGACATGCTTGTATCTCAAATCTATAACCACATTAGGTATTTGGCACCAGGTTTAACGTTTGCTGTGGATTTTTTCAAACTTGAAACTGTAGGCTTGATTCTGCACTATTACTTCTCCAAACTTTTTGCAGAAAGATGGAAGCGAAGAACCATTAATAAATGGTACAAAATCCTCATGGTCCAAAGAAGGCGAAGGATCCAGGGCAAAAACCCAACTAAACAGATAAATAAAAACAACCATCAGGGTAATATTCTGGACAAGGACATAAAATAAAAATTAAGGACTGGAGAAGGAATAATCTGTGAAAGATAGGCATATGCAAGAGTTGTTAATGAGTCAAGAGGCCTGGGGCAATCAGATAGCACAGTGCATAGAGCACCAGGCCTGGAATCAATAGGACCTGGGTTCAAATCAGACCTCTGACACTTCCTAGCTATTTGACTCTGGGCACGGCATTTAGCTCTAATTGCCTTGCCCTTGTTCTTCTGACTAAGAACAAATACTAAGAAAAAAATGAGTCAAGAGGGCATGGCAGGTCCTACCTCGGCCACTAACTTATTGTATGACCTTAGGCCTCGGTTTCCTTATCTGTAAAATGAGGAATCGTGTTTGTACCTAGATAGCTTCTTGTGTTCCTTCTACCACCATACTTCCATGACTATGGCCAACAAGAATCAAATAGCATTAAAGGCTTCAGTCTTGGAACTGGACCAGGGTTCACTCCATGGGCTAATTTATTTTCCAACCTACTTCAAAAATACCCCAAACAGAACAAAAAAAAATGACAGTTCTCTGGCTAAGATGTCAATGAAAAGATATCTGGGGCTTGTCAGAAAAGTAAATTACTCATTCAGAATTAAAGAAACAAAATATAGAGATTTTTACAATTTATAAAGTACTCCAAGAAGCCTACCCATAAGCCATCCTAGAGGAATATTTCATTTCACACCCCATTTGGGATTCTCAGGTGACACTTGGAGAATGTAAGAGAAATGTTTTCAGAGAAAAATGAGGCCTTCTGAGAGCAGATGATGAAGTTGCCCCAATTCTAGTTGTAGTCAGCTTAAGAATACACTCATTCTACCTAATGGTTTTTTGTCTTTGGGGGTCAATGGTAATCAATGGTAGGTCACTGACAACCTTGAATTTGATGCCCTGCAGCAATCATAAAGGTGAGAAATCATTGCAATCTCCTGGGATAGAAAGGAGCCAAGTAACTTCGGGGTCTACCACTTCCTTGGTTCTGAGTCAGAGTTCACAGTGATACAGTCAATGAAATACATCCAGTTGTCACCTCTCCTGGCTTGTCACCCAGATCTGATTGGTGGTAATAGAGTCTAGCTGGGAGCTTTCAAGGCTGGAAGTCAGGCGGACTGGGTTGTAGAAATTGTCACAAGGCTTAAAGTCATTTGAACCCAGTCTCCATTTTGTGTCTGTCAAATGAAGTTACCACTATCTGCTGGATTCATCTCAAGGGGAATTTGGCTAGTTTCAAACCAGAGAAACTGGGAATTTCATAGCCAGAAGGGTTCTTGAAGATTGACTCATCATCTGGCAGATGAAGAAAGAATAATTCAGAACAATTAGTCCAAAATCCCAGTGACACAGATAGGACTGGAACCCAGGTCTGACTTCCCATGTCAATTGTTGGTGATCCTTCAATTGGATTTTTTTCCCCCTCTTGTTTCTTCTTTGATGTTACTGTTCCTCACAAGCAAAAGAGGCCACATTTCTCTTCATTGAAATGGTATTTCTAGAATTAATGAAGAGTGATTTTTGAGGCACTTGTGTGACTGAACACTGCTATGAAACCACACACACACACACACACACACACACACACACACACACACACACTCAAGACAGTGGCGAATTCCTGAAATATCCTGCTCTTTGAATTGCATGAAGGCTCAGCTCTGGTGTGGTGCTCCTTACTTGGGTGACTCCCTAAAGTTGTTCAATGGATGAGGAACAGGCAATTATTTTAATACCCTGAGTTTTCCACTTGTTTGAGAGATACTGATGTAGAAGTTGCAATTTAGCACCTTTATGCATGGCTACCATTTACCAGACATACACAGACATGCACACACACAAACACAAAACATACACACACAGGAAAACAAAAGCAAATCTTAGCTTGCCGACTTAATGGGAAACATGAACCATCTGTGAATGTTACTAGCAGCTCATTTGCTTCATTGGCAAATATTAAACTGTGTTGTAAAGATCCAGTGAAATTATGGAAATGGGTTTTAACATTAAAATCGAAGTGCAATTAGAACATTTCACTGCATAATTGTTTGGCAGAATCCTATAGTAAGCAGAAGATTTCCAGCTCCCTGATTTATTGGTCGCAGGTTGTTTCTTTAGGGATACATTTGGGGGGATGCCCTGGTGATGCTATTGGTGTAGTCATGCAGGGATGATTCTCCACCTATTTTTAATCTTTTTTTTTTTCCCACAGGCAGCTCTTATTCTTGAGCTGTTAAACTAGCTTTGCCTAAGCCAATAGCAGCTTTGTGGAGTTTAATGCAGTGAGGAAAACCCAGAGAAAGAAAGCCCGTCTGCTCTGCTTTTCTATGTCTTTGTATGAAAGGTGTAGCATATTTGTTTTTAATTAGCGCTTAGACAGACATCAGAGAAAATGGTTAATCACTGACATGGCCCAGAGTGCTTTGAAAGTAAACACCATATTGCAACAGACATGCAATTAATTACACAACACACCAATTAAACATGTTCAGAATGCAAAGGGGGGAAGAGATAATTTATCTGATGCCAAAATACTACCCCCCCCCCCAATTTTTTTTCTAAAAGGTAATAAATATATAACTTTACTATTGAGCATGACCACAATGGTTTTAAATATTAGATCTAGTACTTCTGTAGATCACAATTTAGGTGACAAGTCACAAAACCTGTCTTCCTTTTTAAATATTGGGAACTTCTTTTTTGGCTCTAATAATGTAAACCAGTGTGTAAAAGGACTAGAGATTCTCTCTGTGCCTCTCTCTCTGACTCCTGAGCTCTCTCCCTTTCTCTGTCTCCTGTTTCTCTCTCCTTCTCCCTTTAAAAGCATTCTAGCTGGCACCAGATAGGTATGCCAAGTTTTAACCAATGGCTGACCTTGAATTCCAGGGAAAGTTCTAGGTCAAACTTGCCATAAATTGAATCTTATTTTAAATGCAATGCAATTCAATACTTAAATGCATCTTGCCCATGAGAATCTTTTTATAAAGTAAATACTTGTAAAAAATGTGAATAATTAGGTCTACCATCTAAGTTTCCATTTTCCTAGGCCACTTCTCTTTAAATGGGATTTATCTGAGCTAATATGTAAATCATTTGAATAGTTCCTAACCTAAGGACAATTTGAATAAAGGCTTTCCCTTTTTACATTTAGAGTTCAACTACTACTTAAGTCTTTGCTCATTCCCAAGCAGGGAAACAAAATCTGAGCTGCAGTGAACCTTGAAGGCCATCTAGTGCTATCTCCAACTGAACTGCAACAGTACCCTTATATATGATTATCTAACTTTTTTTGCTTAATTACCTCCAGTCATGGGGAGCTCACCACTCATAGCAGCAGTCTCTCCTCCTTTGATATAGCTCTAAGTGTTTGGATTTATTCTCACTATATTCTTATACTTTTATCTGTTGTTGTTCCTGTGACCCATTAGAATGTAAGCTTCTTGCAAGTAGGGATTGTTTCACCTACTTTAATGTGTCCCCAGTGCCTAGTGGGGTGCTTAGCATGTAGAACAAGCTTAAGAAATGTTTGTGGACAGAATGATTATGAAGTTATCTTCTTTCTTATTATTGACTCAAAAATGCCTCTTTGCAACATCCATTCATTCTTCTCAGTTATGCCCTCTAAGACCAAGCTGGAGAAATAAAATCCTTCTATATTAGAATTCACCAAACACTTGGAAACAATGGCTGCATTCCTTGCCCCCCCTTCCCCCCGAACACATACGCAGGTCTCCTCCTCTCAAGGAAAAACATCAGAAATTCCTTCAACTGATCCTTTTCCAACCTCCCCAAGCAGTCTCTTTCTTTCCAAATGATTAAGGTTTCCTACAGGTCAACAATAAGTTCTATCAGAAGGCATAGGGATAATGGATTTGAATCCATTAGATATAGATATCTAGTCATTAGATAATCTCACTATCCATTCCAGTAACATTCTGTTGCAATGGTTTTTAACCTCAAATAGATGACCTTGCTTTAAAAAAATTCTGATAAGAATATCTCAAGATAATTGGTTTCTTTTGCAAAACTTGATGTTTCATTTTAATCATTTTAAAGACATTATTCTAAGAAGTGGTCCATGGTCTTCATCAAATTGCCAACAGAGTACATGACACTAAAAAGTAATGCTATTCTTTTCTTCTTTCTCAGACTCTTTATAGCCAACAACCCAGACACCATCGACAGTGGCTATAATGTAGGAAGAATATCCCTGCTAAAGGTTTCTTCTAAGACTCACTTCACCCCAAATCTGCCATATCTAAAAGATTCTGATTTTGTTTCCTTGGCCAAGTGTTAGCTCTTATTTCACAATCACATCCTAGAGAACTATTTTTCATTCTTCAGACTCTACAAGTTGACTCTGACCTAATCATTTCAGCTTTATTTCAAGCCACCCTCCTCCTGAGTCCCAGGCAAACTCCTCCATTCCCTGAAAAGGAGGGAATTATATCCTCTGAGGAAGAGGAAGCAGCTGCTTGTCCTCCAAGGGATAATGAAGTAGGTTCACAGGTGCTGTCAGGTAAGAAATCATTCAGTAAGAGTCTGAGAAAGAAGAAAAGAATAGCACTACTTGGTGTCAGGGTGACTGAAGCAATTATTTGTCAACCTAGTAACAACAGTAGAGAGGTCTGTTGTCTTCCTGGGGCATGTCTTCAAGAAATAATAGAGAACCTCCCTATATTTGTCAAAACAGATGACTACAACCCACTTCTAATTATACATATGGGGACAAATCACACTAACAGGACAAACTTATAAAGATTATGAAACCTTGAGCAAGAAACTGAAGACCAAAGAGAGGTAGGGAAATTTCATCCTTCTGCCTATTAAGGGCAAAGTAAGGTAAAAGAGAAAAGATGATTTGGCAAATAAATAATTGTTTGATATGCAAGAATGGGATTTGTATATCTGGACCACAGCTTAAAATATGAGAATGGAAGGCTTATGGCCAGGGATGGAGTATACCTAACAAAGATTGGAAAAAAATGTATTTGTTTGTTATCTTGCAAGTATAACCAAAAGAATATTAAAAAAAGGATGGAGAAAGGAGAAAGCAGTCTCTTTATAGCCAAACAGGAAGAATATCAATACCAATTGTGATACCTAGTAATTCACAAAAGACAGACATCTAAGGAAGGAACCAGTATTTAAACTCATGACATCAATTCATATATATATATACACATATGTATTATCCTTCAACAGTTAGGCAAGAAGCAAGAAGATATAAAGAAATATTATTTATCCTAACAAAATAGGCGTATTTGATGTCGTAAGTGCTATATCTATTACCAAAAAAATAAGAAGAAGAAAAAATGGAAATATATGACAAGTTTGGAAATAAGATCACAAACTTGACTGAAAAGCATGATATAAAATTGATAGCAGACTTCAGTTATCCTGATAGCTTCCAAACTCTATCTGCTAAAATCAGAAAAGCTAATAATTTCTTGATTTGTCTTAATGTTAATTTTTCCCTTTAAATGTGGAGGAGCAATGAAGGGGAAATTCTATTCTAGGCTTAATTCTCACTAACAAGGAGGAAATGGTTTCTAGGTTAGAAATGATGGGAACCTTGGGGGTATGTGAAAGAGTCCAGGAGGGGGATGGATCATAGACTGACTCTAAAGTTAGGGAAAACAGCTTTCAGAAGAAGGATAGACAGGATCCTATGATCTAAAATTCCAAAAAAGCTCAATCCAAAAGGAATGAAATATTCTCAAGAAGGAAATGCTATGACACAAAGAGAACAATTCAAGCAAAGAGGAAAAATAAGAGTTTTCTGAAGAGATTGATGTGAATGCACAGGAAACTCATCAACACACTTGGACTCTTTTTCTTTTTTTCTTTTCCCTTTTTTTTGTAGCTTAATAACTTTATTAAATCTAAGTAGTAGTAGGAATAAGTAAGGAAAGATAGGAGAGAAGTAGAGAAATATTTTGCTTTCTAATCACCATGATGGGCCTGTGGCTGAATTCCAACAAGGGTTCTTTCAACTCTCCATGCTCCAACCAGAAGACCCTGACAGGCTCCTGGTCTGATCTTATAAACCCTTTTCTCCACCCACTAACTCTCACACGTTGAACTCTTTTTCTAACACATATACAGAAAATTGAAGCAAGGGTGGGTAACAGGACAAATACCAAAATGTAGATGACCCTAAAACAAGAGTGCTAGGTATGTGAAAGCTCACAGTGAGCTGAGGCTGGAGAATAATGCTAATGAAAACAAAATGGTTCCCCCTTTTCTTAGTTCTATTGGTGCAGAAGAAGGAAAGAATGATAAAATAAAGGATAGGAATGTATCTTGAGATACAAAGGTATTTTACAACAGGGAAAAGACAGAGGTGCTGAATTTATATTTTGCTTCTGAGGTTGTTTTTGTTTTGTTTTTGTCCTTGATGCTCAAGATAATTAAGAAGAATGTAAGAGAGCACTTTGTTGTCGTTGATTAATTCAAGTCACCTGGTCCAGATAAACTATATGCTTAGCTACTGAAGAAAAGGGTAGGTATGATTACTGATTCATTATCAGTGATAGTTGAAAGGTATTGGAAAAAGGAGGAAAGAACTGCAGGACTAGAACAAGAGCTAACATTAATCTATTTTGGAAAAAAAAAGAAGGGAAGAGACTAGAATCAGCCAACTATAGGCCAATGAGCTTGACTTTGATTCCTGGGAAAATCCTGGCACTTAAAATTAATGAAATGGCTAGTGAACATGTAGAAAAAGAAGAAGGGCTCACAGAGACCCAGCATAGCTTTATCAAGAATAACACCTATATGCATTTACTCTTTTGATTGGGCCACTAAACTGATAAATCAAGGGAACTCTAAATATTATTTGCCTGCATTATTGCAAACCATCAGTTAGAATGTCTTATCCTATTCTTGTAGACAGGGTGCAGATAGTGTACTAGACATTAGTACAATTAGATGGAGTTGAAAGTAGTTGAATGTCCAGGCTCAAAAGATTATCATAAGCAGTTCAATGTCAACTTCAATGCCTAGGGATTTGAGTTTGAGCCAAGACAATTTAACATTTTTATAAGTGTGTCTTTGCTCAAATTGTGGATTATGTGCACATTGAATATATTTTATGCCATAGTGCTATTCTGGATAGCTTCAATATTTTAGAATACAGTCCTATCCTATCCAAAAGATATTTACTGGCCAAAACATTGGGTGGTAACTAATAAGACAAAATACAATAGAGATAAACTTATGTTTTATGTTTATGTTATGTAAGACTTTATAGTCTTACACGTGGGTTCAAACAATTAACTTCATAAGGTTCAAGTGGGAGAGTCATGATTATACTACAGCTTGTCTGAAAATGATCTAGGGTGTTTTAGCAGAGTAGAAACTCAACATGAGTCAACACTTTGATATGGTGGCCCAAGTACTAATCCAAACTTGGACTGCCTTGAGAAAGACCAAGCTTCCACGAATAGATATGATAGCTTCTTTATACCTTACCCTGGTCAGACCACGTCTATTTTGTCTATTATTGCATTTGATTGTGTTTAAGAACATGGAGAAGCTGGAAAATATCTCCAGTGGCATAAGCAGGATATTTGAAGGCTTTTATTCCTCAATTAGTCATCAACAAACTTATTACTGTATCATGCACTGGGAATACAAAGAAAGGAACAAAGAGTTCTTCTCTTCTTTTCATTCATTTAATAAATATTTATTAAGCAATTACCTTGCCTTGGGCTTTCTGCTAAGTGATGGGGATTCAAAAAGAGATAAAAGACACCCCCTGCCCTAAAGGAGCTTATAGTCTAATGGAGGAGAAAACATGCAGATAAAGAGATACATATAAGAGATAGGGACTTTGAAGAATTCTAAGATGCCCAGATGAGAAAGGAGAGAATTACATGGTACAGGCATAGCCAGTACAATAGGACAGAGATGAAAAATGGAATGTCTGGTATAGGGAACAATAAGGAGATCAGTTATGGCTGGATTTGTAGATGTCATGGAAAGTAATAAAGAAGAAAAGCACTAGGCAGGCAGTAAAGGTTGTAAAGAGCTTTAAATGTATAGCAAGGAGTAAAGGTAATAGAGAGCCCTTAGAGTCGATTGAATTGGGTGGGTGAGGTCAAAATAGGTCAAAATTATGATTTAGGAAAATTCTTTTTGGCAGCTGAGTGGAGGATAGGAGGAAGATGAAATCTGAGTCAGGGAGATGAATTAGAAGGTTACTGTAATAGTCTAGGTACAAGGTGAACGAGGCTATTGGTAATGTGACTAGATAGAACTATATTTGAGAGATAATGGGAAGGTAGAAATGACAAAATTAGGCAAGTGATTGTATGAAGTGAATGAAAGTGAGGAGTTGAAGATAATGCTGAGGTTATGAAACTGGATGACTAGAAAACTTGTGCCCTTCAATAGCAAAGGTGAAGTTCAGAAGAGAAGGTTTTAGGGCAGTGGTTCCCAAACTTTTTTGGCTTACTGCCCCCTTTCCAGAAAAAATATTACTTAGCACCCTGGAAATTAATATTTTTTAATTTTAATAGCAATTAATAGGAAAGATAAATGCATTTGTGGCCCTCACCACCCCCCTGGATCGCTGTAGCACCCACCAGGGGGCAGTGGCGCCCACTTTGGGAATCACTGTTTTAGGGCAAAGATGAGTTCTATTTTAGAAATATTGAGTTTGAGATACCTATGGGGCATCTAATTTGAAATAATCAGTATGCAGTTTTTTTTTAAACCCTTGTACTTCGGTGTATTGCCTCATAGGTGGAAGATTGGTAAGGGTGGGCAATGGGGGTCAAGTGACTTGCCCAGGGTCACACAGCTGGGAAGTGGCTGAGGCCGTGTTTGAACCTAGGACCTCCTGTCTCTAGGCCTGACTCTCACTCCACTGAGCTACCCAGCTGCCCCCTGCAGTTTGTTTTGAAGGATGGAGCTAGGAGAAAGATTAGGGCTAGATATGTGCATATACATATACATAAACACACCTATATAGACATATAGATATCTGTCTATTTTTATCAAAATTTATCTATGTACCTGGGAATCATCAATATAAAAATGATCATTGAACCCATAGAACACAAATTAATGGTTTAGAAATTAAAGAAAGGAAGGCTAAGAACAGAGCCTTAGAGAATACATACAGTTAAATGGAGTGGCATAGGTAAAGATCATCAAAGGAGTCTGAGAAGGAGAGGTCACATAGGTGGGAGGAGAACCTAGAAAAAAGTATTTAAGAGGAGATGGTAATCAACAGTGTCAACAACTACACAGGATTCAAGAACGATAACTTAGAAAAGGCCATTAGAATTGGCAATTAAGAAATCTTGGGTCATTTTTGGAAAGAGTAGTTTTTGTTAAATGATGAGGCAAAACATCTGGCTATAAAGAGAAGAAGAGATAATTTTGGGATATTGAATGTATCACTTTTTCAAGGAGTTTAGTTGAGTAGAGACATAGAATAATGGATATTGGGAATGGTAGGATCATGTAAGGGTTATTTTGTTTATTTTTTAAAAATAGGGGAAGTCTGGTATGTTGGAAGGCAACAGTCCATATTATATATAAGGACTGGTTGAAGGAGCTGAGAATATTTAACCTAGAGAAGAGAAGACTATGAGAGTACAGTCTAGCTATCTTCAAGTCTTACGGAAGAACAATTAGACTTGTTCTGCTTGACCCCAGCAGGCAAAACCAAGAGTAATGTGGTAGAGGATGTAAAAAGCCAAATTTAGATCTGATGTCAGGGAAAGCCTCCTAACAGTTACAGCTGTTCAAAAGTGGAATGAGCTGCTGTGAGAGGAAGCTGGTGGGTTTTTGTGTATTGGAGATCTTTAGACCAAAACTAGTTAACCACAGCTGGGTGTTTTACAGGGAAGCCTCTTCTGGGGATATCGATTGGGTTAGATAGTTTGCTGAGGTTCTCAATTCTGAAATTCTATGATTGGGTAAATGTCTTGTTGGATCACTAAACTCATAATAAAACAAATTAACTCCTGCCTATTATTGAACATACATTTTGCAACTTAAGGCACAGCTACCCTACCAAAATGGAATTTGTCTACTTTAGCTACTAAGAAACGTTGGGAGTGGGTTGGGGAGGGGTGTTACATAGCATAGTTGCAATCGGTGTAGATTGGCAACTGAGAAATTCATACAAATACAGAAATACCTCATCAAATATCAGCTCTGCAATTCATGCTGAAATATCTTGAATATGTCATAAACAAACCCCACTAAAGCACCACTAATTCTACCCTAACAACAAAAAATATTAGCATTTAAGAGAAACTTGGAATCATGTAAACCAACACTTTTATTTTGCAGATAAGTATATGGAAAAGTGGTAGTAAAAAGGTGAATGTCAACTTGGAAATAGGTCTGGAGAGAAGGGTCCTAGGGTTTGACCCAATGCTGAAATGATGAGAAGTTACTGATAATAGGGAATATATTATATAATGAAATATCCAGTTATATTCCCTACTTCATCAGAAGCACAGCAGTCCAAGGATAGAAAGTTTCATTTCTCTGATGTGTTTTGCCTTGGATTTTTTTAGACTCAAGAGCTGGCCTTGTTAATGTAACAAGAGTCTGACAGGTGTTTAATTAAGTGATAGGATACATGGTCGTGAGAGGTTTCACCCAATCCATAACTTTTACATGATAAAATTTGGGTCTTTTCACTTTACTTATTTCTTCTATGACAGTTGCATCACTTTTCGAATTTTATCCTTCTGGAACAAATATTGTTTCAGAGACTTGTTTCAAGACTCTCATGTCTCATTATCAACCTTTGGGCTTTATCATAAAATAGGAAGAGTTTGTCCTTCATGCCTTCTCTGTCGATTTCTCTCCCCTTCTCCCAAAAGAAGATCCATTCTTTCATAATTCTCCCTCATCCTGCTGTGGCCCATTCTTTACCTGAGCTTTCTACAGAACTTAAAAGTTTTCTCTGATTATTAATTGAATAAATGAACATTTATTAAGCCCCTAATTGTACAAAATGACAAAACTTTCCTGTGTTCTTTTCATTATACCTGACTAGGTGATTGGAATTAACATTAAAAACTAAATGCCAGCGGCCACATTGCTTTGTATTTTGTATAAATTCTCCATGCCTTAATCCAAGGTGGGAATGAGAGGGAGAACTTTAGGTAATAAGGCACAGTCAGTGGAGGAGATGGATGGTGGTAACACTGTCTTTTTATTGACCTTGAGTCTAATCACCCAACAAACATTTATTAAGTCCCTTTTATGTGATAAATTCTGGGTATACAAAGATAAAACTGCAATGGTCTAGTTCAGTGATGGGCAAACTTTTTAAAGAGGGGACCAAAGGAAAGGAAATGTGCATCTGGCAGTCTATTTCTAAGGCAACTCTTTCAAAGTTTAATTGTATTGTATCCTGCTCATTGGATTTGTCAGGTTCGGAATAATGTTGCAGGGCCGGATAGAACATTTCAGGGGGCTGCATCTGGCCCACTGGCCATAGTTTGCCTATCACTGGTCTAGTTTCTCAAGAAGATTGCATTATATTGACAGAGACAACATGGGTAGGTATATAGATAGAGACTGAGAGAGGCAGAGACAAAAGGAAAGATAGATAGAAAGAAAGAAAGAAAGAAAGAAAGAAAGAAAGAAAGAAAGAAAGAAAAATAGAAAAATAGATAGAAAGACAGATGGGTGAATGGATGGATGGGTGGACAGATGGACAAATAGATGGATAGATAGATGGATAGATAGACAGATGGACAGATGGACAGACAGAGAGAGATAGAGATAGATAGATACGTACATACATACATACAAACATAGAAAGATAGAAAATAAATTCAAGGACTTTAGGATTAGGGGAGCACTACCAACTATAGGCCTCAGAAAAGGCTTCATGTGGAAGTTGGTGTTTGACCTGAATCTGAATTTTAGCCCTGGGATTCTCAGATAGAGATGAAGAGGATGTGTATTGAGGCATCTGGAACAGCTAATACAAAGGCACAACTATGGAAAATAAAGTACCATGAGCGAAGAATAGTAAAAAAGAGCAGTAAAACTAGCCATAGAGTATGTGAAAGGAAATTGTATAAAATAAGCCTGGAAAGGAATTTAGGCCTATGTTACAAAGAACTTTTAATGCCAAACTAATTTTATATTTGTTTCTACAAGCAATATTGAGTGACTGGGGCTCATTAGTTATACAAGTGTCATGGTCAGACCTGTCCTTTAGGAAAGTCCACTTGGCAGCCATATGGAGAATGGATATAGTGGGGAAGAGAATTGAGGCAGAGAAAGCAATTAGGAGGCCACCATAATAGCCCAGGCAAGAGGAGAAGAAATCACTTACTTTGTTGCTATTTAAAGTCAAGCTTGAAATCTCTATTTCCCCTTGATGCGGTGTTCCTATACCAGCCATACTAAAGGAACAGAATTTGGATATTACAATAAGAACTCATTTCCCCTAAATCTCATGTTGGTGTTTGAGCTATGGCAGGAGATAAGGGATGTAACAGGGGCCCAGCAGCAAAGGACCATGTAGCAAAAGGATAGTTATATTGTCCATGGTTTGAGGCAAATGGATAGTTGAATTTAAAATGGGTAAACTTTCGGAGAAAGATTTGGGAGCGGGTTATCTTTTTAAAAATTCTGCTGTATACTCAGAAATACAACAATGCTTCTTTCATTGGAAGTAGAGCTGTGAGCCACCAAGATAATCAAACCCTTTCAGTCCATAATAATGATTCTTCCCGATTTCATCGACGGTGTATCTGTGTAGCCCCATGAGGTCTGAGGTCACTGCAGAATTCTTTGGGGTCTACAAACCTGGATCCCAACCCAAATACACTAAACCATGGAGCTGATTGTGGAGGGAGATGACCTTTTAGAGTTATCTCCCCCTGGGCTGGAGAAAGAGTCCAGAAAGCCGACCAAGGCAACTTTACAACCTCCAAAACTGGCACACGATACTGATAAACTGGAGACATTGGCAAGGCTCCACTGTTTAGCTTTCAACAGTGTTAAAGTCTTGCTGCTACCACGGGGAAAACTAATAACATAACAAATGAAACTATTGTTCAGTTTCATTAAAAAGAAATCTGATAAGATGGGCAGAATTGAATTAGCCATTCTCAATAGAGTTCTTGTTGTTGGAGCAAACGGAATTTCTCTCTAATAGAATAAGGCCAGGATCATTTTGGCTGGTCCAAGGCACTCCTCTCTATGAGCTGGGTTTCCAGCCATTGGCTCTGGGCTTCCTCACACTAATGTTAGTATTAGCAGGTCAGCATGACCAATCGGCATCACCCAGGCACCACTGCCAGATTTAGCAACCATGCTGGACGGATCAGCATGATGAATGGAAGGACCTTGGTCACCCTTGGCAGAAGAGAATCCTCCACCCCCTCCAGTGAAGCCAGATTTAAAGTCCAGGTGCTCATGAGAAAGAAATGTTGCAGACAGGGGCAGCCCCGAAGTGAAACCCGTAACAGGCAATCACAGTTAGGGAGGAAGATGACAGACAGCGAGAGAAAGACAGCAGCTCCACATTACTGCAGGTCTGCTTGTTTAGGCTTGCCAGTTGAAGCCAGTGCCAGCAATGTTTCTGCTGGCATTTGAGTCCTCCGCTTTGGAAAACAAGGTGTAGGATGCAGGTATGGAAAATGCTACCTGGTTGGGCATTGTCACACCACAGGGCAATACGTCTGTCACATCCTAGAAGGGACCAGCACATGGTTTTCCAGGAAGATCTGTACACTGCCTGGGAGACAAAGGGTCTAGTCAGCTGGAGTCATGGCAAGGTTATCAATTTAATAAGGTGCCTTGCCTTTGGAGGAGTTTTGGACACAGCATCATCGCTATGTCTGCGTGTAATTAAAAACATTTAGTGTAAGCTGTCAGATCACTCAGAGTCCGAGACAGGGATTCTTAACCTTTTTTTTGGGTCATGGACTCTTTTGGCAGTCTGGTGAAGCCTGCGGACCTTCTCTCAGGATAATATTCCTAAATAATTAAAGGAAATGCTAAATTTCTGATAGAGGTTAGTGAAAATAAAGATGTTCTTTTTTTCTGGTCCAAGTTCATGGATCCTTTGAAATCTACCTTTAAATCCCTTGGAAGTACATAATTAACCTGACCCAGGTTAAAAATTCTTGCCCTGCCCTGTGTTCAGACATCACTGTCATCATCATACATCATTGCTGGCATTCGCATGGCACTTTTATGTTTGCAAAGTGCATGTATGCCACCATCTCATTCAATCAAAGCAAGGTTTCTTTCCTTAAGATGGTGCAGTTAGCTGGAATACTCTAAACATTTTTCCTAGCGCTTGGGCTCCATTAGGCTCCTGCTTTAAACATTCTTATCCCTATGGCCTGGACTTTGGCCTCTAGAGGATAAACTCATTTGGTTGACTTTGCTTTTGGCCAGATGCAGCTTTGTTCTCACATTGTCTCTTTATTGTTTTAATGTGGTTTGCATTATTCCCAGCATGTGGAAGCCCAATATCCTGGCAGCAATTGCTGTGGTTTGGGTTCATTCCTCCCACTGAAGAGAGCTCAGTGAAATTTATGATTTTAATTTTTGTAATTAGCCCCTTAGCTGCCGAGAGGGTAAGTGCTCCATAGAATCTACCCTTACCCCTTCCTAGTAATTACTACTGAGGATTTGAGACAACTTAAAGAAAACTGGGCAGGGTAGACTGGTGAGCAACTAACAAGCCATCTCTTCCTGTGCTTATTAATAGGACACGCCTAGATTTTTGAATCCCATAGTGTTGAGCTATCAGGGAATGAAGTTTCCCCAAGACAATTCTGCCAGCGGTGTGATCAAACAGGTTGTTTGACTCTGGGTAAAAGCATCCTAATGACTGACCTCTTTGCTATTAACTGAAGAGGACCTCAGAGATCTAAGTGTGAATGGTGTCCACAAGCTAGCTGGGTACAACAAGGTATCCAGAGAAAGATCAGCAGATTTTATAAACATTAGGTTCCTTTCAATTTGGATATATGGGATGCCTCTATCATGTATCTGCAGAATAAGAAAACCACTGTCTCTTCACATCTTAATAGGTTCATCCAGACCTAATAATTAATATCTCCTAGAAAATTGTGATTTTTAGAGCTTAGATTTATAATGTTTCCTTTCCTAACCCTTACCTGCAAATGTGACAGGGAAGTGTAGAGGTTATTACTCTGGAATAGAAACAAATCCTAAGGTGGTAAGTGGTTTCCCAGGACATAACTTTGGGAAACACTCTCTATCTATATGTATCAATTCTTTCTGTTTTTCCCTTCTTTACTCTCCCTTCTCTTCTATTCTTCCTTTCAATTTTCTGTTTCTCTCTTCTCCATTTTTCTTTCTCTTTTTTCTCTACTTTCCTCCTTCCTATCTCTCTCTGAGTCTTTTTTTCTTTTCTCTGTTCTCTTTTTTCCCCACTCTTCCCCTTTTGCCCTCAAACTCTCTCTTTCTGTCTTTCTGTCTCTGTCTCTGTCTCTATCTCTGTCTCTGTCTATGTCTCTGCCTCTCTCTTTCTCCACTTTTCCCTTTTCTCCCTCAAACTCTCTCTGTTTCTTGCTCTACTTTTCCTCTTTCCCCCTCAAACTCTCTTTCTGTCTCTGTATCTCTTCTCTCATTTATCCTCTCTCTCTTATACTATCTCCTCCCGCCCCTCCCTTTCTCTCTTCTCTCTGTCTCTGTCTCTACGTCCATTTCTTTCCTTTTTACATGCACATGTTTTGGACTCTCTTATTCTAGAATATGACTTTCAGAGTTGCTGGAAATAATCACCACCCTCTTCTCAGACTGTGAATTCAAAAGCAGATATAAACTGCTCTCTCAGCTCACTTCCAAATCTAAGCAAATCCAGCCACCCTTAGATATTGCTTTGTATGCTGCAAGACTCAACGTCTCTTTGAAGAGAAATAAACACAAAACCCTCCAAGTGGTGCATTACTGCTAAAACATTACTGAGCTAGCAAAATTCATAGCTAATATCCCAAAGTAGCCTTCGGCACATGTCATTTTCGGCAATTTGTAGTCCCGGTAACTATTTCCTTCCCTGTGCCATCTGTAATATATGCCTATGTTCTCTTCTTCAACAAGGAATTTTTTTCTTTTAGGAAGGTTGATATGAGGAGTTGGGAAGCACTTACCATAGTGGGTAATTACTAAAGAGAAAATAGGCATTTCCATCCCAGAATGCATAGTCTTGGAGTTATATATGACAGATATGGGAAGTAATGCTAACAAAGAAATAAAACTTGCTAGCTACTACATTCAGAGATGGCTGACTAGAAACTGTTGTATATCTCACATTCTTCTTGTCAATTAAAATATTTTAAATTCACAATATATTCTCAGAAGCGAGATGGGATTCTAAAATGGCTAAACCGCCCAAGAAGGATGACAACTTAAAGAAACCATCTGAACATCGATATCATACAAATACCAGAACAAAGTCAAAAAAAGATTGATTGGGTAAGCAGGAAGGAAGCCAAGAGGAAAAGAAAAGCCAAGAGCAAGAATAAGGCAGGATTGGGTTTAAGATGGCTCTTTGGAGAACCTGGATCCTATTTATATCTGCAGAATGTTGTCATCAGGTCCATCAGTGGATAGATAGTTCTAATGATTTTTATGTTTTTCCCCTTTGATTTATTATCTTAAGTTACATGTGTTTTTATATTTTTAATAGTTCAAAGAAAACTGATGAAACATAAAGATGAATCATTTTCTTATTTCTGAAATTGATGTTTTGGGGTGTATGGTGCAGGACTTGGAGAGAGGAGACACAAACTGCATGAACCTCAGCACCTAACCTTACCTCTCAGAGCCTCAGTTTCTATACTTATACAATGAGGGGGTGGGATTCTTTGGCTCGTAAGTGCCCTTCTACATCTAAATTTTTGATCCTCTGAAGAAGGGCAAGAAGAAACCAAGAACACAGGATAATGGTAAGCATTACTGAAAGGCAAGCCCATGAAGAGGAATAGTTCAATAAAGTAGAGAATCAAGGAGCCAGGAAATATCCCTAGAAGTAGTCCCCCAAACTTTTCACTTGATTGATGAAGAGGAAAACAGAGAAACATTGTCCTAAGGAAGGAAAGAGCAAACACTGAATGAAATTCATAACTCCAAGTAATGTTGATGATGATGATAATTTTTTTAGGCCAGTTTCTTAAGAAAATCTGAATAATTCTTAAGAGAAACCAAAAGTTTCTCAGTCACTCTTTGGGGTTACATTCCTTCATTAGCAGATAATGACTTGGGTTATCACACCCAGGAAATAGGTTAGACATGGATCATAGAATTATAGACTTAGAGCCAAAAAGGATCTTAGCACCATCAAGCTCAACTTCCTCATTTTACAGATAAGGAAGGTCAGAAACAGAGTGGTTAAAGTGACATGCCAAGAGTCTCATAGCTACTCAGTGCCTGAAGTGGAATTTGAAGCTCTGTCTTCCTGAATCCAAGACTAGTTCCTTATCCATTATACGACAGTTATTATTATAGGGAGTGATTCCTCTGCGTGGTTTCTCTTCAATATTATTATTTCAGATGGATTCCTATGCATAATCCAAAATTTTAGTGTTTTTTCCCACCCATGCTGACAAGTAGGTTCTCTCTCTCTCTCTCTCTCTCTCTCTCTCTCTCTCTCTCTCTCTCTCTCTCTCTCTCTCTCTCTCTCTCTCTCCTTCTGGTGTAATTCTTTAATGTTGGGAATTTAATTATGGGAATTTGCCCATCCTATTTATATCCATTTTTGTTTTGAACCTTGAATGGATTTTTAGGCTTTTTAAAAAAATACACACTTGACTCTACAGATTTTACTGAGCTAGAAAGTTCCAGAGATTAGAGTTCTTAGATTTACTAGGATATTCAGCTCAGAGAATTCCTTTGAATCAGCTTCTGCATGTACCAGTCCAGAGTTTTCAAGCCTTTTTTGACAAAGCATTACCTTTTATTCCCTGGAGACTTATATCAAACTCTTGCTTTCTGAGAAGCAAACACATCTTAACATGCAATAAGTGGACATAGCCAGATCATACAAGATCTCACCTTTAAAGAAAAAAACATGGGAAAACATCAATTATATGACCACCCTTCTGCTTCCTCTATCCTGTGTAAGTTCCCACACCATCCATGGCTGTTCCTCCTAGTGTTCCTCTTGACCCTACCTTTTCTTTTTCCTCTTGGCCCCTCTTACTGTCCATAAACCTCTTTTGCCTTGGCTTTGGCGACTAGGTGATCCCTCTGTTCAGATGATTTTTTCAGCTTGTCACCTTGTCTCTGGTCTTGCCTTTGGTTTGGTGATATGTTCTTTAGTTGTTATCTAATCCCAATTCAGGTACTCTACTTCTTTTTCTTGAACCAAGAATAATTGTTAAACTACCGCACAGCTAGGTGGCACGGTGCATAGAGTACTGGGCTTAGGATCAAGAAGACCCATTTTCATGAGTTCAAATCTGACCTCAGACACTTAATAGCTGTGTGACCCTAGGCAAGTCATGTAAGCCTATTTGCCTGATTTCCTCATCTATAAAATGATCTAGAAAAAGAAATGACAAACTATTCCAATATCTTTGCCAAGAAAACCCTAAATAAGGTCAGGAAGAGTTGGACATGACTAAACAATAACTACAAACATTGAATGTAGCTATCCTTTCTTGGGTTCTGGTGAGTTAGATCTTGGACTTTTTGCCACACGGTGTAGGAAGGGACATTGGCAATCAACCTATTATCAATCAATAACCTATTTTGTGGGAGACATTATCCAAGGCACTGAGAATACAAAGACAAGAAGGAATCAGTCTTTGACCTCAAGGAGTTTATAATCTAGTTGGAGAAAACATGTATGTAGAAAAACATATATACTGAGATGCATATACAAAATACATATGAGATGATTTGGGTAAGGGATGGGAGGCACTAGTAATTGTGGATATTGGGAAAGGCTTGAGTTGACACTTGAGTTGATCCTTGAAGGAAACTAGGGATTTTCAGAGGTGGAGGTGATGAGAGAGCGCAATCTTAGTGTGCAGATTGAATCTATACAGAGGCACAGAGGAGGAGATGGAATGCTATAATGAAGAAAAATAAGGTTAGTTTGACTAGACTGTAGTTTTTATGATAGCTATGTGACCCTTGGCAAGTTACTTCACCCTGTTTGCCTCAGTTTCCTTATCTATTAAATGAATTAGAGAAGGAAATGGCAAACCACTCCAGTGTCTTTGCAGAGAAAACCCCAAACAGGATCAGGAAGAGTCAGCCATGACTGAAATGATTGAACAATGTGTTTGTGAGGAAAAGAATGTGTAATAAGTCTGAAAAGGTAAGATAGGGTCACATTTTAGAGATTTAAATACAAATAGAGGAGTTTGTATTATATATATATATCCTAAATACCTTATACACCATGGTGTAGTGGGAAAAGCAAAGAAGCCCTGGGTTCCAGTCCCAGTTTTACTGTTAGTTATATAACCTTGGGCAAGTCACCTCAGTATTCTAGGCCTTGACTTCTTCATCTGAAAAATGAATGGATCAGAATAAAGATCTTTAAGGTTCCTTCTGGCTCTAAATGTCGTGATGCTAACATTATGAAATTTGAAAATCATTTTGGAGCTAAGACAAAAATAGAAGGCACCTATGTGACTCAGTGGACCTAGAGTCAGGAAATCCTGAGTTTTAAGTCAGATTAAATTCTTACCAATTGTGGGATCCTGGGCAAGCCATTTAATCTCTGTCTGTCTTTATCCATTGGAGAAGGAAATGTTAAACTACGCCAGTATTTGGTGTGCTGTGGTCCACAGGACCATGAAGAGTTGGACATGACTGAATGACCACAATAAAAAAAGGATGGAAAACATAAACCCAACTTTTTTGTATTCTTGAGTTCTCGCTAACACTGACTCAGATTAAACATTTTATTACTTTAAAATAAATCAAATTTCTGGGTCTCAAAGGAACACACAGATTAGTGGGAATGTTTTATATAATCCTTCAGATTCTCACATACCACTAAACAACAACAAACATAACCCTGGAATACCAGGTGATACAAATTCTGTACAAATAAGTATATCCATAAACATGCCATCAAAATGTGTGAATTGGGATTTAAACACACTGAAACAAAGGCCTAGGAAAATGAAGGGGGAAAAATGACCCAATGCTGTCTGTTGGATAAGGTAGGAGCCCTGGTATATGGAATGAGAGCATAAGCCATTTTTCTGGCCTTCCACAATTTAGTCAAAAGGACTCCTGATGGGCTGGACCTAGAGGGTCCTTTGTTTCTGATATGACCCCACTCCCACTGGTAAATCCTAATTTTAACATTTCTCTTAGACTATTAATTTGCTATCTCTTACTACTTTTGCTTCTTCTTTTTGCCAATCATATTTTGACAAATTGTTCCCATTCCTGGAGCCAGAAAGTTTAGAGATGAGAGCCCAGAACCTGGAGGAGAAACATACCAAAACATTCAGGTTCCAAATTCTACCTCCAACCCTGGGTCAAATTCACTGTAAATCCTCCATCTATTCCATTTGGCCAAGAGTAATTGCCAGACCAATCTACTGCCTGATAGATTGGCTCACCAGGACTGTTCAACTAGTCTCAACATTTTAGGTTCAAATAGCATGGCCATCCTATCTCCTCCTGGACTCTCATCTTTCTACTCCTTCAGTCACCTCAGTTCATCTTTTGCTTTGACTACTGAACCTCCCTCTACTGATAATAAACTATCTTTCAGCTTTAGTATTTTGAAAAAAAACAACATTTCTTCTACCTCCCCATTTTCACAGAAACTTAGTTCTTCCCAAATGTCCCTGAATCTTAGTACAGTATCCTGCATAGAATGAGCAGCTAGGCAGTTCAGTGGATAGAGTGCTAGGTGTGGAGTTGGGAAGACTCACTTCCTGAGTTCAAATCCATCCTCAGATACTTACTAGCTGTGTGATTCTGGGCAAGTTATTTAACCCTATTTGCCTTAGTTTCCTTATTTTTAAAATACGTTGGAATAAGAAATGGCAAATGACTCTAATATCTTTGCCAAGAAAATCCCAAATAGCTCCAAAGAGTCAGATATGACTGAAATGACTAAATAACAAGATCTAGTATCTAATAGGCATTTAATAAATGTGTGAATTAATTATCTTTCTCTTTCAAAGTCTTTGTTATTAGTATTAATACCTTTTCTCATTCCTTGTTATATCAACTATTGACTTCTGTTTTATTACTCCAACTCTTCCAATGTCTTCATTTCCCAACATTGCTCTACATTCTCCTAGCAACTGCAGGATCATAGACTTATAGATGGAAAGGTCCTTAAATTGTAATCCAAGCCGAGAGAGCAAAAGAGAGGTTTTTAGAATGGGAATATCCCCATGGCCTTTGATATTTGTTCTGACAGTCTCTTAACCTACCGAACCATATAACTTTGTTGACTCCTTCAACCCCATCTCCACTTGTCCCCAACTTCTTTATTCATCAATGCACCTATATATAAGCCATTGTTGTTGTTGTCATTCAGTTGATTCAGTCATGTCAGACTCTTTATGACCCCATTTGGCTTTTTTTTTTTTTTTGGCAAAGAAATTGGAATAGTTTTGTTATTTCCTTCTCCAATTCATCTTACAGATGAGGGAACTGAGGCAAGCAGGGTTAAGTGACTTATCCAGAGTCATATAGCTAATAAGTATTTGAAGCTGGATTTGAACTCATGAAGAAGTCTTTCTAATTGCAAGCCCAGTGCTCTATCCATTGTGCCACCTACTTGCCCCTTTATAAGCCACTACCTTTGTCCTTACCATCTCTGAATTGTACTGCCTCTAAGATCTGAAACTTTGAAACTATTTTCCCAGGACAACTCTAAGAAGCTCATGATGGAAAAAAAAAAGAATACCCACCACTGTAGAAGGAACAGAAGGAGTCCAAATGGAAACTGAAACATATCATTCTTTATTTCTTCTGTGAATTTTATGTGTCCTCTTTCACAGCATAACAAACACAGGAAAATTTATTATATGATAATATATGTACAACCTATATTGTATTTGAGGAAGGTGAAGGAGTAAGGAGAAAGAGAATATAGATTGCAAAATATCAGAAAAAATATTGAAAATTATATTGACATGTAATTTGGAAAAAAATAAAATTTTATTATTATTTTTAAAAAATCTTATCTTTCTGTTTCTCCTACATCCTCATTAAAAAAACAAACAACCTTGCCTCTGTCTTAGAATCAATACTGTGTATTGGTTCCAAGACAGTGGAGTGAAGGCTAGGCGGTGGGGGTTAAAGTGACTTGCCCAGGGTCACACAGTTAGGAAGTATCTGAGGTTAGATTTGAATCTAGAGCCTCCTATCTCTAGGCCTGGCTCTCAATTAACTGTCTCTCCAACATCTCCCCTCTGTAGTGAATTTCATTTTCTTTACTCCATATCACTTCTCTGAGTCACCCTGTCCAAATCCTGTTTCACTTGCTTTCACACCTAGACTGAGTTCAGTGCTTTGCCACTTTCCTTTTTCAAAGGTTTCTCTTCTAGAATCTCTTGTGTTCCTGGCCTCTCCTTGTATCTTACCCATGAATCCTCACCCCTGCATAATCTCCACCACTCAATTTCTCCAACTTTGCTCCACAGATACTGAACATCACTGGGGAAAATATCATACAATTGAACTGATTTCATTATAAATTCTCAGCACATACTCTGAACTGGACCGTTACTGCTGCTTCGCTACTTTTCTACTCTACTCTTATAACAAGCATGGCCAAGGTCAGGAAGGGAATAAATTTCCCAGGATGCTTGGGCCTAGAGCAGGAATTCTCTTTGGGAGAAAAATAATTTCATTCCCATGAGTCTGTGCATCATTGCATCAAAATAGTCATAAGCTCACCCAGCATTCCATATCCCATTTCCATGACTCTGTCTCCCATGTTTGAAATGTACTCCTGCCAAGAAGTACTGCTAAATGTTTATAACAGGATCTCTGGGGGAAAAGATAAAAGAAATATGTGCCCCAGTTTCAAGTATAATCTGTATCATTAATATTTTCTCTATCACTCTCAAGTCTAGATAATCAACAATATAATAAATCAAGTCCTGGTCTGTAATTTGTGGTAATATTTAAGATGTAAATGTTCATAGTGAAAATCTAATCATCTCTTTTGTGTCAGTATGAGCTGGCTCCAAAAATATCCCTTCTTCTATTTAACTTCTACCTTCTGTCCTTGTCTTCCTTTAGGATGTAGCTCAGTGACTATCTTTTGCCTGAAACTTCTCATTATCTTCTCCTACCAACTTCTAGCACTTTTCCTCCCAAACTATCTAGTATTTATGTTTTATTTGTGTTTTAATTTTTGTATTTTTCTATTTACACTATGAGTATATAGCTTTCTCTATGGAACAATAATATAATATATAATATAATATACACACACTTATAAACATTCATATATGTACACATACCTAGATATATGTGCTTGTCTACATGTGTGGATGTGTGTATTCTTATCATTTTTCCCATTAGAATGTAAGTTCCCATGTGAAGGGGAATGACCTCCAGGAATTGATGCAGAGTTAAAGGAGCAGAACCAGGAGAACATCATACACAGAGAAGGATACTCTGTGGCACAATCAAATGTAATGGATTTCTCTATTAGCAGCAATTCTGCTAGTTCTCTATTAGCAATCCAGGACAATTCTGAGGGACTTATGAGAAAGATGCTATCTGCACCTAGAGAAAGAACTATGGGAGCAGAAACACAGAAATAAAACAACTACTTGATCACATGGGTCAATGGAGATATGACTGGGGATGTAGATTCTAAGTGATCACCCTAATGCAAATATTAATAATATGGAAATAGGTCTTGATCAATGACATATGTAAAACCCAGTGGAATTTCTCATTGGCTATGGGGGGGGGAGGAAGGGAAAGGACATGAATCATGTAACATGGAAAAATAATCTAAATCAAATAATTAAATAAAAATTTTCAATCCAAAAAAAAAAAAAAGAAATTAAGTTCCTTGGGATCAAATATTAAGTTACTCTTTATATTTGGGTTCCTAGTACCTAGCTAATGACCTGACACATAGTAGTCATACTATTAATGATTACTGATAGATGTTTACTAATTGATTGATGTTTGTTGATGATAGTGACAAAATCAAGTAATTTTTTTCCAGGTTTTGACCATATTTTGGTCAAAATGGTCAAATGGGGGAAATAATACAATTAAGTGGCCTAGAGGTCACAAAATATCCCTGATATTACTAAGGACAAGGAGATAAGACATTCTAGACATGGAAATGTTCTGCCATACTGTATATGTGCCCTACTATATATTACACCACCTTCAATATCTGGGTCTAAAAACTCTTCATTAACTAATCCCTTGTACTTTTACCAAGATCCTGGGTAGCCCTGCATGAGGTCCTCCTTGTTGCAACTTTTCTGCTTCTATTCCCATCTCTTTCCAGAGGGCTTACTTCTGGAGGCTACAACATCTACTGAGTACCTGTAGCAATTTGGGTTACTTTTTATCCTGTATCCTGAGTATAACAATTCTTGAAGATAAATGATACCGAGGAACAATGAAGGAGACTACTTCAGAGATATTTGGGAAGATTTGCATGAATTGATGTAAAGTGAACAGAACCAGGAGCATCATTCATGTAATTAGAATAATTGTAAAGACAAACAATTTTGAAAGACAATAACTCTGATCAAAGAATTGACTAATCAGGATTCCAGAATACTGATGATAAAGCATAGTACCCCCTTCTGGACAGAGAGAAGATAGATTTGATATGTAGAATGAGAAAAAGACGTTTTTTGATATGATTGATACAAGAATTTG
The DNA here is from genome assembly GCF_016433145.1 of Gracilinanus agilis. NCBI lineage: Eukaryota > Metazoa > Chordata > Mammalia > Didelphimorphia > Didelphidae > Gracilinanus > Gracilinanus agilis. The sequence goes on from NC_058130.1 coordinate 173,528,847, forward strand.
TTTTAGTTGATCATGTATAATTGTTAAAATGGTTTTGTTTTTCTTTTCATCTCTTTTATTTAGGTGAAGGACATGGCAAAGAGTTAGAATTAAAGCTTGTTCATTTGGTGGAAAACAAATACAGAAGATTAAGGGTTGATAATTTAATTTAATAGAAATGGGTTATTGTTATTTCTGCTTTCTTCTCTAATACAAATAGAATATATTAACCAGAGAAACCTTTATTGGATAGAACTCAAAACCCTTTTATTAGATAGACAAACCCAAGCAATCACAGGGGTGATATTCTGGAAGAATCAAAAGTGGGTGTGCATGGTAGCATATATCTATCATCTTTTACAGGTACTAAAACAGGTAGATTTCTTGAGTTAGGTAATTCTGAGCTTCAAAAGGACCAAATGGTTGCCTGCAGTGTATGGCACCAAAATGGTAGACTACTAGGCTGAATAAGAAGGGGAGAACCTACCCAGATGAGAAAGAGAGCAAGTCAAAGCTTCCATGTCAATTGAAACATTCCCCATGGGACCTTCATGGGATAAAAAAAAAATTCAGTAAGTTTTATTTTCTGAATACAAACTGAAAAGATGTAGAGACAAAATGATCAAAAAATAAAACAAAACAGATCTTAAGAATTTTCCATTTAACCCTTCACAAGTTTTTATATCATATATTTCATGCTTATATTCATGAAACATCATCATGTGATGAACTATTTTGTTAGATATATATATATATATATATATATATATGGTATATAATCAACCACCTGGCTACAACCTAATTTTTGTTATCCTTCATTCCATGGTCTAGTTCCCTGTGAGTGGAGCTGGTGCATTTCTAATTTGGAGAGAGACAATCAGAGAGAGAGAGAGAGAGAGAGAGAGAGAGACAGAGAGAGAGAGAGAGAGACAGAGAGAGAGACAGAGACAGAGACAGAGACACAGAGACACAGAGACACAGAGACAGACAGACAGAGACACAGAGACAGAGACACAGAGACAGAGAGAATCAATAATAGTATGAAAGGTTCCTCATTGTGGAAATCAGGCAGAGCCAGCCAAATCAGAAACCCAAGGAAATTTAACTCAAAGTCATCTCTTACCTTCTGGGAATGGGAGGTAAACACTGAGTCACCAGTAAGAATATTAGAAATGAGATATTCTTGCAAGTCTTAGGCAGCTTTAACTACTAAAGGTTAAACTCTGCATTCTAGTTAAAAAGCGATTCACTTCTTACAAGTAAAAAAAAAATGGAAAAAAGGGGAAAAATCATCTTGCCTTGGTAATATGTAGCACTTTGAGAATGCCCCTATTTTTACTGAGAAGAAGCCTGGGAAATTGAATTCTGAGTGTTGAGGACACAGTTCAAAAGTTTCAAAACCTGGCATACCCGCTTTGCTGGAGAAGAATAATGAGGTCGAATAGCCACAACTGCTGGAGTAGTCTCACTCTATTGAATTGCATCAGCTTTAGACAACTGGATTTGAACTGTGACTTGTGAAACACAATGTCGTAAATAGCATGGCGGGGTGAACTTTTCAGTCTCTCCATTCCTGACACATTTCCATAGAAGCCCTTTAAGCTGACGAGCTCAACTCAAGCCTCTTTCTTTCCCAATAAGAATGCATTTTAATAATTGTACAGGCCGCTGGGATTGCCCCTCTAGCGAGCAGAATTGCCTGAGCTCTAATTCCAAACTTGCTGACATACCTTTTTTTTTTTTTAACCTTCACACAATTACACTTTATCAAAATCTGGTGTAATCAATTCACTCCGTTATTACAGCAGAAGCTAGTACTTCCAACAACCAATGGTTGCTTTTGAATGGAGGCAGATGAAAGTAACATTCTTTCGGTCAAAAAGCAAACTGGATATGTTTTTAATTGGTAGTTTTAAAAAATGGTTACCTTCCTTTTCCATCTCATATTTTTCTAGTCATCCTTCCCTCCCTGTCCTCTCCTGCAGCAATATTCATAATAAAACTTTATATAAATATTGCTGGGAAAGAAAACAACAAGCTGAAGTGGAAAGAGGGCTAGAGTTCGAGTCATAGGACCTGAGTTCAAATATAGTGCTGCCACTTAAAAATCTATGACTTTTTAATATTGTTATTGTTGTTGTTTTGAGACTGGGTGTCCTTATCTTTCTGAGGCTGGGAAGTTCTGTAGCTCATCAGTCCCAGCATCACCAATTGGTTCCTACTTTGTTTTTCTGTTCTGGACTCTTTCACCTCTCCTTAGACAGGCTGCTTCCTCTGATCCTGGGGCCACACCATATTAATGTTGAACTTGGTGAAAACAAGCAATTAGCTTTAGTTCTTCTGTAGCTCAGAATTCCTGAGTTCAAGAGATCCACTAAGCTTGGCTTCTCTAGCATCAGGGACTACAGATGTAAACCACCACACCTGATAAGTATGGACAACAATAGGCAAGTCACTTATCCTCTTTGGGCTTCAGTTTGCTCATGTGGAAAATGAAGGGGTGGATATAGATGAACTAGAGGCTTCCTTTTACCTCTAGATCGATGATCCTTTGATCTTGTAACCCAAGTTTCCAGCTTAGACTGGAAGGTAAGGCGCTCCTAATTGATGGAAAGAATGATGACAGCACAGAGTGGTAGTTAGAGGAGTGGAGTTAGTATAAGTAGGGAGGAGAGATATTTTTTATTCCTTCTTCAATAGAAAGAAAGCATGACGATTCCAGGACTCTCTTAGAGACCAACATCAGTGAGGAGAGAAAGTAAAAAAAAACCCTTTGGGAGTGGCTAACAAGTTGAGGTGTTATCTTCCCTACTACGTGTCCCTGATTTCTAGCTTGCCTTGTTAGAGATTGGTATTTTTTCTTGGGTGAAAGTGGGATGCCTCTTGGTTGAACAAAGATCTCATCATGTTTCCATCTAAAGAGATTATTTGGGCAGTTTTCACACGATGAAATCAAAACTATCAATAAGAATATGAAAAAGTATTCTAAATCCCTCCTGATTAGAGAAATGCAAATTAAAACAACTCTGAGGTAACACCTTACACCTAGCAGACTGACCAATATGGCAGCAAAGGTAAGTGTTGGAGGGTATGTGGAGGACATCTAATTGGGACATTAATACACTGTCGGTGGAGTTGTGAATTAGTCCAACTATTCTGAAGGGCAATTTGGAAGTATGCACAAAGAGCTTTAAAAGAATGCCTACCCTTTGACCCAGCCATACCACTGTTGGGTTTGTACCCTAAAGAGATAATAAGGGGGAAAAAACCTTGTACAAAAGTATTTATAGCCACACTCTTTGTGGTGGCAAAAAATTGGAAAACGAAGGGTGGTCCGTTGATTGGGGAATGTCTGAATAAATTGTGGTATGTGATGATGATGGAATATTATTGTGCTAAAAGAAATAATGAACTGGAAGAATTCCATGTGAACTGGAACAACCTCCAGGAATTGATGCAGAATGAAAGGAATAGAACCAGGAGAACATTGTACACAGAGACTGATACACTATGGCACAACAGAATGTAATAGACTTTTCTACTAGCAGCGAAGCAATGATCCAGGCCAATCTAGAGGATATGAAAAAGAACACTATCCACATCCAGAGAAAGAACTGTGGGAACAAAAAATGCAGAAGAAAAATATATGATTGATCACGTAGTTTGATAAAGATGTGATTAGGGTTTTGATATTAAAAGATCACTCTACTGCAAATATGAATAACATGGAAATAGGTTTTGAACAATCATACAGGTATAACCCAGTGGAACTCCTTGTCAGCTTTGGGAGTGGGGAAAAAAGAGTTGGGGCTGGGGGGAGAATCATGAATCATGTAACCATGGAAAAAATTCTAAATATAAAAGATACATAATAATGTAAAAAAAGAGATTATTTGCTCTTATCTATTTTTCTGGTATGTTTTAATTTTAAAAACTTCCTGATTTCTGTTTGCTTGCTGCTGGCATCAAAAGATTTAATTGCTATTCACTTTTTGGTGATTATCTTTTGTGTAGCTAGTAATTGGTGAAAAGTGGTCTAGCTGGTATGGTAAGATTAGTATTCCCTTCCCTTTTAACAGATGACAGCCCCCCAAAACAGTTTTTTGAACCTAAAAATAAAGGTGTTCCTAGATCAACAATTTCAGGAGGGGGTAGTGCAGGGATAGGTAGAAGCAGATAGATATAATTTAGTCTGGTACCACTCTCTGTGAGAGATGAACCAAGTGAGCGTTGGTTCTACTTCTAATCACCTTCTAATCACCTTATGGCAGGAATCACAGTCATCCATGGGCAAGATTCCAGAGACATTTATGGATGCCTCCTATAGAGAGCTGCCAGAAGATTCATTTAGACATTATATGAGGATAGACACATCTTACATAGCATCCAGACTGACCTTACAATCCTATGAAGGCAAGAAGGCAAGTATCATGCAAAAACACTGGGTTCAGAGGCAAAAGACCTGGGCTCAAGTCCCAGTTTTACCACTTCTCATAGAATAACACATTCAGAACAGAAAATGATCAAAAAAATCTTTTAGATTAAAGGTCAAACATTTTCCCCATTTTGTTGATCAAGGAAACTGAGACCTAGAGGAGTTAAATGAGCTGCTCAAGGACAGAGAGGTAGTATGTAGCAAAGCCTGAATTCCTCATGGACGTGAACTCAGGGACTGATTCACAATCAGGCTCTCTTTCCATTTGGTCATGTAACATTTAACTAAGTGACCTTGGTGAAGTAACTTCACTTTCTTATCCTTCAACTTACTCATCTGCAAAGTAGGAGTGGGGAGCAGTCAAACTAGATGATCTCAGAGATCTCCTGTAGCCCCAACCCTAGAAGACTCTGAGTTCTAGGTGGAAAGAATAGTTGGCACAGGGCAAGTTGACCAGGAACCTCTGTGGCACTGTTCATACTTGCCAGCACTACAGAATTCTTTATATGGAGGAAGGAAACAGAGGGTAAAATCATTAACTGTCTGCCATGGAGAGAGCAGAACCAGAATTCAGAGAACCTCATTATCCCTTTTCTTGCCCAATGGAGGAGAGTGAAGTAGGGGAGAGGTGGGGGGAAAGTATATATACTTATTTCCAACACCAACCACCTGGCTTCCTGATGAGGCTTTCGCCCTTCATCTGTACCCACATTAGTATGTCTGAGAAAAGGTGAAGGAGGCAGTTACTTCACATCAAAGAATTTCCCTGGTCTGGGGTAGCATTCTGCAGTAGCCAAGCAATATAATTAAAGGTGACAGCTCTTTTAAAAACGAACAACCAGCTCCCTTTTTCTTTTAGTTTTTGCCAGTTGCTACCTCCCATCTAAGCTCTCTCTCTCTCTCTCTCTCCCCATCCTACAATCATCCCAGTTCTGACTCAATATAATATATATATATATTTTTAAATCAAAAACCTTTTTGATCCTTTTTTTAAAGGTTTTCTTTGTTCATGAGGGGAAAAAAGAGGTAGGCGAGTTTTCAGCAATATTTTGCAGCATAAGGTGTCAGGAACCATTACTGGGAAGTGCAAAGCCTCAGTCCATGTTGGAATATGTCATTTCTCTTTGAAAAACTGCACTCCAAGATAAGTGCCCTCTTGCTTCTGTTTTTCTTTTATAGCTCAAGCCTTCCTCTTAAGCAATTTTTTGTTAACAGGGAAAAAACTTTGAGCCATTGCCGAAAGCTGCTTATATTTACTCTATGGGGTGAAGAAAGGAGAGAAGGGACTTGAACCTAGAGAAAATTATGGGAGAAGAGGTACACTGGTAAAAAGCAGATGGGCTCCCTATTTCACTCCAAACGATCAAGTCTCCTGATTTCTGTATCTGGAATACTCTCTGCAGGGAACCTAACCAAAAGGAGAAAAACAAGGGAAGATTTGAGGACAACTGCATCTTGGCCAGATTATGAAAGTAGTAAATTCTATCTTGAATGTATTGAGTATTATCGTGGATATATTTTTCTTTCCCTTCACCTACCTATTGCATTTTGTTTTTGCTTACAATTTTTCTCCCATGGAAGATATGGAGAGTGGGCTATAGTAGAATGAGACCCTTAGGAAGGCGACTCTCTGGAATCAGTTCCCTTATCTGTATCATGAGGAGGCTGGATTCATTGGCCACTATTCTAGTTCTAAATCTATGATCCTATAATTCATTAGATGGCAACTAGGGGATAAAGCACCACACCTGGAGTCAGGAAGACCTGAGTTCAAATCTAATCTCAGACACTGAAACTCTGGGCAACTCACTTAAACCTGTTTGCCTCAGCTTTCTCATCTGTAAATGAACTGGAGAAGAAAATGGCAAACTACTCTAGTATTTTTGCTAAGAAAATCCCAAACAGGGTCATGAAGATTAGGATACAACTGAAACAACTGAACAACAACAGCAACTTGTAGATCTAAATTAATGTCCAATAACTCCAAGTATTATATTTTATAAGATTTATTAGTAATCAGTTAAAGTAGAATAAATAAAAAAATAGAAATATAAAGCTTAAGTATGGTATGACCATGTGAGTAACTTTCCTGCCAACTTCTCCCTCCAGCCTAATTTTATAAAATTTATTAATAATTACTTGAAGTAGAAGAAATAAAAAAAGAAGGAAAGAAATATAAGCATAAAACTTAATTATCTAAGAAAAAAGTAAGACCATGTGAGTAAATTCTCCTGCCTGGCTCTAAGCCAGCTTCAGATGCTGTGATCAGGGAAAAAGAGAGAGGGGCGGGGTAACACCAAAATTTTATCCTACATTCGCCCGCAGTGTCCGCATTCAACGTGAGCATGCAAATGGAATGCTGGGTAAGAGAGTTCTGGGGAGCAAATTCTATCTACACAAACTCATTATAGCATTGCTGACCTCCAGATGACATGCTTAATTAAGGAGAACTGTCTGATAGAGGTTTGGGGATTTATAATGGCAGAGGAAGTAGCCAAATCAAAGAAATCATATATAATAATGGAAATTGGAAAGTAGACATTGCATTGGTAGAGTTGGTAATAATAATTGATTTTCATAGATGTTTAGGAGAGGAGAGAATTCTTGGTGCTGTCTCCTAATTAAAATTATCTTTCATTGATTTAATGGTATTAAGGGTGTAGGCCCCCGTCATACCTCTCAATAGAATATAAGTTTCTCAAGAGAACAGACATATTTTGGTTTGCCTTTGTACCTAGGCATCTAGGCACAGTGTCTTTCAGAGTTACAATTATTAGCAAACAAGGGGCACTTCTTTTTCCCTCCCTTTAACCTAGATTGTGGTGCCATGGAAAAAAAGGCTAGGTCTGAGACTATGGAGTCAGAGGTTCTAATCCCAGCTCTGTGGTGTGAACCTAATCAAGGCATTTCATCTCTCTTGTCCTAAGGAGTTGAACCACATAATTACAACAAAACAAAAAACACCTTTTCAAAGTGAATATTCTACAAAGTTCTCTCTCTATTGCCTGATCTTTTCAATCTTCTTCTGTAAGCATTTTGAGCTTAACTGTATGACTATTTGGTACCCTCCTGCTGGGGATTATCTAAACCTCTAGTCTTAAGTGGAACTAATTGAAATGCCAAAGGACTAGGGAGTTATGTTTGATGGGATTTTATGATTAGCCGAGATTTAACCTGAAAACTTTTTTTTGAAACCTAGTTTTGTTTTGTTGTACCTGACTTGATTCCATTTTTTTCCTGAATAGTATAATAGGTATAAGTGAATATACCTATTATACTTCCTCCCTGAAGTCCAGCTGAGGGTTAGGCCCACAGTAAGCATTCCGTTTGTATTTGTTGATTTCTTCGGGATTGATCTTTTTTCAGGATTTCTTTATCATCATTCTAAACCTTGGTTCTGATTTTACAGATTTAAAGAGGCAAACAAAGAGAGTATAGAAAATTAACTTGGGAGTTTTTTGTTTGTTTGTTTTTTAAGAATGAGTCCAAGATCTCAGCTTGTTTTATTATGATTTATTTCTCTCAACAAATGATTGAAGAAAAAAAAAACACATCTTTGCTTCACACGATTAGGTTCTAGTTTAAAAATTTTGCTTTGGTTTTGGAAAATGAGCATTCACTATAGTCAGACTTAGCTGTCAACTCTAACCTCATCTTGAGGTTATAGAGGGCAGTCAGTAGAGATTGTATGAATTCTCACCTATACCAAATCTTTCTGAAGGTCATATATTCATATATTGAGGGCATCAGTGATGAAGATATTAGTAGGGGAAAAGCAAGCTTTTGGAAATAACATTCAACAATTGAATTCACAAAAAATACAATGATATCCCATTGCACTATTTATTGATTACCAAAAAGCATTTGATTTAGTAGAACAAAAGGTCTCCATGCATGGGATTTCCAATATAAGTTAGCTCTTATCCATTTTCAAGATCATGTAAGATTCCTTGGAATATATAAGAATAGAAACAACCTTGTCCAGCAACTTTATAATAAAAATATCAATCAAATAAAAACAAGGAAGACATAGAGGTCTTTTAGGGACGCTCTGAGTGAGAGCCTTCTTAGCCTCCAGCTTTGAGAAAGAAGATGGAAATAGCCAATATACTTCAGGTTTCTGAAGGAAACCACTCTGAAAATAGAATCATAATGGAGATGGAGACTGCCTGCTCCTCTTGTGTCTTCCCAGAGTCTTTTCCTTATTTACCCAAAATATTAAAGGAAATTCCTTTTGGTGATAGGATTTTACAATCCAATCTAGAAAGCATTTTCCCCCTTCTATAAATTCCTAGAGTATATAGTCTGTGAACCATACAATCTCTCTGTCTCTCTTTCTCTAATGCTCTCTGTGCCTATATGCTCACAAATATACAATACACAGATATACATGTACACATACACAGATGCACATATACACAAATTGATGTCAAAGCCCTTTTCAGGTTTTGGCTCTATATACCTGTAAAAGAAATTTAGTGAGGCATGCAGAAGAGACAGTGATCTTACTCCCTGGATTTAGCTATGTCTTTACCTTTCCTCTATTTCTTAATCCCTTACTTTCCATGAATGGAAATGATGTAAAAACTGTAAAAACTGGAGAACCCAAGTCTATTCATGCCACTGATCCTATCACAATTTGAACATGACTCTACCATTGCTCATAAATCTTCTGTGACTCCCTACAAATGAAGAAAAAAAACCCTTATCCTGATATTTAAAGTCCTCCAAAAGTTGGCTCTCATATTATTTTACACTACTACCATTTGCACAGACAACTAGGTGGCATAGAAGATGAAGTGCCAGGCCTAGAGTCAGAAAGATCTGAGTTCAAATCTGGCCTCAGACACTTCTTAGCTTTTGCCCCAGTTGACTCATCTGTACAATGAGCTAGAGAAGGAAATGACAAACCATTGTAGCATTTTTGCTAGGAAAACTCCAAATGGGGTCACAACAACTAAAATGACTAAACAATAAACCATTTATGTAATGGCCAGGCTAGTCAAATGGTCAGCTTACTGTCCCTATGCACAATATTCTTTCTCCTGCCTCAGTATCTCTACAAAAGCTATCTGGCATGTCCTTCCCCTCCCCCTTTTCATCATAGAATTCCTAAATTCTTTCAAAGCTCAGAATAGGTGCCAACTCCTGACACTAGACCTCTCCTGGTCTGCACAGTTCTCAGATTTTTCTCATATCGCTTTAGAATTTTCTGTATTACTTACCTGTATATAAGCTACATGTAAACAATAGAATATAAACTCCCTGAGGGCAGAAAGTATTAATTGTTATCTTTGTATCCCTGGTGTCTAGCAATATTTTATTTTCCCCAGCTACATGTAGAAACAAATCTTAACATTGTTTTCTCACATTTTGAAAGCTAAATTCTCTCCTTCTCTCACTTCCCTCCTGGAAATGGTAAGCAATTTAATATAGGTAATACTAGTGCTATCATACAATGCATATTTGCATATTGGTCCTATTGTAGAAGAGGACACATATCACACACACATACACAAAGAAGGCTCATGAAGAATATAAAATAAAAAATAGTATACTATGATCTGCATTCACACTCCATTAGTTCTTTCTCTGCTGGTGAATAATACTTTTCATTATGGGTCCTTTGGAGTTGTCAGACCATTGTAGAGCTGGGAATAGTTAAGTCATTCATAGCTGATCATTGTACAATATTACGATTACTGTGTACAATGTTTTCCTGGTTCTGCTCACTTCACTTTGCATGAGTTCATGTAAGTCTTTCCTTGTTTTTCTGAAATTGTCAGGTTCATCATTTCTTATAGTACAATAGAATTCCATTATAATCATACATCACAATGTGTTCAATTGATGGAAATCCTCTCAATTTCTTTTTTTAAAATAAAACATTTATTAATATTCATTTTTGACCTGTCCTCTCAATTTCTAATTCTTTGCCACCACAAAAAGAGCAGTTATAAGTATTTTTGTATGAACAGTGCCTTTTCCCTTTAAAAATATTTATTTGGGAAACAGACCTAGTTAGAGATCTCTTCCTTCAATCTCTACAGTGTTGCAACCAACAGAGTCATCTACAAACATGGGTTTCTAGAAAACTTCCCCAATCCAGAGTGAATCACACTTTGATTTAGACTCTACTGGAAATCCTCAATGACAGTGGAAAAAGCCTTTGGAGAGCATGTCTCCTTATTTTATGATTTGACTTGCCCAGGTGGTACAGTAGATAGAGTGCTGGGCCAAGATTGAGGAAGATTCATCTTCCTGAGTTCAAATCTTCCCTCAGTCTTACTAGATGTGTGACTCTGGGGAGGTCACAACCTTGTTTGCCTTAGTTTCTCATCTGTAAAATGAGCTTAAGAAGGAAACAACAAGGCACTTTAGTATCTTTGCCGAGAAAATCCAAAATGGGGTCACAAAGTATTGGACACAATTGAAATGACTAAACAACAAAAATTATTAAATGTTCAGAGACCCCCCCCAAAAAAGATGGTCTATAATTGCATATTTCAAGGAATCTCGAATAAATTTAATGTAAGTAAAATTCAGAGTGGGTGTAATAGAAGAATAGAGTACACTTTGTTGGAAGAGAGTCTTTAATATGATATTTTGCTCTATTGAATCAAATGCATTTTTATAAATTGACAAGCAATTAACAGTAGAATTTTGTATTTTTTACCTTTTCAGTCAATTGTTTAATGGGAAAAATGGGGTCTGCAATGGAATATCATTCATGAAAGTCTGCCTAATACCTTCATGGAGGATGCTCTCATCTATGTGTGGCGATGAATCTCATAAAAATTTTATCCAGCTGGGAAAACAGGCGTATAGGTTGCAAATTGTTGATATTTTCTTTATTATCTTTTTCTGCATTAAAAAAGTAAAGCTTTTTAAAAATCTTTGGAATCTTACCCTTCTTTTGAAACCTTATGACAATATTTCAGTGCTCTCACTGTCATCTTGCTTCTGGTATTTATCTCTTGTACATGTAGGAATAATCCTAATAATGATGATGATTATTATATTATATTATTATATATATTATAGCACTCTTATAGCATTTTCAGGTTTACAAAGTACTTTACCAAAAAAATTTCATTTTATCCTCATAATGATCGTGGGAGATAAGTTAAATTATTAGCTCCATTTTTCAGATGAGGGAAATTTAGTCAAACAGAGGGGTTAAGTGACTTTTTCCAGGGTCACAAAGCTGAGGCCAGATTTGTACTGACCTCTTCCTGACTCTAGGTGCAGTGCTCTACCCACTGTGCCACCTAGCTCATTTTTTAACCTTTACTTTGCACTTTAGAATTAATGCTGTGTTTTGGTTTCAAGGCAGAAAAGAGGCAAGGACTAGGCAATGGGAGTTCAGTGATTTACCCAGGGTCACACAGCCAAGAAGTGTCTGAGGCCAGATTTGAACCCTAGTCTGGCTCTCTATCCACTGAGTCACCTAGCAGCTCTGCTGCTTGGTTCTAATGCCTTTTCTATCTTTCACTTGGCTAGTGTCATAGAGATGTTGTAGTCCAAATCATTCCCATTTTCTTTGGTCAGTGATCTTTCTTCCTTTTTCATCTAAATGCTTTGAGGCTGTCTTTTCTTAATATTTCCCTATACAGCCTTTTTAAAAAAACTGGTTTTACTTTTCACTGTTTCTCTCTATTTTATATGGTAATACTGAACATTATCTTCCATCATTCTTCATAATCAATTCTTCAAATAGAATTTAAAAAGCACGTCCTATTTGCCAGGTATGGCGGTAGACACTAGAAAACAAAGACAAAAGTGAAATATCTTTTGCCTTCAAGATTCTTATTTTCAATCAAGGAAAACAGCATATATAGGAGGCAGCTAGGTGGTACAGTGGATTTGAATGCATGAACTGGAATTAGGAAGATCTGGGTTCAAATTTTACCTCAGATACTTACTAGCTGTGTGATCCTGGGAAAGTCACTAAACCTCAATTTCTCTCAATTTCTTTAACTATAAAATTGGGCTAATAATAGAAACTATCACCTAGAGTTGTTGTGAGGACCAAATGAGATAATGATTATAAAACATTTAGCACACAACCTGGCACAGAATAGGTTCTACAAATATTAGCTATTCTTAGCTATTCTTCTTATATAGAAGTAAATTAAAAATATATACAAAGTAGGGGCAAGTAAGTAGCAAGATGGATTGCGAATCAGCTTAGAAACAGGAGATCCTAGGTTCAAAATTGGCCTCAGAGACACTTCCTAGCTGTGAGATTCTGGGCAAGTCACTTAACCCCCATTGCCTATCCCTTACTACTCTTCTACCTTGGAACCAATACATGATAATGATTTTAAAATGGAAGAGAAGGGTTTAAAGTACACAAAACACAAAGTAAGTAAAAAGAAATTTCTAGGGGGATACAACAACTTGGGGAAAGGAAAAATAGTAAAAGGAGATGACTCTTCAGTTTTTAAATATGTTGTGAATGAGTTTATATTCTAAATGGTTATTGCCCTTAGCTACCACTTCTCTTTCCACTTTAAAAATAAGTCAAGAGTTTCCTGACTAAGGCATTTTTTGGTCTATTTATTATAACAATTGATTTTCTTTCATTTAAACTTCTTCATTAAGTAAATGTAGTGTGCCCTTTCTTCTGTCCAAATGCTACATTTCAAGAACTTGTTTAAACAGCTCAAAATGGAGTTGTTCTGTTTGGGAGCCATATCATTTTCTCATATTTATTTTCTTCTGGAATTGTACTAATTATGATCTTTATTCTAACAAGTTAGTATTTTGATTACATACAAGCAGTTGATTTGAAATGACTCCTACATTAGAAAATAATCATTTTCCAGGGTGCCAAAATAGAGACCTTTTGTTTTTGTGTATGAGATATTTGATGCACCTCATGCTTAGTGACTCCCTGTTCTTTTAGAGATGAAAGTATTTATTATGTGTAGATGTGGATCTTCAAAGTAATAGACAAGTCTTTGGCCTTTTTTTATTTCTTATTGCTAGTATTTTCTAATATAGTTTTCGTTATCCTCACCTATTCCAATGCTGGCACTGAAATCATTGAATATCAAAGTATAAGTTGGTTTCAGTCGGAGAAAATTGTTGAGTTTTTTGTAGAATTTTTCTTCCTTTTCATTCTCTGCAATGGATAAATATGCATAAGTTATAATTATCTTCATGGTGGTCTTTTTGCAAGTACTTGTCATGAGCACTTCAATACTAGATGACCATCTGTCCCTGGAAATGAAGTTTCTTTGCCTAGGGTGGCAAATCAAGAGAAAATCAAAATCATTAATCCCTCTATTTGCTTCTCCAAATAGAACCTACCTCTAAGCCAAGGGTTCTTAACTTGGAATTCACAAACCTCTCAAAATCCCATGGCTAGATTTCAGGGGATCCATGAATTTGGATGAGAAAAAACCCTACATCTTTACTTCTGAATAATTTGCTACCTTTGTGAGTCTATGTATTTTATCTTGTGGTTTAAGAAAAATTATTCTGAGGAAAAGTCTGTAGGCTTCACCAGCCAATGTCAATAAGACTTAACAGATGCTTACTATGTGCCAAGCACCGTGCTCAGTGTTGGGACAAGTTAATAGAAAGGCCATCTTTGCCCTGAAGAAGCTTACATCCCAATGGAGAAAACAACACATAAAAGACAGTTGAAAAATAGAGGGAGAATGAGTGGAGAAGATCTGATGGAGAAGTTTGGAGGCATGCAGACTACTGGGAAATGAAGAGATGGCTGGCTTGTGTACCCTCCTTAAGTGGAGATATGAGGAAAAGCTGGCTGATCAGAGGGACAGGTCTCAGGGGCAGACAGTAAGTCTGACACCAGACTGAAGTGATTCCAGGATGAAGAGATTACTGGATCATGGTGAAAAATTCCTCTAGTGTGCATCCTAGTGAGAAATTCAGCAAACTCCTAGAAGGGCCCATTACAAAAAAAAGTTTAAAAATCCATCATCTAAGGTACCTTTCCATTTAGCTATAACTTACTTCTTTCTTCTGGTTTTAGTTATATTTTTAAAGAATCTGATACTTGGGAGATTTTCTCCACCCCATTTCTGGTGACCACATGGAAACTTAGAGATACAGGGTAGACTTCTGATGATGTACGACTCATTGTTGGGATGAGTTCCCATTTGGCTGCTAAGTCATAACTCTGTGTATATATTGAAGGAACAGTAACTACCCCTTCTGCCAGCCCTCTCTCTTTTGTCCTTGAAACAGAGCTGTCCATGGCCAATCCTACCCTCAACCCCTTCCACTCTTTTAGTGTCTTCTGGAAGGCATGCCTATCACAGCACTGGGCACATAGGAAGTATATTTCCTAGAATGCTGAAGAGAGCAGGGAGTCCTTCAGTTTGTCAATGCCTTGTTGAAAAGACCTGGAATGTGTGTGCTCTATCCATACAAGAGGCTAGATCAGCTTGGCTGGAAAATAAATTCCCCCAATAGTAGTCTTCCTTCTAGACTTTTCCTCCTGTGAATTCAGAATTGGTTGTTTTCAAAGTTGGGTAAAATGGGCCAGGATCCCATGTTTCTAAATGAGACTTTCCAAATAAAGTCCTGAGGGTAGGAGAGATGAATAAAAAGGAAAAAAAGAACAGAATATGAGAAGAAAAGGGGATGAAAGGAAAGATAAGTCAGTTAGACTTACTTGTCTTTTCTTAAGTTAACATCCCTCAATTTTCAGAACCATAGCTTATTTTAATATGATACAATGCCAGGTGTATTGAATTCCATAAAACAATCACCTCCAGCTGATGGAGTGGAATATGGCACATTTTCAAGAATAAATGAGACAAAATATTCCAATTACAGACTCATCTTACTTCTCTCTGTTCTGAGCCAAATGTTTGTCTCAATCACTCAGCTAAAAATTACCCCAGTGACTATGAACTACCACAGAGGCTACAGCAGAGTGGCTCATGTTAGGAAGAATTGTAGATCTTTTTTCATATATAGAGCTTGCAAGAAAAGATGAACCTTGAATATCCATTCTCTTGACAGTAGATCTGCATTAGCAATGGGTGAATAATAGGGTATCTCTTCAAACGATATTTTGTGCTGTTAGCTTTGTTCATTACAGACTATGACTTTATCTGTCACAAAGCAAAGCTAACTTTTACAGCATACCTTCCTTCATATACTGAGGTGATATTCCCTCTCTGGAGGTTATAAATTTAGAATTAATTTTCAGTTTCAGGCACAGATTTTTTTGTTATTGTTGTTGAACTATTTAGTCTGCTTGGCTTCATTTCCCTAGTGATGAACAACAGACACTTATAAAGTGGCTAATTGGGGGACTCAAGGTATAGTCTATCATCCTAGTACACATTGAAAGTAACTAGCGCCTATGGGATTTGAACCTTGACTTTGTTATCATTAATACCATGCTCTAACTAACTGGTTAAATTTATCATATGTTCCTTTACTGTAATTTATTCAAGAACAACCTACATATTACTTTCACACTGCTGGTTACTAGGTATTTTGACTAAGGGCTACATTCAGATTATAAATATAAGATGATAAAATAACAAATAAAAATAATAAATATGAAAATAACTAGCATTTATAAGGCACTCAAAAGTTTTTCAAGTACTTTATTTGTATTATCTTCACAACAATCCAGTGAGGTGAGTGCTATTACCACCTGTATTTGGAGATATATATTTTTCCAATTCACAGGAAAGGAAATTGATAATAAGAAGTTAGAGGTCATAAAGCTGATAAATATCTGGGGAAAAATTCAAAGTCAGGTCTTCCTGACTCCTAAACCATCATTCTATTCATTTCACTTCTTAGGTGACTTGAGGAGATATGGACCTAAAAGCTGGGAGTTGAGAAACATGGGTGTCAGATCAATCTTGATTCTTATCAGATTAAAGACCTTAGACAAGTCACTTTTTCCTCAGCTTTCTTGCCTCTAGACAAGGAAATTTGGTGATATATCCATCAGTTTTGTACAATCTATAGTAGTGAGGACCCAGAAGTAGTTATTGGGAACCCTCAAAAAAGAAAAAAAATCAGTTGGCAAAGAGGGATTCGGAAGAGCTTCATCTGTAGGCAGAGTATTCTGATATAGGGCAATGCCTGAATTATGGTCCATATTGTCCTGTAGGAAAAAAAAACACAGAAAAAAACTATTATGCACAATTAAAAGTTAATACCATATATAGGCTCCTCTTACATGAATTTTAACAAGTATTCCTTCATGTTCTTAGAATTAGTCTAATGCAAAGTAATTGAGGTTAAAATATTTTCCTCTTTCCTGTTCTTTGTCCCTTTGTCCATTTTTTCTTCACATGTGGGTTGTTTGTTTTCATCTTTCTTTCTTACCTTTTTTTCTTTTTTTCCTTCTTTCTTTCCTCTAAATGCTCTAAGCCACCTTCTTGGCCAAAGAAACAAATTATTCCCATTCATCCATTCTGCTGGGGGTAGTTTTTGCAGGTTTGGAGTAGACATTCCCCCTAACTCAAATGGGTTTGAGGCCTGTAGGTTACCCTTAACCCATTTAGCCAGTCTGCTGAGACAGTTTAGTAGGACAATAAATGCTTATTCCTTAATTCAACAAGTAGTTATTTGAAAGTTTCCAGTTTCAAAGGCCAGGCAGGTTAAATTGTTTGCCTAAGTTCACATAGTAAATATCAGAGGGAGGATTTCAACCCAGTCATACTGAGTCTTTCAATTGTATTTTGCTGCCTGTATTATTTAGGCCTGTTCTGGTTATAGTTGAGATGCAGAGAAAAATATAAAACATGTTTCCCAACCATTATTGGCCTGAAAGTTGGAGAAGAAAGACCAAAAACAAACAAACAAACAAAAAAGAATTGTGTACCACATAAAGATCTTTGGCACACATGAGGCATTCCCTCAGATAGATTACTACCCCTTCTATATCTGGTCATCCTATGTGCTATTTGTCCATGTTTTACCATATTAAATTCAGTTGAGGTTTTCTAGTTGCACACATAAATAGTACAACAATGCCCAGCCATTAGTGATGAAGTAGTCAAATGAGTGTTACAGTACTCTGAGTTCAGAGGGGTCCTCTGAATTCTTTGTAGATTTAGAGTTCGAGATTCAAATCTTAGCATGGCTATCAGCAACCTGTGTGAACTTGGATTAGTCATTTAACCTTTTGGGGCCTCAGTTGCCTCATCTGTAATATTAGGAGATAATGGATCCTGAAATCCCTTCTAGTTCTAAATCTATGATGGTAGTGGTTGTTTTTTGCCAATCATTTTTGACGAGGTCCAATGTCATCAAAGAATGGTATCTCGTGCATGAATTGAATCTTAGTGAGGCAGAGTTGTACAAAGTTGTCAACTTCATTCTCTCTACCAGAGTCATCAAAGTCCAGCAGCAAACTCAGGATGCAGTGGATGTCCTGGCATCTGACGTCTGACCAAGAACTAAGCTTTTTTGAGCCACAGGTGAGGGTACCAAGTGGATACCAAAGGTGGATGAACAGCCCTGCAAAGAACTCAGTCAACCCTAACCCTAGAGGTACTGGTCCTACCCGAACACCCATATACCCTTGGAGCTCTCCACAATGCTGATAGTAATGATAATGATAAAGAAGACAATGGGTTGCTATGACCAAAGATTACATCACCAAGTTGGTGGTGGCCAGTTGACTGATGATGGAGGTTTCCATGCTTTGTTTTCCTAGGTGATTTATGCCAATGTCTTTCCATAACTTTTTCAGTGTGTTGAATATTTTTTTTAAATCCTTACCTTCTGTCTTAGAATCAATACTTTATATTGGTTCTACAGCAGAAGAATGTTAAGGGCTAGGCAGTGTTAAGTGACATGCCCAGAGTTACACAGCTCAGAAGTGTCTGAGGATAAATTTTATCCCATTACCTACCATCTTTAGGCCTGACTCTCAATTTGCTAAGCTAACTACCTGCCCTTCATGCTGTATGTATATCTTGCTCTGGTTTTTCTAATATTTTCTAATAATGCTTATTCCTTACTCTTCCTATGTTACCAGATCACTTCTTCAGCTAGTCTTCATGTCCTTCATGCTGTTTATTGGTCTTTCTCTTGCATGAGTTATTATGAGTGACATGCTATAATAAATGATATATCATGCTATGATATACTTGCAACTTTCATATAGTTTCCCTTTTGCCATTTGGCTGACTTAAAATTTTAATTCTTCTGAGGTTGTTATCCCAAGGCTTTTAGTCACATGGCAACACTAGGAAAATAGTAATGCTAGAAAAAAGATAGATTTGTGCCTCAGTAAGTAACTTTAGTATAGAAAGGGAGAGGAAGGAAAGATGAGGAAAAGATGAGGATCCAGGAAAATGAATCCACACAGGACTGAAATGATTAAAAATAAAAAGGTGGGAGGCAAGTAGGTGGCTCAATAGATAGAGAGCCAGGCCCAAAGACAGGAGGTCCTGGGTCCAAATCTGGCCTCAGACACTTCTTAGCTCTGTGACCCTGAACCATGCTTCTGCCTTGAAACAATACATGGTATTGATTCTAAGACAGAAGGTAATGGTTTTAAAAAAAGAAATAAAAAGATGAAAGTGATATAGATTTGCAAGTGGAATGGAAATTCTGCTTACCAGGTCCTGCTTGCCCTTCTCCTCAACAGGCCAATTTGGGCAGGAATCAGTTGGAACTCCACATTAGAGATAGGACATTGAATGGAAAAGCCACAGCTTTCAGGAATTTTAGATCTCATCTAATCTTGAGTCTCACAGTCAAGGGACATGGATCAGTATTCCTGAGACTTTCATCTAACCACTGACCCTAATTGATGTATGAGTTTGATAATTTGGGAACCGTGTTGCTGGTTTACACTCTCTCTTGCCTGATAACAGGCAGGGTGGTGGTAGGGAACTAAACAAACGCAAAATGGGCCTCTCTTAGAAGCATATGAAGAGGTTCATGTGCTGTCTAGAAACTGTTTGGACTTGAGAGTATAGAGAGGCACAACCAAGCAGTCATTCTTTTATTATGCATCGTATTAAAAAAAATCAATTCTGTGCTAAGTAAAAACACTATTTGAGTTAGATATGACTGTCTTCTTCTTAGGGAAGTTGCCATTATGTGAAGCACACATAATAATTTAAGCTCATTAAAATGTAACAAAAAATTAGATATCGTGCAAGATTAAAGCAGTATAGGATCATAGATATAGAGTTGGATGGGATCTTAAGGGTCCTCTAGTCCATTGGTGTTGAACTCAAATAGAAACAAGGACCACTAAACCATACATAAGGATCCCTGCAGGCCACATATCGACTTTATTTTAAAATGTAATTTAATCAATGTTTTATTGTATTTTTTATTTATTTTGTTAAACAATTCCCAATTACATTTTAATCTGATTTGAGCTGCACTTGTGGGCTGCATATGGCCTGTGGATCTTGTGCTTGACTCTTCTGGTCTAATCAAAATTCTCATTTCACAATTTAGGAAATCTAGCTCCATAAAGCGATATTCCTAATCAATTCTTTGCCAAGTAAACATTTCCCCAAGACAGTGCCATGCCTCACAGGCAATATGTCAGTTGCAGGATCTGAACCCAAATACACCGACTATCAACCCAGTGTACTTTTCAGAATACTATGTTAGAGGTCTTAAAATATTCTAAGGGCTTTTATATAGAAGAAGGGCAGCTATATGGTGCAGTAAATAGGGCACAGGACCTTGAGTCGGGAAGACTCCTCTTCCTGAGTTCAAATCTGGCCTTAGATACTTAGTAGCTAGCAAATTAGTTAACCTTGTTTGCCTCAGTTTTCCTATCTGTAAAATGAGTTGGAGAAGGAAATGGCAAACCATTGTAGTATTTCTGCCAAGAAAATCCCAAATGGGGTCACAAAGAGTCAGATACAACTGAAAAATGACTGAACGACAACATATGATAGGGGGATTAGACTTATTCTTCTTAGCTCCTGAGGAAAGAACTAAAACTGAAGGATTGAAAAGTTGATAGTGGCATTTTCTCCCTCTCTTAATATCCTCAAGTAGATTCTAGAGAATTTGGCTACTTGGGAACCTAGTAGAAGAGATTCTTGTTCAAGAGAAAAAAATATTTTGGAGAACAGGGATGATTTCCTATTTGTTGTTACATGGAAAAGGGCAGTGAATAGGAGTCATGGATCCTGAATTCAAATCCTGATTCTGCTACTCCTTGTGCATACTTGGACAAGTCATGGCTCTATGCTCTCTCTCTCTCTCTCTCTCTCTCTCTCTCTCTCTCTCTCTCTCTCTTTCTCTGATAAAAAAAACCTTAACTTCCATCTTAGAATCAGTAAGGGCTAGGCAATGGGGGCAAAATGACTTGCCCATGGTCACATAGCTAGGAAGTGTCTGAGGCCAGATTTGAACCCAGGACCTCCCATCTCTAGGCCTAGCTCTCAATCCACTGAGCCACTCAGATTCTCCCCCCACCCCTTAAAAGATGTTATCTTCCTTAATGGCTAAGCATGAGACTCAATCCCAAGACAATTTTGTCAAAGAAGTTTTATTTGGCTCCATTTTTTCAACCTGGTCCAATTTACTAGTCTATATGTAATCTGGGGCCCCTCTGCTTTTAGGGATCCTCACTAGTGCAAGACTTAGAGTAGACGCCCAATTAATTTTAACCCTGTTATAGCTCAGAACTCCAAAACTCAAGCCATCCAGCCTCAGCTTCTCAAAATAGGACCTATATATGTGTCCCACCTTACCTGGCATTCAGTTTCCTCCCTAATAAGACAATGTTTTTGAAGTTATTTCTTGTCATTTCTAGGTCTTTTGGGGGCAGCGAGTACTTCTTATTGGTTAAACTTCTCTAAAAAATCTGAATAATATGGAAATAAGTTTTGCATGGTAATACATATATAACCCAGATTGAATTGCTTGTCAAGTCCAGGAAGAGGGAGGGATGAAGGGAGGCAATATGAATCATAAAACTTTGGAAAACTTATGTGGAAATTTGTTATTAAAATAAAAACTTCAAACAAAAATATACTTATCTAAAAATGGTCACAGAGTAAGTATTCATTTCCCAGTATTCAAAAGCAACAAGTATTTTAAATGTGTTGGTTAGATTTGTTATAATTACTCTCAATGTTTTCTCATCTTTATTCTCCTAATTTGGTGCTAATTATAACTTTTGCCCTAATTGATGATTTGACTAGACATAGCTGATTCTGAAATGATTGCTTTGTCAGGAACCAGTCATTTGCTATCTCTTAAAGTATAGCAAAATTGTATATTTTAAAAATGTTCTTTAATGTTCACCAGGAGGCTTATGAGTAGCTTCTAAGCTTTTGGTATCCTTTATTTCTGGATCTTGAATTGTGTTTTCCAATCATTTTCTCCATCCTCTAGTCTGTTCACCTTCACTTTGAAGTCACTGAGTATAAAGATATATATGGTGACTTGGCTTGGATGATCTTTTCAGGTTTTTCATCGGATATCTCTATTTCATTTGCAATAAATGTTAGAGCTTAGGATGCAATTTTCTTCATGGTTGGTCCTGTCTAGAAATAAACTATTGTTACTATTGATGTGTAATCTGTATCCAATAAACAATGAATTTAGACTCTTAGGGGGGAACTAAACTATAGACATTCTCACTGTAAGTGAAATAATGTGTAGTTGAATTGAAAGATGGATCACAGGTTCTTCATGGAGAGGCAAAGAAAGGAGTTAGTGGAGTTGATTTCTTGGTATACTCCAAAGCAGCAAAAAACATTATTTTAAAGGACCCTTGGTCATTTATCTCACCTTACAGTGATCAAATAAGCACAGATTTAGGTAAGGAAAAGTTCTTAGTGGTCATTGAATTCAACCCCACATTTTACAGATGAAGAAACTAAGGACCAGAGAGGCTGAGTGACTTGTCCAAGGTCATGTGATTTAAAAGTTTTTGAGGTGGGTTTTAACTCAGGGTTTTTTGACTCCAAGTTCAGGCCTTGATTCCTATACCACACTACCTCTAATTGAGAAATAGCATGAAGACAACTATAGCTTATGTGCTATCAATTAGCACAGTGAATAGAAGGACATTCCAGTAAACTCACATTAAAATCTTTGAGTATAGCAGGATCAGGAGACCTCGGTTCTACAGTCAGCTCTTTTATTAACTATTTCTTTGCCCTTGGAAAAATAATAGGATTTATAGTTCTAGAGCTAGAAGAGATCTCAGAGGACAGCTATTCCAGTCACTTATTTTATAGAACACTTTCATATCCTGGTCCTTTATTTCCTCATTTATTAAATGATAAAGATATAGTAGGTGGCATCTTAGATCTTCCTGAACTCTAACATTCTATTATTCTCTTGTCTACCATTAACGACTTGCTCATCATCATTTACTTGTCCTTCTAAAGTTATACAAAATTTCCTTCCTTCTGAGACAAATCAAATAGAGAAGCAAAATCTCATTTTGTGTAGATATTGGTGTGTAGTTCTAGGTCTCAACAAATGTATGGTATAGACGAAGGCATTCTTTTATTGGGCTGTTCTTTAAAATGAGCTCTAAATCCAAAAGCTTAGAGGAAAAAATATTGATTTCTTATACAGATAATCTAATTCCCCACTGGAAGAAAGGCACTCTATAAGGCATATGCCACATATTTTCTGAAGCTCAGAGGAAGATCAGGAGGGAGAGAGACCATAGTTAATTTATTGATGTAATTCCATTTACTTTCCAATACTAGTAGATGGTGAATAATGGATTCCAGGTGGTGGCTGTGTTCTTTTTATGTTTTTATGAATTTTATCTTTTTATCTTTTTATCAGAATCAGAGAGAACACTCAAGCTCCCCAGACTGACTCCAGCAGGGAAAGGGGAGAGAAGAACTATAATAGCACAAACATGCAGCTTACCTTTTCCTTCCATGCTATAAATCAGTTTATAGTAGATACTACCAAATATTTGTAATTCTCATACTACACATATATTCAGGATGTATGAAGTCAATCAATTACTTAGCTCTAGGCTAGGCCGTACCAACTGAAAAACTGACAGGTACTTGGATACTCTCTCTTGGAAATCTTGCTTTCCTTCCACATTTCTTCCTGAAGAAGGATGGGCACTATGGAGTTTAACTGCTGAGAGAATAATTTTAAAATGGCAGTTGTAGGTAGTAGAGCATAAAACTAAACCCCTACAAGACCACTGATTTCATTCTCACAAGGCTGAAGATCATCTCACTAACATCCCAAACATTTTGACATTATTACAGTCTATTTATACTTCCTCAATTAAAGTCCTACTCTGATACCTGATGTTGGCCATACCCATAGGTTCTTAAAGGCAATGACACTGAAACACAAGTTCTGGTAGGTCCTAACAAGCTATAATTCACTCAGTGGCTTCTCTGATCTTCTCCAGATAATACATTTATCTCACAAGGCCTAGCCTGGCCAGAAGTTTAGCCAACAGATGATTAATAATTCAAGAAGCTGTGCTTTCATTAGTGTGAGTATACCCACCACCAATGTAGATTGCCATCCCTTCATACCTCAGATAATAGTCATCATGAGTTGTTGTGACTGAAAAAAGGAAAGTGCATACATAGTCTGTGCATATTATGGATCCAATGAATGAATGAAAGAATATTTATTAAGAATTTACTATGTGCCAGGCACTGTGCTGAGCACTGGAAATATAAATACAAAAGGAAAATACTAATCCTTTAATCAAATTGCTGGAATTTGCTCAAAATGATTTCATCAATAAAGAAAAAATCTTTCATTGGAATTGTAATAGCCTCTTAACTAGTCTCCTTGCCTTCAGCTTCCCACTTTTCCAATCCATCTTTCCGCACAACTTGCAAAATAAACATCCTAAGGATAATATGATTGTATTGCCTCCTTTCCCTCCTACCAATACCGAAAAAATCCCCAAATGAACCAAAACAAAGAAAAAACTGAAGTGGGTCCCCATTCCCCAAAGATAAAACACAAGCATGTAGAGCCTTCCTTCTGATTATCATCTATCCTTCTAGAATTATTTCACATAATTCTAGGTAGGACATAATGTTCTAGGTAGGACAGTGGACATGTTTGCCAATAGACCTTGGGTTCAAATAATAACTAAGAAGTTTATTAATTGTATCTTTGGGTAAGTCACTTAATGCTTGTGTACCAGATTCCTCATGTACAAAATAGAAGTAGGGTTGCTAGTCTTGATAGCCTCTAAGGACATTGCCAGTTCTAAATCTATGATCTAGTTAAATCAAAGAGGCCTCTAGATGATAATGAAGGAAGTACTGGTCTTGGAGTCAAGAAGACCTGAGTTTGAATCCCCTTTTCAGAGTCATATGACTCTGGACAAGTCACTTAACCTTTGTCTATCACCTTTCTCTCATTTATAGAATGGAGTAATAAAAGCACCTACTTCCTAGGGTTGTCTTGAGGACCAAATACATATGGAGAGTACTTTGCAAACCTTAAAGCTCTCTATATGTGCTAGCTGTCATCAGCATTATTATTACCCTATTATCCTATTAGCTTTCAAATACTCTATGTCCCAGTCAAACTGGGTTAGGAAGTGACCCCTAAACTTACCAAACCATCTCTTGCTTCCTAGGATTCATGCATATTTGGAGGACATCCTTCTGAGTCTGCCTTCCAAAAGTTGTTTCTTCCTTCCAAGTTCTCTGGAGCCACTAGTCACATTGTCTTTGAAGAATTCCTTAACCACCCTAGGAGAAAGCATTTTCTTCATCTTCAAAATTTCTCTAGAGATCTTAGTTCAGGTCTCTCTTTTGCTCACATTAGCCCTACATTATACAGATCTGTGTACCTGTGACATTTTTTTTTTGTTTTATATCCCCAGGGTCTGGCACAGCGACTTGAATATAGAGAGTGCTTAATATTCATTGAATTGCATTGAGCACAATAAGTGTACAGGCATACCCCACCTGATTTCCTTAATTGATTCTGTGAAAAGACAGTATTAGGTAAAACAACAAAACAAGAAGCAATTAATTCTGTAGAACAATATGATAAATGGGAGATAAATTCCCAGGCTTTCAAAATTTAAATTTCTATAAAAACTTAATTTAGGACTTAGCTAAGATCTGAGACCACATATGATGCTTATACTACCAACACTCCTTTCCCTACAATTATACCCTTGCCCTGACTCAGAGATCCAAGGGGGTTAACATCTGGTAGGTGACATGGAGACAAGTTCTCCAAGCATGGCCCCCATGTGTCTGTAGCAGGCCACATGGCGAGGTCTATCTTGGCTCTCCCACAGTTTTCTTACATGCACACCATTTTGCTTTTTCCTTATTGCATATTCATAGACCCATCCTAGGTGTGATTTTTCACATAGATTACAGAATCCAGGCACTACAGCTACTCTCTTCCTAGGAGATCAAGGCAAGGAGCATCTACCCACTCACCAGCTTCCATCAATATAGAAAATATCCTAGAATAGACCAGAAAAGCTAGTGCTGAGCGACAAGGAACTGTTTTCTTATTGATCAGAACTCATGTTCTCTACCAATAGGGTGGGGAGGATAGGTTACCATGGAAATAGGTGGGAAAGACATCATTGGAAAGGCGAGATGGTATGCTGGAAAAAACACTGGAATGTGCTCAGAATGATTTCATCAATAAAGATAAAACCTCTCATTGGGATTGTAATAGCCTCTTAACCAGACTCCTTGCCTTCAGCCTCCCACTTCTCCAATCCATCTTTCCATACAACTTGCAAAAAAAAAAAAACCATCTTAAGGATAAAATGATTGTATTGCCTCCTTCCCTCCCACCCCCACTAATACCAAAAAAAATCCCCCGAAAAAGAAAAAAACTTAAGTGGAGTCAGGAGAGCCTTGGTTTCAAATCCTTCCCTTGACACTTGTGAACTATATAATTGCCAAGTCCCTTAGCTCTTTCAAGTCCCAGTTTCCTTATCTTTAAAATGGAGGTAGTAGCACTTTTAAGTAATAATAGGAACTTAATAAATGTTCATTAACTGACTGACTACTACCTTTACAAGCTTTTTGTGAGATGAAATGAGAAAAATATGTAAACAAAAGCATTGTATAGATGTCAGCTGCTATCATTGTAACTAATGGTTATAAGACAATTTAAGGTACTATTTGTGATATTTAGCCACAGGGTGATGAATTTTTTGACCATAGCAACTCCAAAAGAATGAGAAATTATTCAGAATGATAGATCCTCAAATCAGGTGAAGTATGGTTGTTTTGTAGCAGTACAATTATTGAGAAACAATGCAAAAGTCTGAGTTTCTCTCCTACTGAAAAAGCTTCAGTGAATCCCTATTGCCTCTAGGATAAAAAAGCAAATTGTTCCATTTAATATTTAAGGCCCTTTGCAATCTGTTTCAAACTCATTTTTCTAGACTGATTTCACATTAATGTTCTCATATAATCTTTGCTTTGGCCAAAAGCCTACTTGATGTTCACTAACCAAAACCTTCCATGCGTTTGTATCAGCTGTTTTTGCCTATGCTCAGACTGTTCTCCCCCTTTACCTTCTCTTTTAGAAACCTTAGCCCTGGGGGTGAACAGGTGACTCAGTGGATAGAGAGCCACCCTTGGAGTAAGGAAGTTCTGGGTTCAAATAAATCTGTATGATCCTGGGCAAGTCACTTAACCTCAATTGCCTAGCCCATATCTACCATTTTTCTGCCTAGGAACTAATACTTAGTATTGATTCCAAGATAGAAGATAAAGGTGTTTTTTGTTTGTTTTTTTTTTTTTTAAGAGAAACCTTATTCCCCATCAAGACTCCAGTTGTTCTTCTCTTCCTCACTCTTCCTGCTGCCTGAATTAAAAAAAAATCATAGCAAGTAATAATATAATGCTTTAAGGTTTGCAAAACACTTTGCTCATATTATCTCATTTGAGCCTCACAATAACCTGTAAAGAAAGCATCTATTATTATCCCTATTTTAGAGATGAAGAAACTAAACCTGGGATGATAACTGACTTGCCTAGAGTGACACAGTCAAAAACAGGATTCAGGCTCAGGTCATCTTGACTCCAAACTCTTTGCATAACTGTTTTTCAATTGTATTTTTTTTGCTTATTTTAAATTTACTTATTGGTGTAGTATTGTTTTCCCTTAGGACAACAAACTGCTTTGGGAAAAGCACTGCTTAATTTGACCTTGTATCCCCAAAACAATGAAGTCTGGGACATAATAGATAATTAATAATTTCTTATTAAATTAAATTGGATTGGGGCATGATAAGGTGACAAAAGGCAAATGGTAGGCAGTATTGCTATTAGACTGGAGGGCAAGTAAGGCCTCTTTTCCCCATATTTTTGGGAGGGTCCTAGCTCTTTGGAGGATAGCAATAGCAGCAGAATCCCAATGATCCTTAATTCTGGTCAGTCTGAGACCTACTCATCCTGAGACAAAGAAATCACCAATCCCTGATTTTAGAATTGGCTGCGCTTTTAAACTTATCCTGGACCATGATGTCCCTGGTATCTATGGGATGGCTGAGAAAAGGAAGAATCTAGAAATTTGGCTGGGTCCCTGGTTATCACCTTAGGGCTGTCTCCAGGTTCTGTGGTGACTTCCATTTCTTTTCTAGGGCAGTAGCTTGCCAGCTGCACCAGCCAAGATTCCAGTGGTGGTGGGAAGGGATGGTTAGGTCCATCCTTGCACTGGACCTCAACCCTTCTTAGACCTACCTAATGGTTGACATCTTCCCTGGTGTTTGGACACTGTAGCTGGAAGCCCAAAAGACTGACTGGACCCTTTCGAAGCAACTTGAAGCTTCATCCCTTCTTGTTGGACACTAAAAATGAGGCAATGATTGGACAATAAGCAAATACAGAAATAATACCTTTTCCTTACTCATAATTTGAAATACAGATAAATGAATATATCTCACATGAGCCCATGGATTTCGTAACACATATTGATCAAATTATTTATAAACACCCCCTGCCCAATTCTCTTCCCTCACACACATACCCAAAGGGTGGCTCTGGTTGTACGAATGTGAGAACTGAAAGAGTATCTTTTCCCTATGCTTTGTAGTAATCAGGACTAGATTTATATCTGTATCTGAAGAGGAAATGGCAAACCACTCTAGTGTCTTTGTCAAGAAAATTCCAGAGTCATGAAGAATCAGACACAACAGAAATGCCTGAAAAACAAAAACCTATCTTTATCTCTATCTAGCTATCTATCATCTACTTATCTATCAGTGCATTTTTTTGCATTCAATCTTATTTTCAGAGAGATGTAAAAATGTTGAGGGCCAGAAAGTGTTTTTTTTTTTCAGGTTAGAAGCACACAGTAATCCCTAGCTTGATATAGAAAAGAAGGGACAGTCTCAGAAACCCAGGTAAAAGGAAGGCAGTTTAAAAGCCATTCCTTGAACTTCCTTACATCCTGACTACAATGGAAAAGTAAGTTCTACATACAGATCATTTTAGCAACAATAGTAAAGATAATTACTTCATATGTCAAGGCAAACTTGTACTTCTTTTAAAATGAGGGCCCATAAGCCCATGGTATAAAGAATCTAGCAAAATACCATGTTTAGTATTCAGGGATGGGTTTTTGGTTTTTTTGCTTTTTGTTTGTTCCAGTAAAAGATCACTCACATCAGGCTAGTCGATTCTTTCACAAGGAATCCTATATGTGCTCAACAAAGTTGTGGCTTAAAACCCTTTCATAAATGAAAGTTTTAAGAAGCACTGCTTAAAAATACAAGCTGGCGGGGCAGCTGGGTAGCTCAGTGGATTGAGAGCCAGGCCTGGAGATGGAAGGTCCTAGGTTCAAATCCTGCCTCAGACACTTCCCAGCTGTGTGACCCTGGGCAAGTCACTTGACCCCCATTGCCCACCCTTACCAATCTTTCACCTATGAACCAATAGACAGAAGTTAAAGGTAAAAAAAATACAAACTGGCTATAATGTGGAAGGCAACATGGTCCAGTGGCAAGATTGCTGGAATTGGAGCCAGAGAACCAGGGTTAAAATTCCACCTGTGCCACTTATTAACTGTGGGAATTGGGGGGGATTACTTAACCTCTGTGGGGCTCAGTTTCCCAATATGTAAAATAAGGGGATTGGATTTTAGGGGCTCAACCAGAGGTATGTGAACTTCCCCAATATTTAGATAACTATTTCAATATAATTAGTTTCTTTTGCAATCCTATGTATTATATTTTGTGCATTTGGAAACATTATTCCAAGTAGTTTGTAGGCTTTAACTAGACTGCCAGAGGTCAATCTGATGCACCCCAAATGCTAAGAATCCTTGGACTAAGATGGGTTTTTTAGGTTTCTTCCAACTCGAATTCTTTGATCCTATGATTTACCAATGTCTCATATGGATAAATAAGCCTGTCCTGTATTTTAGTACCTTTCCCTCTACCAAAATACAATAGAGTTTTATTTGAGCCTGGTCAGATGGTGCCAGCCACTGTTGTTATCCACATTCCCTCCAAAATCTCTGGGCAGAATACACCCTCATTCTCTAAACTGAGCCCTGGCAACTGTTCTGTGCCCTTCCATCAGCTAGACCACCTCTGCCTCTGGAAGTCTGAGGGAAAAATTGCTTCAGCCAGCAAGATGAATTGCTACACAGGTGTGAGCAATGGTATCAACAAGGCAATTAGGAACAGCTGATGAGCTGAATAGCTGGGGCTCTCAAGAGGGGAAACTCTGTGTTTGAAGTACTGTAGGGGGAAAAAAATCCTTGCTTTATGAACAGAGCGGCCATTTCGATTTCTGGGAAACAGAACCTCCAGCTCTGTCCTCAACAAGAAAAGGTAGCAGGGAACCTATTTACACACCCCAGTGGTCTCGGGTCCTCTTTGGGGGAGAGAAACGGGCAGAACTGCTATAGTTTTAACGAACCTACTTTCTCAAAGATGGTGGTTTGTCTCCCCCCACCCCCTTTATAACTTGCCTAACATGCATTATTTAGCAGCAGAGTTTCAAAAACATTGAAATGACCCTTGTAAACACCGTTAAAGTGTTTTCCTTTCAAAGGAACTGTTCTCTTCTCTGTAGCTCTGGGATTCCAACATTCAGAAGTAGTTTTCTTTTTTCCTTTGGTGCCAAATAAATCTTAATTTTGTTTGGCACATAGTAAATATTTAGTTTTACTCTCCTGGTGATAAAAGGCTTCTAGGCCAGCTTTTGGGTTACTTGGAAATTGTATTTGCCTTGATAATTGGCTATGTTATCTCCAGATCTGAAGCAGTTAGCATTTTCTCTTCAATTGAATTTAGTCTTTCAGTTAATTTAAAAAACAAAAACAAAAAGAAAAAGAAAACCAGTCAGAGGAGAATGATAAATTTTTTAACCTGAATATTTTGGCTGCTTAAAACAAAGCAAAGATTTCATTTGGAAAAATAGAACAAGGGATTTTAGACTGAGAATCTCAAATCTACATTTGCTTGGAGATTCTTGTCCCTTTGTTCAGAACCTGCTTTATGCATAAAACATAAAATAGTACAAATACTATAAATGAGTGATATGAACTGAAAACAAACATGTTACTTAAATTTCAGGCCACTATTTTGGATTGTAACTTTTTTAAAAAGTCATATATTCCTAGCTTTTAGCACAGTAACTGGTACATAGCAGGTAATTATAAATGTTAATCTATCTCTGAACCTGCCCTTATAAGAAAGCAAAAGAACCACCAGAGTGACCTTATTTGACAATGCATAACACCACTCTCCTGTAATAGTTTCCCACTTCTCTTTATCTGGAGAAGAGGAGAGAGATATCTGTTCTCAAGAGCCATTATTGTAGGAAGACCTTAAATTTTAAAAAAAGATTATAGTGGTCCTTTCTTACATTCTAATTATAGTCCAAAAAGGAAGGAAAGGATCTGTCTCAAAAATGAATGCAGCAGTAGAATGAGAAGCCCATCTTTTCTTCTACGAACCATCTTTCACAGGGCAAATATTCTCCCTAAGAATAGATATGATTACCATCACAGTGTTCAAAACTCTGCACAAACTCTCCATCTCTTCCCAAGGAAATATTGACTCGTTTGTCAGTATTTTAGACACGCACTACAATAGAATAACCTTACCTTTCTAGTCTTCTCTCATTCTCAACCACATTCCCTATGTTCCAAACCAGACTCCTTTTCATCTTCTGTTCAGAATGTATAGTTTCTGGACAATTTGTGCCTTTGCTTATGGCTTCTGCCTTCGTTCTCCACCTGTTGAATTTCTACCCATTCTTTAAAACCCAAATCAAAGACTACCAGCCCAAGAGCCTTCCTTCATCTTTCCGTTTGAAAATAACCATTGTTCCCTGCCCCAAAGCTGATATAGTATATTGTTTACATCTCTCTCCTGTATTTACCCTAACCATGAGAGCAGGAACCAAACTTTAACTAAATTTTTATGTCCCCTCTGTGCTTCATGCATCACTTTATATACAGTAGGTCCTTAATACATGTTTAGTGAATTAATTTTTTAGAGGTTTATGGTGTATATTTATACTGACATCTGTTTCCTATGAAGCTCAGAAACTAGTACAAAGTGGAAAATGGGAAAATAAACTAAAAAAAGACTGTTTAATTAAGGGAGATCATTATAGGAGGAAAATGAGGACCTAGTTTTTAGAGGGGTACTACAAATACCACAGAAAAAGGCAATTCTGGGCATCCTCCAAGGATTGGGCCCTCATTCCCTCAGTCACTACCATCCTTCATCTCCTAATAGGAGATGGGGACTAATAGAGAAGGGAAAAGAAAAAAAGATAAATTTGAATTAAAATGCTCTAAGAAAGAAAGCTCCTAATAGTGAATATAATTATTTTTCAAAATCTTTAAGTGTCACTCAATCATCAACTTTTTTTTTCTTTTTAATCAATTGCAGTGTACATAGGAATTTAGAAAAGGGATTATGGGAAAAACATGAGTGAAACTGGGAGTGGGAAAAGTTACAGATGTTTTACATTCATTTAAAAGAGTTACTGAAATAGGCAATTTAGAAATTGTGCTTCTATATTAGAATGTGGCATTTTAGAGTTCAAAGAAAGGAGAGAAGGAAACAAGAACTTGTTAAGTATCCAATATGTGCCAGACACTAAGCTAAATGCTTTACAAATATTTCATTTAATCCTCACAATAAACCTAAGTGGTAAGTGTTCTTACTATTCTTATATAACAGTTAAGGAAACTGAGAAAGGCCTTTTTCTAAAAGCTAAGTAATTTGCCTAGGGTCTCACAGCTTGTAAATTCCCAGGCCGTATTTGAATTCTGGTCTTCCTGACTCCAGGCCCACTCTTCTGTCTACTATGCCACCTAATTGCCTTTCAGCTCAGAATAGAATGTTGACATTATCTAGCCCAGTTCCTTATTTTTATACATCAGGAAAATAACCCCTTGATGAATTTTACCTCAAGGTTAAATGATTTGCCTAAGGTTCTATAGAGAGTAGGTTGTCTGTGACTCAAACAGAAATTTTGGCTATTGTACCACATTAACTCTCTACTTTGAAGATGAAAGATTAAGTCAATTTGATTTAACCCTTTCCTTCATCATTTTGTAAATGGAACAGCAATAAACTAGTGTTATTTTGATTTGGACCTAATTGCCTCAGTTCATATTCCTCTATCTTGTTACAGGAACATGCTAGCTTTTTAAAATTTAAAAACCAATGTTTAAGTTTTGGGATGGTGGAGGAAAAAAATGACTGGGGGCCAGGTTCAGGGAAAACATGTGGAGAAACCAGACTTTTTTGCTTTTCAAAAAACTAATGTGTTATTAGGGATCTATCCAGTGTGGAACCAGAAAAGCCTCACAGGTGTGAGGCTAACAGTTTGAAATGCTATTACATTAATATGGAGGATTTGCCATTGTTCTTTCCTCCCATTTCCACTAGCAAGGAAGAATTCTTCATAAATGAATAGTTCCTACTATACATTTACTTCCTACTTCAGGACCTGATACAAGAGGACAATGAATAAGCTTTTGTTTTTTGCCTGAATTCCTAGACTACATCACAGCCTAGGATGACGAAGCATATAAAAGTCCCAATCTACCCATTCCAATTAATTTTCAGACTTTAGTCTCCCATCTAAAGATTTAATTGATGGGAAATGATATAATATCATATATACATCATCAATTTAGAACTAGAAGGAAGCTTAAGCAAATTCTAATTCAGTGGTTTCCAATTCAAATAGAAACATTGTTGTAGGAGCATATTGACTTCAGAAAACCACAAACTAACAATTTTTATGTTTTTTTTTATTTTGTTAGACATTTCTCAATTACATTCTTGTTTGAATATTTTGTTTTTTTCAATTACATTTAAAGCAATTTTTAACATTCATTTTTTAACTTCTGATATTCAAATTCTCTCCTTCCTTCCCTTTCCTCCAAGAAGGCAAACAAGTTACTATGTTTTATATGTGTAGTCATGGAAAGCATAATTCCATATTAGTCATTTTGTGAAAGAAAATAAAGATCAACCTCTCCCCCCTCAAAGAAAAATAAAGTTTAAAAAAATATGCTTCAGTCTGCATTTAGACACAATCAGTTCTTTCTCTGGAGGATTTTTCATTCTTTTGGAATTATATTGGATCATTGTACTGATCAGAATAGCTAACATCATACAATATTGTTCTTTGTATATTTTCACTGGGTTCTGCATGATTCACTTTGCATCGGTTCATATAAGTCTTTCCTTAAAAAGCATCCTGCTCATCATATAACAGTACTATTCCAGACACAATTCTATACTTTTGCTTATTCAGTTATTCCCCCACTGATGGGTGTCCCTTCACTTCCAATTCTTTTCCACCACAGAAAAAGCAGCTAAAAAGTATATTTTGTAGATATAGATCCTTTTCCTTTCCTTTTTTTAAAAATCTTTTTGAGTATAGACCTAATAGTTGTATTGATTGATCAAAAGGTATGCATAGTTTTATAGCCTTTTGTTCAAAATTCCAAATTGTGATCTGGAATGGTTAGATTAGTTCATAATTCCACCAAAGCTAATTAGTGTCCTTATTCTCCCACATCCCTTCCAACATTTGTCATTTTTCTTTTCTGTCATATTAAGTAATCTGTTAGATGTGAGATAGTACCTCACAGTTGTTTTAATTTTCTTATTTTCTAATCAGTAATGATTTAGAGTATTTTTAATATGGTTAATTGCTAACTTTAATTTCTTCTGAAAATTGCCTGTTCATATCCTTTGGCTATTTATCAATTGAGGAATGAATTATAAATTTGACTAAGTTCTCTATGTATTTGAGAAATTAGGGGGGCAGCTGGGTAACTCAGTGGATTGAGAGCCGGGCCTAGAGATGGGAGGTCCTAGGTTCAAATCTGACCTCAGACACTTCCCAGCTGTGTGACCCTGGGCAAGTCACTTGACCCCCACTGCCTACCCTTACCACTCTTCTGCCTTGGAGCCAATACACAGTATTGACTTCAAGACGGAAGGTAAGGGTTTAAAAATAAAAGAAATTAGGTTAATATCAGAAAAACTTCTCATAAAATTTTTTAAACCACAAATTGTAGGATTCTTGTTTTTAATCCATTTTGCTATCTACTTTTATTTTATGGGTGAGTTCATCCAATTCACAGTTATGATTGTTTACTTTGTAATTCCTGTGTCCTATTTTCTCCCATGTTTATCCTTCTTTCTCCCTCTCTTTTCACTCTGCACCTTCTTTAAAGGGCTTTGCTTCTGACCACTGAATCACCAAATCTGCCCCCTTATTGTCCCCTTTCTGTTAGTTCCATCCTCTCCTACTACCCTGTACACAGTTACATTTTATTCTGGTTTTGTCTTTATTGGGTTGTAAGTACTGATGGACATTTTATAGTTTAAGAAACTAAAGCTTAATGAGTTGACCAAGGTTACTGGCAGTAAACCAGAGAGTTGGTATGTCAGCTTCTGTTCTCAAATTCCAAATCAAGTGCTCTTTCTACCTCACTACCCTGCCTATACTTTGTGATCTCCTTAGTATAAGAAAATGATAATTTCTGTTCAATGGGGTCATATGTACTATTTTATTTCCATGTCAACTTTCCCAGAGACTAAAGAGTATGAGCACCTACAGAAAATATACATTATTTATACTATATTACTAAAATTTTCACTTACATGTTTTTAGAAATTCATCAGTGAAAATTCTATATTGAAGTATTTTCTAACTGATGGGCTATAGTTAGTCATACTCCTGCCTCAATCTCTAAAGCTTGTTCCATGTATTAAGCTTAGGAAAGAATATAATCCAAAAAAAGACTGTTTCCTTTTCCAGTCATGGAAGTAGTTTCAGAAATGCATTCATTTCTCTGTCACTTTTGTACCCAATTTATTACCAATTTAAGTTTAAATAGGTAAACTTATCATATCAAGGTTCAAGGAAATTGTGTTATGAAACTTTTTTCTATCGTGTGTGTGTGTGTGTGTGTGTGTGTGTGTGTGTGTGTGTGTGTAGTCGCTTAAACTCTATGCCTTCAGATTCCTTGTCTGTAAAATGAGATGATCTCTAAGGTCCCTCCTATAGCTAACATTCTATGATTCCTTGAACAAACAAACTTATTTTGATGGGGTACAACAAAGTGATAGAATCCATCACAAGTTCTCAGTTCTTATGAGTTTCCTTTGCATACTTCTTACTGCATAGCAGTCATTCAAAGACTGAACAAACCAAAGGAGAATATTCTGCATCTTCATATATCAGGATCACTTTCTTCAGGCCAAGATCTTCCAAAATATAGGAGTTTCTGTCCTGGGGTAAGTTACACTCTGTATTCTCTCCTATTTCTCTTAAATATTTTTATATAAAATGTTATTTTGTTAACATAGGAAACTCTGAGATGAGGAAATTTCCTTTACAAATTCAGATCAGCACCTTCTTAATAACTGAGAATCTTAGAGAGTTTCCTGTATCACTAAGAATTTAAGTGTCAATCCACCGTTATCTAGAAGAGGTAGGACTTGAACACAGGTCTACTTGACTCTGAGACCAGTTCTATATCCATTAAGCTACACTGCTTATGAATTTTTTTTTCTTTTTTATGGGGGAAAGAGAAAATAGATTTTTATTCACTAGAAAAATTAATAAAGAATATTTGTATGTAAAAAATTAAGGTTAAAAAGAAATATCAAAGATAGCCTTGAAGAGGTAAAAAAAAAAAAAGATTCACAAAGGGATAAACTGAAGGATGAACCTGGAAGTGAAGAAACAAAAGCACATAGGATTTAAAAAATGCTTGTTGACTATTCACTACTTGATTGTCTACTTTTAAAAGCCATAAATTAACTTAAGGATCTATTATACAGTATAAACCTGAAGGCTTTTAAAAATACCAGATGAGGGGGCATCTGGGTAGCTCAGTGGATTGAGAGCCAGGCCTAGAGATGGGAGGTCCTAGGTTCAAGTCTGGCCTCAGACACTTCCTAGCTGTGTGACCCTGGGCAAGTCACTTGACCCCCATTGCCTACCCTTACCACTCTTCTGCCTTGGAGCCAATACACAGTATTGACTCCAAGATGGAAGGTAAGGGTTAAAAAATAAAAATAAAAATACCAGATGGCAAAGCTTTCTCTTTGGAGGAGGAGGAATAGAGCAAATCAGGGAACAAGATTCTATGTCTTCTAACCTGAATGTAGACTTTCTGCTTTCCCATGAACGTATAATATAAGGAAGGAATAGGAAGTAAGGGCCATATCATATAGGCACACTCACAGATACACACCACCTAGCTCAACTAAAAGGGAAAGGGTTATATTTTTGCACTATATTTCTAGTGGTAGGAATGGATTTGTCTTCTTCTATTCATCCTCTTGATTGTGGAATTCCTTAATAAATAAAGGCCACATTTTGGTAAAAAAAAAAAGCTGACTGGAGTTTCTGAAAATGTTCATGGTCATGGATCAGAACCGAAACACTTGGCCCACAGAATGTTTGAACTCCAGTTCTGTCCTCTGTTATATAGTCCTCTAATTGATGTTGACACTGTCTGTGATATTTTCCCACTCAAAATTGAAGGAACCATGCTTTAATCTATTCATGACCTTCTAATAGCTGACAGAGAAGAAAAAAATCATATGGTCAAAGGATAAGATTCCTGTCATATCCAACCCATACATACCTGAACAAGAATTCTTTTTTCAACATGCCCAACAAGTCCTATAGTCTTTGCTTGAAGACTTTTTATGAAGAAAACCCATTGGCCCCTGTGGCTTCCACTTCTATTTGTGGAGAATCCCCATTAGGAAGGATTTCCTTAGGCCAAACTGGCAACCCTATTAATAATGACCATGTCTGTCACCTCTTTCTCTTAGATAAATATTGTTAACATCTTTTTTTTTAAAACCCCTTACTTTCCATCTTAGAATCAATATTGTTTATTGCTTCCAAGGCAGAAGAGTGGTAAGGGCTAGGCAACTGGGATTAAGTGACTTGCCCAGGGTCACACAGCTAGGAAGTGCCTGAGGCTATTGTTAACATCTTCTAACTCTATTTTGTCCAACCCTGTGGTCAGATAGACCCTTAAAATGCTTTTTGTTGGATTTCTAGAGAAGGAAGTCTAAAGTCTAAATTCCCCAATTCTATAGAATTATACAGATTTTTAGTCCAGTGGTGTTTATCTGTGTGTGTGTGTGTGTGTGTGTGTGTATGTGTGTGTGTGTATGTGTGTATGTGTGTGTGTGTGTAAGTATGAAGTAACATTATTATTCCAACCCCTTATTTACTACAGAAGAATGGATGATTGCTTGGGCCTCCATCTTATGCATCTCTGTGCCAGAGCATGACAAATCCTATGACAATGTTACCATTTTGCTAATGGTTCATGCCCTAGTGGATACCCTCCATTGCCCTAAAATATGCAATCATTTAATTGCCATCGCAATCCTATTATATTGCCATTACAGAACGTCTGGTGGGGAAAGCTCTGAACATGTTATTAGTGCTGAAAGGGACAATTTACTGAATTTCACTAAATGCCATCGCTTCCCTAAAATGAATCAAAATTACTTGATTATGCATGTCTTGCTTTAATATCCTACTCAGAGAATGATGGGAAGCCGTTGCTCATCCTGTGAGTTTCTTTATGCAATATTGGGTTTGTGGCAACAGTGGGAATGCTAAAGCTTGTCTATTAGTGCTTAACTGACATACAATATCCTACCTACATCCCCAATGGCGAATTTGGGAGATGTAGAAGAGTTTTCCTGAAAGCTGGATGTGGGGTGTTGAACACACTCTGCTCAAAGAAGATTACTCAAGTTAATCAACCTGTGTTGGACAGGGTTTTAATCACTGTGCTCGAAAGAGAAGTATAGTCTTAGCTGTACTTTGCTGTATAGATGATTTGCATACCAAGCAGGCCTTGAATGAAAAGTTAGATCCAGGAAAATAATTCATGTTCTAAAGAAAAACTCTGCCATCTAGTTATCATTTATTTCCCATTATTGTCCATGTATCCTTCTCACTTTATTTGGGTTTATAATTATGGAGAATTGAATGTGAATAATTTTTTTGAAGTTGTGTTGTTTTATTGAATCCTGCTAGTTCCATTTTTTGGATATTCAAGGATGTGTTCTGATGATTATTTATTCTTTCAAAATGTGTTGACATCAGAGCTTGTTGTGAAATCTTTGCCCCCATCTTGGGTACTGATACTACATAACAAGCAGCTCTCTGGGACATGCACGCAGCTTAGTGAGTTGTGCCACCTTCGTGGTGCCAATCATCACTTGGTTATTATCGTTGACATGAACCTCTCACATAGCTGATAGTACTCTACTGAGCCTTCTCTATATTATCCTACTTTTCATCTAACAACATGGATTTGAAATGGGTTCTTCTCATAGCTGGATATTGTCAAAAGAAGCTAGATATAAGATCTCATTTTGCTGAGGTTTTCCAGCATATTGGCATCGAGTTGAAAATTTATTCACAGAATGATTGCCTGATATGACTAAAGGATCTGATGTATACTCTTCTAACCGCCATTCTCTTGAAAGAAGTAGGTAACTTATCTCTCTTCCTCTTATAATGTTATTTCTGTGTGCTTTATCCAGGGCATTTGGATTTTGGATGCTGGTTCCAGAACAGTTATCCCACCTCTCTCTCCTAGAGAATGGGGCACCAATGATCATATATGCCATCCAGAACCACTTGGATGCTGTTAGTCTTGACATGGGTCATGGTTCACAGACTTGTCTGAGGCACAGTGATGTGAAAGTCTACCTTTATTTGCAAGAGTATAAAGGAAGGATCAACTAACTGGCATATTTGGCATTTCTCAAAAGAGGTACATGTATATTGGCAAGGATGCCATTCGATCCATTATGGCGCTGCCCACATAATCTTCTCTGTTAAATTGTTAGCTCCTCAAGAGCAGGGTTGTGTATAGCATAAACACTATAAATCTCTTATCATCTGCAATAGTATTTTACCTAGATCCCATCACTGATATTCAAGTTGATTATAGAAATAATGGACTTGTACATGTATCCCCAAGACCTAGAACAGTAGCTGCCACAAAGTAGATGCTTAATAAATTTTTATTGACTGATCAGAGAGACCAGGTACTTGATCTGTGAGGCAGGAAGGAAGCAGCTGTGGCCGATGGCCTTAATGAGGACACTAGTTCCTCCCTTGAATCTCTGAGGCTATCTAGATATATCACATAAAAATAGAGAAACTCTAACTCATTGGGCTGGCGGTTAGAGTAGCCTTTTAACCTGCATTTGCATAGCTTTGTGTGTTAGGAGGAGAGAGAGCCATGGTACATCAATGGGGCTCTTATGGTTTTCTGTTTCCAGTTTACTTCTTCTATATCTATGGATTCCCCTGTAGTATATGTGTTCCTAGGGAAGTCTTGTGTCATGTACTATGTTCCAAATTTCCTGAGGATTTGGGCACAGATAATACTTAAATGACTGTGTGATGATGACTTTGTGCCACAAGCAAGGTCAATAATAGCTAAGCCCATGGGAGCACTTGTTTATTCTCTTGGCCATTCCTAAGTTTTAACGGAAGGCAGGACCTTTTTGGTCTAGACCTCTCAAATAATTCCACTTTCATCCTTACTTAGATTAAATTTCACTCTGTTTGCCATGAGAAGCAATATGTCATGATGGATAGAGTATTGGATTTGTAATCCTGACTTTGAGAGAGATTGGCCATGAGTAAGTTACTTAACTTCCTAGTGATGGCAAACCTTTTAGAGACTGAGTGCCCAAACTGCAACCCTCACACCACATATGATCCTTCCTTCTAGCCCAGACAGGGGAGGGAGGAAGCACTCCCATTGGGCTAGTGGGCAGAGGGGCAAGTATGTGAGAAATATCTTCAGGCTTGGCTAGAGAGGGGAAGGAGAGCAGCCCCCTCTGGCACATGTACCATAGGTTCACCAACACAGCCCTACATGTTTCTCTAACCCTTCTCTAAATTCTCCATTAAATTATAAACTCTTTGAAGTGAAAGGAATGTCTTTTGCCTCTTTTTATATCCCGTGCTTAGTGCAGTGCCTGACACATCTCAGGCACTTAATAAATGTTTGTTGATTGATTGATTGACTATAAACTATAACTGCTAATCTGCTTTGGGGGAAAGGGAACTACTATACTGGGAGTTTCCTCACCTTGTTGAAATCTTTCAAGTCTTAAAGACAAAGCTAGCTACCTTGCAAGTACATGTGCTTTGTTACAAAATGTTATTTTCAAAATAACATCACAAAGTTCATTCTATTGGTGGGCCAGGAGCATTGTCTTTCTACGAAAGATGGCATATTCCTTTTTTGCATACCATTAAGCTTTCAATAAATGATTGTCAATATTGCCACTTATCAACCCCATCTGTTTCCCCATACCTTTCTCAACTCAGAACATGGGAAATAGTCATAATAAAGAAGTACTTTTGAAGGATTTCAGCACACAAAAAAATACAATCTCACCCAAGACACACATACACTGCTGTGCTCAGTGTATCATTTCTATTTTGGTGGACTGCTCTGTCTTTCAGAGCCCTGAAACATCGCTAAAAGCTATTCCGGCAAATTGCAATTAACAACTTGTGCTCACAATTGTGTAAGAAATTTCAGATAAATGAGAATTGTATAAAGCTTCAGAGTGCTGATGTCCTTTCACTGAAGTTTCCAAGCAGAGTGAGGAAGAAAAAAAAATTTGTTCAGGGCTTTGATTTTCTCTGATTTTTTTTGAAAGCACAGAGCGTCTTCATATTTAATTTATGGCGTTATGTAAGCTGCTGTGTGTGTATTTCTTAGTCTGAACTTTACCATGGTAGTTTGGATCTGGAATTGTGAAGGAGACAAATAGACCTGATTCAGAAGGCTCAATCTACACAACTAAATGCAGGAGAGTAGCAGCAACAATTTTTGCAATGCTTGTGGCATTTCCCTTTTATATAAAACCAATTTTAACTGCATAAAAATCTACCACATTGCATTGGGAAACTGCAGTGGGTGTGCATTAAACTGTTATGAAGAACTGCAGTTAAAATAGAATAAAGCTGAAACAAATCTGCATTTTATTCGCTCTTTTTCTGCAACATAATACCATTCAAACTGCACTTACATTTTATTCAGAACAGCCTAACTGCTAGGGGTTTGTTTTGCTGTGAAGCATTAGCATACCTTTATTTTAGCAATGCAGTCATTTGAAACTACAGCTGTTCTTTAAAGGAAACTCTGGTCAGTGAGCATTCTGATATAGATGGTTTGTTCCTGTGGCAAAAAATATAATCCAAGTCAAGTCTAATTTGACTCAGAAACATTTTAAACTACCACCTTCTAATTCAGAGGCAATGAACCTAAGGAGAGGGCTGACAGGTCTGCATGTGGGACTATGAGGATTTACTTGCCTGGGATGGCAGAAGATAAGAGGTCAGCTGATTGACACAGTAGAGAGACAGCCTTATCTAGTAAGACTCCTAAATTAGACATAGGTGCTTCCATCCTATGTAGCTGCTGGAAAAGGTGTGATTCAATTCCAAGTATAGGTAGTGAATACCTACCTACTGTGTGCCAGCACTTGCTAGGAGCTGAGGATTTAAAGATGAAGGTTGAAATGCTCTGCCTACAAGGTGTAAGGATAAACAGTATGTATGTAGATAAATATATAAAAATATGGAGTAGTGAGCACAAAATAATGTTTTCGGTCAGGGGCATAAGAAACTAGGGAGTATATGGCAAGGTCCTCATTGTGAGGTGTGAACTGGACTAAGCTTTAAAGGAAGCTAGGGGTTCTATGAAAGGTGAGAGTGTAG
Organism: Gracilinanus agilis; assembly: GCF_016433145.1. NCBI lineage: Eukaryota > Metazoa > Chordata > Mammalia > Didelphimorphia > Didelphidae > Gracilinanus > Gracilinanus agilis. The sequence continues at coordinate 173,571,471 of NC_058130.1, forward strand.
AATTTTTTAAAAATCTTCCTTTCCTCTTAGAATTGTTAACTTGGGAAAAACACAGAACTTCTAAAGTAGTCAGAAAAACCAAGTCTTTAATCAGGAAAGAGACAGTATTCAATATTCAGCTGCTACATACAGTCAAAAGCCTAAAACCACACAAAGCCAAAGGCTCTGGCACTCTGGCAACAGTGTCTCTGAGAGGATAATGTTGCTAGATCATCCTCCAAACTTGGGGAACTTACTTACCTTTTGGGGAACTAGGGACAGAGAAGTATGATTGATTGACATTACCATGGTTACAAGGAAATAAGATGCAAACTACACTGACAGGATTTATCAGGGAGAGGCTGATGCTTTACAATGGATACAAAGGAAAGGGTCCAACCAAGGGCTGGGCTACCCTTTTTTAAAATTTTTTTAAAAATTAAAAATTAAAAAAAATTGTTTTAATTAAAAAATCTTATTTAATTAATTTAGAACATTTTTCTATGGTTATAAGATTCATGTTCTATCCTTCTCCTCCCCCAAATTCCTCCCAAAGCCAATGCACAATTCCACTGGGTTTTACATGTGTCATTGATCAAGACCTATTTCCATATTATTGATATTTGGGCTAAGGTGCTCATTTTGAGTCAGTATCCCTAATTATATCCCTATTCACCCATGTGATCAGGCAGTTGTTTTTCTTCTGTGTTTCTACTCCCACAGTTCTTCCTCTGAATGTGGATAGTGTTCTTTCCCATAGGTCCCTCCTAGTTGACCTGGATCATTGCATTGTTGCAAGTAGAGAAGTCCATTACATTCAATTATTCTAGAGGTAACTGTGATATGGGAAAAATATACATTTATACATGCAAGGATAGCTTCTGAACCTCTATCGGATTAAATGGAATGATTTCTAAACTCCTTTCCATCTCCATGATTCTAAATAAGCCTTGACAACTAGATGAGACAAGCCAAATAGAATATAAACTACTTTAGGTCAAAGATTCACTTTCCAGATTTGTAGCCTCAATGCCCAGCACAATGCCTGGCACATAGTTGGTGCCCAATGAATGCTTATTTGTTGATTAATTAGAAGACTTAGTGGTCATCAGTTTCTAAAACTAAAACAATGTCAACATAGTCAAGTAATTAAAATTAGTCAAAAAGTCAATTAATTCATTGGGGAAAAAAATCTAACTACCAGCTTACTATCATTTTAACTAGTCAATTGATTGATTGAATTTTTCACCTCTCATCCTGCTGATTAGGTACCATCAAGAGATAGCCTAAAAGTCCCATCTAGAACATTCACAAGATCCATTGAGAATCAAGCAATTAAAATGGAAAGGACAGAAGAGCCTTGAAGAGCAGTAAATTCTGACAACTGTTTGGGCTGTCACTTCACCAGAACAGTAAATTATATATAATGCACATTAAACAAAGTTTAAAAAAATATCTTAAAATCCTGGATTTCTGAATTCTTAGTAATAATACTGAAATGAAAATAAAACCAGAGAATTTTCAGCAGCATTTTAAAAACATCATCCTAAAAAATGTCATCTATCCTATATTCAACCTCGAGTCCAATATATTTGTCCTTATAGAATAAGAACTATTAAAATTATGAGATTGTAACTTTCTTGAAACCTGGGATTATATTTTTTTTGTCTTTTCACATAGTAGGTACTCATTGGTTGGATTGAATTGAATTTATTGGCTCTTGTATTGCCAGTGAGAACAGAAAATTAGTTTCCTCTGTTTACCTACTGACCTTTAATGTGAAGATCATGCATCAGGTCATTGACTCAGAGATTTAAGGTGGAAGAGATTTTAGAGAATATATAGTTTGAGGCCTTCATTTTACAAAAGAGAAAACAATCCAGAAAGATTGAACAACTTGCCCAAAGTTACAATGGTAGTAATAAACAGAGGCAAGATTTGAATCTAGGTCCACTGATGATAATTGCAGGATTTTTTTTTTTTACTTCACTCTCCTGCCTCATGTTATCAATCTATCTTATAATCTATTTTATTATCAACATGAAAAGCCACATGTAGTCAAAAAACTGGTTCTTTTATGGATCTATTGAGCCAAAGTAAAGCACTAATTACAAGTATTTTATCCATTTTACAAATAAGGAAACCAAGGCCAAAGTAGGCAACTAACTTGTCCAGAGAGCTGAGATGCTAACCTAGGTCTTTTATTTGAAGTCTCCACATGGTGCCACCTCTTTAGAAATAGTTTCCTGGTTATATATGTATGTCCAGTTGTGTTCCTTAGTTTTTATCCTGACCTGTCACTCAGTCTTTCTTCTCACTATACCCACTACCACCTTCCATAGTTGCAATACCTTGAATGTACTTGTGTTGTTGCTCTTGTTCCAAAAGATCTGCATGGTATCTTCCTCTGCCACTGCTGTCTATTCAGTTTGCTGCTATTTGTATGGGTCACATGAGACTTGGATCTCTGTTGGGTGGCATACTTCAATAATCTCATATTTTTTTCCCCCTGAGAGCTCTGAAAAGGAATGAATGAATGCCCTAGTTGGGCTATGATTTGGCTCTAGAACCCCACATCATTGAAATAGCTTTGAAGACATGAAAACAGATGATTTTGTTTGCCCTTTGTAACTTCTAGAATGTAGACTGTAGACTAAGTACAAGTTTTCACAGGAGATCACCAACTTTAGGTGAATTGAGAATCTCTACTCCAGAGAAACTCTGCCTGAATGAAGCATGAACTCTTGTGGATAGGCTTCCTAAGGATTTTCTTGATAATGATACTTGATTATACATATTTACCTAGAGAAGTTATTAACTTGGACTTTAATAAATAAAATAGATAGTTTTAACCAAAGCAAAAAATAACATTCTATTAAGAAAGAATGAATATGAAGAATAAAGAGAAGCTTAGGAAGAATTATATAAATTGATGCAAAGTAAAGTAAGCAGAATCTGAAAATGATATACATAATACAACAGTATAAATGGAAAGAACAAGGGAATGAAACTGAATGCTACATAATTATTAGAATCAAAATTAGCTCTCAAGAAGAGAGGAAAAGATTGTGCCACTCTCCCTTTACGAAGGTGAGGAACTATAGGTTTAGAAAAATGTATATACTTTCTCACTCAATTGATGTGGTACTTGTTTTTACCCAACAACTTTTTCACTCTCTTTTTAAATGTTCTTTGTTACAAAGGATGATTCCTCTGGTGAAAGGGGTAGATTAATATATTTGGAAATGAGGTGATATAAAAACAATTAAAAATAAATTATCTTTCTATCATTTGTTCAAATTAGGCTTCCTGGCCTTCATAGTAAACCTAGGTTTTTCTACATTGTTTTCTTTTGGATTTATAGTTTCTTTAAAGAAGACAAAAGTGTTGGCAATGGTTTAGGGGAACTCAAAACATATGCTACCCCAAAGTTTCTTCTGGTTTGCTTCTTTTGCATTAGTTCCTCAAATTACTTTTGGGTAGCTTGACACATCTTTAATTTAAACCCTAATTATTGTGCATAATGTAGCTTACACCTGTGGTGATAATGCTTTTATTAGCATTAAAACTGAGGACATCAAAGCATCATATCAGAATAAAATGTCTATTTCTAATTTAATAGAATTGCAATTAAAGCAAATTTGATCTGAATGAAATCACATCATAACTGGAATTTTTCTGCACGGTGAATGAAAATTATTCTATCCTAAATTGAAGATTAATAACACGCTTTTAATGTTAAATGTAGCAACTCAAGCATTAGGTTGCAATTCAAGTTCAACATCACTGAACATTTTATAAACTTAACATTTTAACACCTCCCGGTAGTGCTCCAAGGTAAATGCATTAACATTAAATGCATTAACATTTTTTTTACTTTATAAATGAGCTTATAACAATGTTGGTTCCTTAATTTGAATATTTTTAATGAAGGGATAATATAAGAGAAAATGCTCCACTTTTTCCTAGGTAATTGTGTGTGTGTGTGTGTGTGTGTTCTGAGTGTATAAACTTGGCCTCAAAGTGAGTTTATTGTGTTGAAATTCTATTTTAACTATATTCCTATTGTTTGTTGTCAAGAATCTCTCATTACCTGGTAACTGGGGTTTTTGGTAATGTTATTCTCTCTTGGAGAGTTCAGTCCTCTGCCATCCTACAGTGAAACCTATCTTCTGGCAATTCACAGCAGCATTTCATAGTACCTTGTTCCAGGAATATGCTAGTTCAGCTCTTGTAAAGTCAGCCAGATGGAATATTTCAGTTTAGATTCATTTAAGTGCCTGGTGAATGTGTTGCTGCTATATGCACCAAACAGACTGTAGGACACAGAAAGAGCTTTCCAAATCTCAGGCCTCTCTCTTCTGACTAAAATAGGAGAAATGCTGCACCCATCCATTCACCTTCTGTTTCCAGGGCAGTGGCTAATTGTCAGTACCTCAGAAGATAGTAACCTTTTGGGGATTAGTTATTAAAATTTTTAATATCCATATTTCATATATCAATTACAGATAAAGGGGCCAAATTGAGTAAGTTATACGCTTATGATCAAGTCAAAGGTAGAATTAGTGTGACATAGTGGATAGATTGTTGGTCTTGACAAAGTCAGGAAGACCTGGATTTAGTTTTCATTTCTGAACCTTACTAGCTGGGTGACCCAGGAAAAGTCACTTCATCTCTTTCTATCTCAGTTTCCTTATCTACAAAATAAGGGAGTTGGACTGATTGGTCCCTGAGATACCTTCAGCCTATAAAGGAAAGGGTACTTTCTGAATATACATTGAAGTAATTCATAATCCCTAAAGAACAGATTGCCTTACAACCAGGCATAAAAGCTGGATTGGCTCAGTCCCCTGAGATAGAAATAAATGAATATCCTATATTTATTTGTGTCATGACTTTAACAGTGTAAAGAATGTTAAGAATTATGATTTTATCTATGTAAGGTCCCCAGACAACAACAAATTAATTCATGTTAATTGATGACTCAATTCAACAACAACGAATAAATCCACTATATTATGTATTGTATGTCCACTATATTATACTTGCCTGGGTATTGTTTCATCCTTTGTTTTTGAAAAAGATCAATGGTGTTTCATGGAAAAGGATCAATGACATCAAGCTCACTAGCCCCAGAGGCACTGACAATTAGCCACAGCCCTAGAAACAGCAGGCGAATGGATGGGTGGAGCATTTCTCCTATTTTAGTCAGAAGAGAGAGATCTGAGAGTTGGAAAGCTCTTTCTGTGTCCTAGAGTCTGTTTGGTCCATATAACAGCAATATATTCACCTGTGATGTCTTGATTCCTGTTTGAACTGGATTTAAGGGAGGCAGTGTTGCACAGTCATCAGTCTCATTCTCTTTCAGAGTTATTCAAATCTGGTGGCAGGACAAAAGTCAAGATATTATCTTCAAGGTCTGCCCAAGCTCTAAGTTTTCCACAGTGCCTACTTCAGTTACCTTTATGAACACTGGAACAAGTTCTCATTGCAAATTCCACTGTGGGAAGTCTTCTTATGCTTGGGGTAGACATCCTTCTAGATCACCAATGGGTTTGAGGCTGTCGGTTCATTTGCCCAGGCAGTTTTACTTGGTTGTGTTCTCTGGTCCTTTGGGCATGCTACAACTTATTGAAGTCATAGGTGAGAGTTGGTGTATGGGGGTTGGGGAGAACAAGGAGGATTAGTACCTCTGGGGTGAGGTTGCTCATCCCTTTTTGGCATTTGCCTGACACTCAAATACCAACCCACTCATGCCCTCTGTACTGTTGCCACAGCTGGCCAACACCTTTGCAACATTTCTCAAATACACCCTCTTCTCCCCAGTGATGACTACTGTGTACTTGGAATCTAGAAACCCCAAGTTTGTAGCAACGTGAGATCTGAAGATCCCCAAGTTCAATCAGCTTGAAAGATGGAGACCCCAAGTTTGTCCCTGTTCCCAGGAGAGTTCCTCCGAGGGAGGTTTCAGATTGAATAATAGACCTTAAGATATTTAATAGTCCTAGTTAGGTGGAGTTAGCAGATCTAAATCAAATGTTAAATATCCTTTTGTCCTAGAAGTTTCTCTTATTGTATCAGAGTCCTTTTCCCAGGTGGCCCAGCCCTTGTCTGGATTTTTCCCTTCATAAGGTGGGAGCCCTAGCCACTGGCTCTGGTTCCTTTCCCAAGCCTGTCAGTGTAGTTCCAACACTCCCATTTCTTTGTAGCCATGGTAATGTTAATCAATCATATTTCCCAGTCTGTAGGTTCTCCAAAAGGTATAGAAGTTCCTGGGAGCTGTCATCTAGCATGATCGCACTCCAAGGGATCAGCAGCCTGAGTAGCCAGAGCCTTGGCCTCTCTGTGAGTTTTGAGTGTGTGACTCTGTGCGGAGGCCCAAGGATTGTACTGTATCCCTCTCCTGATTAAAGACTTGGTTTTTCTGACTATTTAATAGTTCTGTTTTTTCTGGTTTAACACTACCTACCACCACTTTTTGTGCAAACTCTCATTACCTCATGCCTGGATTATTGCAAAAGCTTATTGATATATCTGCCAACCTTAAGTCTCTCCCTCCTCCAATCCATCCTCCATTTAGCCAGTTTGGTGACTTTTAAAAAAGCTGATCATATCAGCTCAAACATCATTGACTCCCTAATGCTTCCAGGACCAAGTACAAAATGCCCTTTTTGGCATTCAAAGCCCTTCATAACATAGCCTTCTCTTGCCTTTCCAGTCTTCACACGCTTCACATACTCTTTGATCCAATGACACTGGCCACCAGTATGTTCCACAAAGAAAACATCCCATCACCCATCTCTTGGCTCCAGGTTCTTTCTCTAACTGGACATTTTCTCTGATTGACCCTCATGCCTGGAACACTCTCCCTCCTGTATTCTGACTATTGGCATTCTTGACTTCCTTTAAGTCCTAACTAAAATCCCACCTTCTATAGGAAGCCTTCCCTAACCCTACTTCTAGTGCTTTCACTCTTAATAATTTTCTATCATCACATATATATTGCTTTCTATATTCTGTTTGCCTGTTGACTACCCCTCTTAGACTGTAAGCTCTTTGAGGGCAAAGCCTCTTTTTGCATCCACAATGCTTACTTAGCACAGTAGGTATTTAATTAATGTTTATTGAATTAAAAACAAAAAATTTGTCCTTTCAGTTATCTCCAATTCTTAATGATTCCATTTAGGTTTTTTTGGCAACAATACTAAAATGGTCCCCATTTTCTTTTACAGATAAGGGGTTAAATGGTTTGCCCAAGGTCACAGAGGTAGTAAGTGTTTGAGGCCAGATTTAAACCCAGAAAGATGAGTCTTTCTCCTGGCAACTTATCAACTGCACATAATTTGTTAAATTCCTAATTTTAACTTTGAATCAAAATAATTTATCTGTTAGAATGAGAATCAAGTTATTATAGCACTTAAGTACAAGTCCCAGCAGACTGGTACAAAGTAAGAAACGTTAATGAATAATAATAGGTATAATAATAGTTTTTTTGAAAGGCTGATTTTGCATAGAATTTTCCAGTCTCAATGCGCTTTACATGTTTTTTTTTTATTTGCTCCTCACAATAAAGCTTAGAAATAAATCCTTCAGGTATTATTATTCCCATTTTACAGATGAGAAAGCTGAGGCTCATGCTGACATAACATGTCAAAGGTAGGATTAAAACCCTACTCTCTCTTTGACTGCCTAATCCAACTGTCTTTCACCTATACCAAAATGCCAAAAGGTGAGCAGAAAAATAATTTAAAGAATTGATCTAAAATCATATTATTTCTCTTAAAAATAATGAAATTGAAAGGGAAAAAAGATACTGAATTGAATTTAATACCCAACTTTATTATAGGTGAGTCTTGTGACATCAGACAAAATCCAATCACTGGCAAACTAGATCTATTACTGCTGTTTGTTGCTATGTAAATTGTGTTATTTGGACCATAACAGTGGTTTTTAATGGTCCTGAGACCCTTTCAAGCCATTTTTGAGGTCAAAATTATTTTCACAGTAACACTAATATGTTTCAATTTCTAATGCAGTAAATATTAACAGATACAATTCACATAAAACAAAAGCCCTTTGCAGGGTACTTAATAGTTTTAAAGAATGTTAGTGGGTTCTGAGACCAAAGCTTAAGAACTGTGGACTAAAATAACCTTTAAAATTTCTTTTAACTCCACAATTCTATGATTTGTCTTTGTTACATAGCTTAATCTATAATAATATCCTGTGGAAAGTCAATAAGAGAATGGATAAAAATCTGAGACCCCTCTTTTGATACCTCTTATGATCCATACCTTTTCTTATTGGAAAAATATTATAGACTTATTGAAAAGCTTTGAGTCCTTAACAGACCAACAACTACTGAGTTAAAAATTTTTCTCCTTGATAATTAAGAAGCCTGAACCCTAACAAACATTACTTAGATAAGACTGCATACTTAGATAAGACTGGAGCCTTTAGTCTGGACTTTATTTGACCAGGTGCCTATAATCCAGGAAGATAGGACTCAATTAGTGAACATCTCCATAAAATATTTCTGCTCCCAGAATTATCCCCTACTAATTGGTGGTTGGAATTTGGCCATTGTCCTTGTACCTACCTATACTTTTACTTTTTAGACTTTAATGGGTTGTGTGTGATTTGTAACCCCTTCACAGCTGTGACTCTTTTTTTGTGTTCTTTGTTTGAAATCAGTATATAATAAACTCCAAAGCCCACAGAGTTCAGATCAGCATGGGCTAACCACTAGTCTGATTGTTCTCATTTTCTTTCTCTTGTCTTAACAATCCTATGCCACCATACGCCACTCAGGACCCCTACCATATAGAGCTGGCTCTCTATAATAACCAAATAGGATTGCTATGTTAAAGTATTTATCTAAATCATTATCTCACTTGTACATACCCAAGACCTATGTGCAACTTTTAGCTGCTTAGATTTTTTCCAGGCTGCTTATCATAGCACTTTTATTATTTTTATATTATTTTTATTATTATATTATATTTACTATTTATTATATTAAATGCAAACTATTGCTAAAGATGCTGGGGAAAGAGGACCAAACTTATATTTTATCTTTCTTTGCAATCCCAGCACTCAACACAATGCCTAGTACTAGTAGATAATAAGTGTTCATTGACCATTGAGGATTGAATAGATAATTCTTTAAAACCCTTGCCTTCTGTCTTAGAATTAATATTATGTAAAGGCTAGGCAATGGGGGCTTGCCCAGGACCACACAGCTAGTTAGTATCTGAAACCAGATTTGAACTTAGGTCTTTCTTCTAACTCTAGTCTCCATGCTTTTTTCATTGATCACCTAACTTCCTCTTAGTGTAATATGAATGACAGTATGAATGAATATTTATTAAGGATTTACTCTGTGCCAATTACTGGAGATACAAACATAAAATAGAGATGGTCCCTTACCATAAGGCAGTTACATGCTAAATGTGTGTGTGTGTGTGTGTATGTGTGTGTGTGTGTGTGTGTGTGTGTGAGAAATAAGAGCTTGGTGGTAGTCTTGAAAGGGAGTCCTGGTCTGGTTAATAAATCGACACTGGGAATGGAACCATAGGATTGTAGACTTCTACTAGCAATGGTCTTCCTGATTTGATTATGGTAGGAAACTGAAAAGTATTGTTGGGGAGAGATAAATGGCACAGGGGTCTGAAGTGGAGGGGGAAGAGATAAACTGGAAACAGGAAAAAAGCAAGTGATGAGAAGATTCCTTGGGAGTAGGGAGAAAAATTCAACATGGCCAGGACCTGCCTGAAATAGTAGGCATGGTGAGGCACTCACCAATTAGGACCATTTCAGTAGCAGGAAGGGAAGCCAGATTGCTAGCTATTGAAGGGAAAGTGAGTGGGTGGTAAGGCTAGGAAGGCAGAGAATGTAGCCTACACCTTCTGGAAGCTAATTATCCTATTAACACCTTCACTCTGAGCATCTCCTCTTCTAATGGTCTCTCCTGTCACACAAAGGGAAATTTATACATGAAGACATTTCTTTTTTTTCCCCCAGCAACACAGCTGTCTCCTTCGTGCTTCACCCCAAAAATTCTTAAAATGATGATACATCTTTCCATCTGCAGCATGACTTCCCTAAGATAGCCTGGCTGCAGTCTGGAATTGTATTTCTATTTTATAGTCTCCCCCCAGAAATCCTCTCCAGCTCCTAAAAGGGGTCAAACATTTCTTTTTCATTAGAGTATTTTAGCACCTGCCTGAAAACAACAGAATGATTTTAAACCAAGTAAAGTGGCTTTTTCACAATGATCTTCATGTAGAAAAGCTAATGGGTTTTTGTTAGTGGGAATTGCGCAGTGTCCCCTTGCATAGGACACTGATTTCTGTAGTTATTGCTCAAGAATGGAGCCCAGAATGGAATGGGTTCCCCCCCCCCCCAGAATTATGTTTTAAATTCTACCATGAGGGGACCATAACCACCTATAGCCTCATTATCTGTAAAATATGGGGAGTAAAATTTTTAAAAATTTTACAAATACTTATTAAGCACCTGCTATTCATAAGTGAGCTAGATTTGTTAAGGAATATAAGATTCTCGGTATATAAAGGCAGGTAGGTGTATAATATATATATATATTTCTAGGTATAGAAAGAAACAAATTGCTACTGTCTGTGTCCTCCTGGATTTTACATTCTATTGGGAGGAAACACCTTTTAGAGAAGTAATTTGAACTCCACTTAAATGTCCCATTTTGGGACAGAAGTGGCTCTGGACTCTCAAAGACAATGCTAGAAGAGAGCAAGATCTGGCCAGTTCTATCAGGGTATTAATACTAGGCGACTCTTTGTGAATGTAGATATGGGGAAATTGATAAGAAAAATGGTAGAAAACATGATGGATAATGAAGAAAACAAAAAGATAAAAGCTTGGTCAAAAAGAGACCATGTGTGCATACATACATGTGTGTCTACATATTGTAATAATATAAAAAAATTTAGGTTTTTATGCTGATATGAAAGTTCTAAAGTAATATTGTAATTGCCGATTTAAAAATATTATAGCTTAAGTCAAAATGACTTTTAGTAGTTTTATTTACAAAGAGGTAGAAAGAGTGAAAGTGAAGAAATATGAGAAGATGGTAGAGAAAATGTCTAGCCTATCACCCTAAGTGATGTTCCAGTGTCCGGCTTAGCCCTGGCACAGCTTGGTAATCATCAGCCAGAGGACTTGGTGGTGTCTTCAGCAAGGGTTCCACCAACGCAGCCTCTTCCAGGAAAGGAAGGCCTTTTCCATACTAATATATCCAGAAGCCAGGAAAGGAAGGCCAACTACTCACCCAGCAAGCTAACTCAGGATCCAGGAAAAGAGTCTCCTCCTTCAGTCCGGCTCACCAATGCAGAGTTCCAAGAAGCCACTTCCAAAGAAGAAGTCCAAAAGCCAAGATCCAAAAGCGAAGCTGAAGTTGAAGTTCCTTGGACAGAAAGTTGAGGATTTTTATAGTCCTTTTTCCACATCACTTCCTGTCCCTTCCTCCACTTTAAGGGATCCAATCACAGTCTTTCAATTTGCCTAGCATTGCCTGAGGGAGTTGACAGTGGCCGCTGGAGTTGTCACCCACTCTAGCAAGTGCTTTTCTGGACTTGAATTATGGTCCTGAGGAAGCCTCTCCAAAAGAGCCTTAGTTCCTTCAATATTGGGAATCTTTTCCAATTAAGAATTTTACAGTTTTCATTCCATTTCCTCTCAGTCACCATAGGCTCCTGAAAAGTTTATAAACAACACATGCTCCGTGTGAAAATGTCCACCCTCACTCTAAATTTTCTTTGTTTAAAGTATAAAATAAAGATTCTTCATTGGGTTTAATAGTGATTTTATGTTTTTAATAGTTCATGGAGGAGAGTTTGAAAGTTATTATATACTGTTGCCTTTCATAGCCCATGTCCTACCTGAATTAACATGAGTGTTTATGAAAAAAATCTAATAAAACTGAGTACAGTTTGAAATATATATATATGTGTATCTGTGTGTATAATGTGTTTAGTTTCCTTGAAAAGAGGATCAGGAAACACTAGGCAGGATTGAAACAATTTAATTAATTAATTAAAAAGCAGTAGCATAATTAAAAATAAAATTGATTAAATTTCAACAAATTGGAAATTACTTATTACTTCTAGATGATTCATTTCCATATGAAATGTCTGAGTTCAATTTGATCACTGACTTACTAGAATAAATTCAACATCAATTTCTAAATAGAAGAAAGAATAAAATGAAAAGAGATGGTGTGTAGTTGAGGTAACTAAGACCTGTACTATTTAACAAAGCTATAGGGTCTGAAAAAGAGAGAAATAAGTAAAACAATGGTCATTAAAACAGCAACACTATTGCTATTTCCTGAGGATGTTTAAATAGTATAAATCAGTCAACACAGGGAGACAAAAAGAAGCTATAAACTACCCCAACTAGCAAACACTTGATTGCCTCATCAAGCAGAGAGGGAGGAACTAACTTGAGGCTAATGACAACTTGAGAGTTTAAGTTTGTTGGAAAGAGGAGGAAGATTATGAAGAAGGAAGGAGAAGGTGGAAGATTATGAGCAATAATGATTCATAAAACAACAAAAAGCAGTGGAGAGATAAAAAATAAGTTTCTGGAAAGCTTGGCAAGAGACTTAATTAATTGGTATGGTGGAAATGGCACTGACTTTGGAGTTAGAAGGTAAAGATTCAGGACATGCTTTTGACATTTTGTGTATGACCTTAGGAAAATAATTTAACTGCACGAATCCTCAATTTGCTCCTTTCTCAAAGAAGGAATTTAGATTTTTTGGTTATTATGCAAAAATATCTCACAATAATGCTGAGTTTCTATTTACAAAGATATTTAGGAAAGTTTCCATTATTAGTGAGGTGTCTGAGAATGAAACTGGTGTATACATTGTCAGATGTGGTCCATGTTTTGGTTGCTTTGGCTTATTTGATGTTTTCTTACAGGAGCAGGTTTGTTAGGGTTTGGGGATAGAGAATCCACCTTGGTCATCATACCTTGACATCCAGCCTATCAACCTCTCAACCTCCAGAACTTGCCATGTCTGCCAATACTGAATCCTCTATAGGGGCATGCTGGAATCAGCTCATCTAGGCATAGATTGTTGTGGTTGTTCAGTCATTCAGAAATGTCTGATTCTACATGGCCCCATGGACTTCAGGCTATGGAGTTTTCTTCAGGCAAAGATAGTGGAGTGGTTTGCCATTTCTTTCTCTAGCTCATTTTTTAGATGAGAAAACTGAGGCAAGTGGGGGTTAAGTGACTCTACCAGGGTTATGTAGCTAGTAAGTGTCTGAGACTGAATTTGAACTTGGATCTTCTTGACTGTAAACTTGGTGCTCTATCCATTGTACCTAGTAGTTGCATAGGCAGAGAGCAGATTGTTAAATTTTTAATATGAATATTTATGCCTTGGAAATAAGCAAATACTACAAATCAGGGCTTGGTTTATTGTCTTATTGATTGTTTAAATTTAAGAAAATGATGTAGAAAATGTTAATAATGCAGATTAAACTTAAGTGTATTGTACATACTTCCCTTCCGTACCCTTCAAGATCTGGCTGTTAAACATTTATCAACACACCCTTGCTCCTAAGGAGCATAACTGTCTCAGTTTTGGAATTCTTGCCCTGGGACCCATATTTGTTCTTACTGGTGAGTGTGTTTTGTAGCCTGAAATATCTCTCTTCTAGCCATGTTTTACAATATACCTCGGCCACCTCTTTGGTCTCTATATACTCCCAGAGATTTCCAGCTCTGAAATGGCTATCAAATCAATGCCTTTGCTTTTACAAATGATAGAACAATAAGTTTTCTATAATTCTATTCATCATCCCTAAGACTTCCCAAATTAAATTCCTGTCCTTTATCAACAGTCCCTCATATTTTTTTCCTATTACAATATAAGCTTCTGGAAGGCAGGGACTACCTCACTTTTGTATTTCTATCCCCAACATTTAGTGTGATGATTAATATTTAATAAGGGGTTATTTTTTCTCTCCTTTCATTTATTCATGCCACTAATTGGTTAATGGACAAAGAAATTATAGTTATTAAAGTAATAGAATATTACGGTAGTGTAAGAAATGATTATAATAAAGGATTCAAAGAATTCTGGATAGATTTCTGCTAATTGATACATAGGAATATAAGCAGAACCAGCAAGATGATATGCATGATGACTTGTGGTTGTTGTTCAGTCATTTTCAGTCATGTCCTGAGTCTTCATGCCCCCATTAGTGGTTTTCTTGGATGCTGGAATGGTTTGCCATTTCCTTCTCCAACTCATCTTGCAGATGAGGAAACTGAGGTAAAGAGGGTTAAGAGATTTGCTTAGCTAGTAAATAGGCTAGATTTGAATTCAGGTATTTCTATCTCTAAGCCCAGTGCTCAATCCATTGTGCTACCTAGCTGCCCACATAATGCATGTGTAATGACTATAGCAAAGTAGATTAAAAACAACAACTGATCACTGAGTAGTTATAAAGACCAAGCTTACCCCTGGGGAAGAGAAAAGAAAATACTCCTTTTTCCATTTTATCACAGACATGGTAGACTATTGGTATAGAATATTTTATATAGTATCACAATTGGTTGATGAACAAATTAGTGTTATTGAATTGTCTGACCCTTTTAAAAATTACAAGGGATAAATCACTGGGTAGGGGAGAGGTAACAATAACAATAAAATGATGATGATAGCTAGCAACTAGTGACTGGAACTGCAAAACCTTTTCATATATCACCTTATTTCATCTTTATTGTAGCTTTGTGCAGAAGGTACTATTTTAATCACCATTTTATAAGTGTAGAAACTGAACCTCAGAGAGAGGTAAAGTGACTTGGCTAGGGTCACATAGCCAGTCTGACAGAATTCAAACTCAATTCTTTCCTGACTGCATGTCCAAAACTTCATTCACTTTATTTTATTTTTTTTCAAATCCTTACTTCCTGTCTGAGTACCAACTCTAAGACAGAAAGGCAAAGACTAAGCAAATGGGGTTCAATGATTCACCCAGGGTCACATATTTAGGGAGTATCTATGGCTGGTTTTGAACTGAGGTCCTCCTGACTCCAGGTCTGGTGTTCTCTCCACTGACCCATCTGGCTTTCATATTCCATTCACTTTATTATTTTGCTCTTGTATGCACATAGTTATTTAGATCTCATTCAGAATATGATCACCTTGTGTTTAGGAATAGTGCCTTTGCATTTTTTTGCATCCCCAGGTCTCAGTTCCATGCCTGTTACATGGTAAGCACTTGATAAATGTTTGTTCACTGACTGAAGCCAAAACAAAAGTCACAAATTAAAAAATAGGATTTAAAAAAAACAAAGAAACTTCAACTTGTAATTGTCTCAGGTATTTGAATATGAAGTCCTATGGTAGGTACATGCACACTGTGAAATAGCAAAAATGGCAGAAGGCAGGCTCCCTGCCCTGGAAGAGACTGTGATCTAGTCAACAACATGTTGTAGAAGTTGATGAATTCATCTGTATCTTGCAAAACGAAGGAGAAGACTTATGGGCTATCTTATAAGGACTTCCTATTGGAAGACTATTCCATTCAATGTGGTAGTGCATTGAATTTAGTTTTGTCTGTGGTCCATTCCCAGTCCTAGGAGCAGATGTATCTCCAATAGGTTTGAGTGTTTTCCTCTAGTGGTGGTTTTCATGAGAAGGTTCAATGACAATTTTTAATCTCCCAATGGCAAATAGGTAAGATAATGCTTTGGGGAACATAGATGCAAAGAATAGGGTTTGGAGTCATGAAGGCTGAGTTCCAATATAGCTGTGTGACTCTGGCCAAGTCACTCACCCTGTTCCTCATCTGTAAAATGGGCCAGTGAAGGAAATTGTAAACCACTCCAGTATCTCTGCCAAGAAAACTCTAAATTGGGTCACAAAGAGTCATACAAAACTGATTTTCCCATTTTTCTTAATATTATCTCTTTTTTCCCCCTCTTGTTATACTTGACATTTCATCCTATACAGTTTGTCACTGTTCCCTCTAAGTAAACTTCTTCTAGTTACCCTGTTGATAATAACAA
Organism: Gracilinanus agilis; assembly: GCF_016433145.1. Classification (NCBI taxonomy): domain Eukaryota; kingdom Metazoa; phylum Chordata; class Mammalia; order Didelphimorphia; family Didelphidae; genus Gracilinanus; species Gracilinanus agilis. Next base: position 173,587,518 of record NC_058130.1, read on the forward strand.
TTTTTAATATTTACCAATATCTTCTTTTCTTCTAGGGATACAAATTGATTGAACTTATTGGGTCCCTTAAAGAAAAAGATTTTTTTTTCCTTTTTCTCCCACCACTCTCTTAATTAACTTATGGTGATTCTCTTGAGTTCTGTGATTAGGAAGCAAACTCTCTGTTTAAGTCCAGTTTTCTTTATGAATGCTTAGAAGTCTTCAATTTTATTGAATGACCATACTTTCCCCTGAAAAAAAATAGTCAGTTTTGCTGGATAGTTGATTCTTGGTTGTAGACCCAATTCTCTTACTTTCCAGAATATTGTGTTCCATTCCTTCTGGTCCTTCAATGCAGCCAGATCCTGTGTTATACTAACTGTTGTTCTCTGGTAACTGAATGACTTCTTCTTAGCAGCTTGTAATATTTTTTTATTGGTCTGGTAGTTTTTAATTTTTGGTTATATTCCTGGAAGTTGTCAGTTGTGGATTAAATGTAGGAGGTGATCTGTGTATTATTTCAATTTCCACTTTTCCCTCTTGTTTGAGAATGTCAGGGCAGTTTTCTTATATAATTTCCTGTAGGATGATGTCCAAACTTTTTCTTTTGTCATGATGTTCTGGTAGACCAATAATTCTTAAATTGTCTCCTCAAGATCTGTTCTCCAAATCTTTGGTTGTATCACTGAGGTGTTTCATATTCCCCTCAAATTTTTCAATTTTTTCAATTTTGTTTTACATATTCTTTCTGCCTTGTAAAGTCATTTGCTTCTAGTTGGTGAGTTCTATTTTTAAAGACTGAATTTCATCCCTAGCTTTTTGGTCATCCTTCTCTTTCTGGTCTGATTTTCTTTGTAGACCATCTTTTGCCTTCTTTGCTTCGTTTTTGAGCTGGTCAATTTTAGTTTTTAAGATTTTATTTTCTTATTTTAGTTCATGTATTTCCTTTTTCAAATTGTCTTGATTGCTTTTTGAGTTTCTGAATATAGCAATCCAAGTATACATTAATTTGGATATTATTTTAAGAGTGCTCAAAAACTGACTCTTGTATTGCTTATGATTGATTTCTGTAACCTTGAATAAAATTGAACCTCAACCTTGCCAAATTCCTAGCCCTTCCCTAAGGTTGCACTCAGGAAGACTGGTCAGTTATCTCAGTCTCCTTATTTTACGTAAAACAATCAATTAACATATGTATCAAATAACTGTAGATGCCTTAGGCCATATGAACTCCTGATCTAGGTGTTAGCTGTACTTATTGTTTTAGGTTCCAACAGTTTGTCTCTCATGATGATTACCTCATAGTGCTGTATCAGACCACTTGGTTTTTTTCCCTTCCCCCTAAACTGTTGTAAACCCAATAAAAGTAGCTATATGGCAGCTGAGGAAGAAGCTCTGAAACATTTAAGCTCTTGGCCATCTGAGCTCCTAACCATGGAAGCTCTTGTCCACTAGAGCTTACTTGCCATCTGTCTACCTTATGCCAGAACTTTCTTTGTCTTCGTGTCTTTTTTCTCCCCTTATGTTCTCTTTCCATTAGTCCTTAACCCATAACCCATTTTCACTCAGTCCTTGGTTTCCCTCTCTGAGTGTTCTACCCACTAGGAATCTTCGTGGAGCTGCTGAATGGCTACACTGAAATTCTTGAGTTAATTAAATTTTGAGATCTTCCAAAGCCTGTGTCCAATTTGTTGGAACTTCCTGACCTTCTCCTATTTCATTTTCTGTTTTTTTTTTTGCTTCCTAGAAAGAAGCTGTCAATTGTAATTTCTTTTCTATTTTTCTTTTGTTTACTCATATTTTTTCCTTTTCTGTTCTGCTGGTTTAAGCAGATGGATTTAATGAGCTTTGATGAAAGATCTTCCCCCAGCTGGCAATGGAGGTTTGTAGTTACATTCTTTGCAGTCTATGGAGGAGGGGTATTGGAGTTTCCCTGCCCTCTGAAGGCTTCTTGCCTGTCCAATTGATGGGATTAAGTCTGGATTAGTCTGTATTGTTTAATGTGTCTTGAGGCTAAAACCTCAAGAGAGAGAGAAAAAAAGAGGAGGGGGACAAGATAGAGTATTTTCGCTGAACTGATCAGCATTAGGATCCCCATGCTCTGTCCTGCTGTTAGACCTGGTTTTCTTTCCTCTCAAAGAACTCTGTTCTCTATCTCAATGTGGTAAAGCCAGTAGGTCTGAAGTTTTGCTCCATCTAAGCTGCCATCTTCCAAACGTTTTGCTGTATTTCTCTGGCTTTTTCCTCTAGCTACCTCCCTGGTGCCTGTGTTCAACTCCTTGAGTCTGGCACCAGCAAGGCCCTCTCTCTGGGCCTGTGGGACTGCCTGACCAGAGATTTCAGGGGCCACTGGAGACTCCACATAGCCCATGGGGGAGGGGCCCTGGGATTCCCCTTCTATACCCTCAGACCCAACAGTTCAAGAATTCAAGCCTTTTTCTTGGCATACCTCTTGAGCTGTCTAGCAGTAAGATCCACTTGCTTTGTCCTGTTGTTACATTTGGTCCTCTTCTCGAAGTGCATTGTTTTCTATCTCGGTGTGGAAAGCATGTGGAGGTTTTAAGATTTGCTCCTTCTAAGCTGCCATCTTCCCAGAATCCCCAGACAAGACTGAAACAGTGAAAACAACAACATTTTATGTGATTAGATATTGCCAGGCTTATTTAATAAATGTAGATATTAATTAAAGAGGCAGATGTAAATTATGAGTTAACAGATAAATAAACCATTCCATTTTGGCACTGGGATTGGTATCATTCCATCCTAGAAATAGAGATTGGAGAAAAAAAATTTCAAAGATCTTGTCTAATCCTCTAGTCTCAGAGGCAAGGAAATTTTTAAATAAGGCTTAAGAGTTCAGTATCAATTTCTATCTATATAGGTAATTGGATTCCCTTTCTTAGCAAGTCAATATAATAAGGAAGTCAAACTCAGATTCAACATCTTTTTTAAAACTCCCTTCTCATTCACTTCTTAGGGGAAATCAAGAATATCTAGTCATAAGATTATAGATGTAGAGCTGGAAAGGACCTTGGAGACTGAATCTAGCTCACTCCTTTTACAGGTGAAGAAAATGAGGCAGAGAGAGGTTAAGTGACTCACCCAGAGTAATACAACTAGTAGCAGAGGCAAAATTTGAACCCAGGTCTGACTGAATCCTAGTCATTATCCTTCACTTATGAGTTCACTATCCCCATGTTCATTCTAGGGGCCACATATTAGGAAGCAAAGCAACAAACCATAGCAGTCCAAGAGAAAGATGACTAGAATGTCAAAGGGATGAGAGGGCAGAACTAGAGACAATAGGAAAAGAGAGTGATTTAGGCTTGATGTAACACAAAAATTCCTAATGAGTACAAAAAAAGAAGGAAGGAACAAAGGAAAAAAGGAAGGAAGGAGAGGAAGGGAGCAAGTCAAAGAAAGGAGGGAGGAAATGGAAAGGAAGTGAGGAAATGGAGGAAGGTAGGGAAGAAGGATGAATAGCTGTAAATGACCAAGTTTTTTTCTAGAATTGAGTGATGCAAGGCAATTCCAGAGACTCATGATGGAAAATGCCATCTGCCTTCAGAGAAAGAACTGATGACATCTGAATGCAGACTAAAACATATTATATTTTACTTTCTGTCTTCTTTTTTCCATTTGAAATTTCTTCCACAAAATGACAAATTTGGAAAAATGTCTTATGTGATTGATTGTATATGTAAAATATATCAGATAAAAAATATATTGCTTACCATGTCTGCAAGGAGGGGGAGGGATGGGATGGAGGGTAGGAAAGAGGAACAGAACTTGGAACTCAATTTTTTAATGTTAAAAATTGTTTTTACATGTCATTGGGGAAAAAATAAAATATTTTTTAAAAAGAGATGATGACATGGGGGGGAAAAAGGAAGGAAGGAAATAATCATTTATTAATTACCTTCTCTGTGCCAGGCACTGTTCTAAGCACTTTACAAATTTTATCCGATGTGATCTTCACAAACCCTAAGAAATCGGTGTTATTTTTGTCTCTCTTTTATAGTTGAGGAAACTGAGACAGACAGTTATTAAGAGATTTGCCCAGGGTCACACAGCTAATAAGAGTCTAAGGCCAGATATGAACTCAAGGCTTCCTAACTTCAAGTCTGGTGTTGAATCTATTCACTGTGCCACCTAGCTGCCCCTAAATGGAATAGATTAAGTGACAAATGATTGAAATCCCCATTTGGAGGGATTTTCAAGCAGACAGTGACTATGCTTAAGGATGTTATAATGAAGATGTATATTTTGATACAGGATGGACTGTATCAAAGTTTCCTAAGTTTCCTAAGTTCTTTAAAAAAAATTTAGAGCCCACCATCTTAGATGATTGCCATACTCAATGAAACTAGAATGTAAGGACCCTGTAGTATATTTTTCCGAATGGAACTCATCTTCATCTATTAAGGTTTGCTTTGATTTTTGGAAATAACCCAAAATCACTTAGATACAAGTTAGAGAGACAGACATCTCTAAAATGATATGTTACTAAAATCAAGTAATGAGACTGGTTATCTCATGAGGCTTATAAATTTTTTCCTGATATTCTAAACATGTTTAAAACAATGACACTATACTGGGAATAAGTATTTTCTCCCATGGTCATAACATTCACCTGGACCTCAGTTTCTTCATCTATAAAATGATGTGGTCAAACTCAACAACCTTTAAGATTTCTTTAATTTCTAAGTCTATGATATGTGATTTGGGTAAATAAGTTCTGGAATATTAAAATAGATATGCAACAGTCACGTAAGTTAAAGAGGAAGCTTTGTATAATACAGTTGTTCTTAAAGTATGATCTATGGACCCAAGGGATTCCTGAGGCTTTCAGATGACATGGGATATCAAAATTATTTCCATAATAATACTAATACATTATTTGCCTATTAAGTTACTCCTTTCTTTTCCAAATCCATATCTGTGTGGGGTCAATTTTCTTCAAAAACTTCACTCAAAATAATGTATATTAGACTGACTGCAGAAGCAGATATGAAAATATAATTGTCTTCTATTGAACCAGACATGAAAGAAATTTAAAAAAAAGGAAAATGATGTATTTTCACTAATTTTAGTTATGTAAAATATAGTTATTTTTCATAAATAATAATGTCATTTATGTTTGTATGTAATTGGTTTATTAGCATTTAAATGAATTAACATTTAAAATTTATCAGTTTTAATTTCTAATATGATGAATATCAATAGATTAAAAACTACATAAACCAAAGCTTATTTGGGGCCTCAGTAATTTTTAATATTCGACAAGGTCTGAGAACAAGAAATTTGGCATGATATATAAAGTCTACCATGCTATGGTTATTAAACTCGATATTTTGAGAATTAAATTTGACATTTCTTATCAGTATGATCTGGAGCCAATCACTTAACCTCCCTAAGCTTCAGTTTTTTCATCTGTAAAATGGAGATAAATGCATTTGTGGGACCTAACCCACAAAAGAGAATGACATAAAAAAATCTGAGCTTTTATTTGTTTATATTTATTATTATCTCTTTGATACCCTTCCTTCACTATACATTCACCTTGTCATCTCCTCCTCTTTCTCCTCTGGCTGTCTTTGGATAAAACCTAAGACCAGAAAGCCCTTTTAGGGCAAGTGATTTCCACAACTACTAGATTTGATTTTTTTTTTAAAGGAAGAGGAAGATCTTTTGGAATCACCTTTTAATTTATTCTAGAACTTAGTCTTGGATGCTTTTTTAAATGGTTTTAAATAATTTTTACAGTGGTAGCATGCTTAGTAGAAAGAGCAACAGATCTCAAATCAGCAGAGACTTGGGTTCAGATTCTTTCTCCTTAACTTGCTCTGTGACCCTCAATAGTGTTGGCAGATGAGAGTTCTGAGCTTAGAATATTGAGTCTGCCTAGATAGAAGCTAGAGAATCTGCTTCCTGAAAGGCATACTGATATGTAATTGAAGAGCCTTGCTCTCCAAATCCAGAGCATTTAAAAAAAAAGTCTATTTCCAGTCCCCTTCCATAATGATGAAGAGGGGCCTTTTGGGGGTTGATTCTTGAAATCTATCTTACATATAAAATAAGAAAGTTGCCCTTGGTGGTATCTGACATCTTCCAACTTTAAATCTATGAACCTAAGATCCCGGGTCATTTAACCTCTCTCAGTCTTGGTTTCCATATCTGTAAAATGGAGGGAATATTACTTATATTACCTACCTTACAGAGATACTACAGGCAAAATGTTTTATCTATTTTGAAGCTCTATAAAAATATGAGTTATTATTATGGAAGCTATGGCTTGTCTTTGCCTTTGGGTCTTTATTTTCCCCCATAATTGGCTATATTCTCTAACTTAAAATGACTGCTTTCCTGTGTCCTCTCCAAACTTCCTCAGAAGGCAAGGTTTATTGTGGTAGGTTAAGGCCCGAATCAAAGGTTTGAGTTCGATCACAATGACATTTGAAGGAACCCATCCGAAACAATCTCATTCTGTGGCCTGGAGATCCCCCCCCCCACTTAAACCTGGCTCAGGCTCACAATAAATATCCCCTCATCATATCACTTACTCTATCGTCTGCTTCATCAGTTAATAAATTCCCTCTTACCATATTACCTGGGAAGGTAGCTTCATATATTTTTATAATTCTTGATGAGAACACAACTGAACAGAAGTAAAGTGGATGAGGAGGGAAGCCTAGCTGTTTGTTTAAAAGCCCTGATGCTAGCTAATGGCATTTCTCACTACACAGTTATTGAAATTTGTGTGGGAGAAGGCAGTCTGATGGGCTCAGCACTTTTAGGGACATTGACAGAAGCTAAATTGGAAAAATGCAACAAATGTTGGGTTTTAGCAGGATATCGACTTAATATAGATTGAGCAGAGAAGAAAAATATTGCGCCATGTGCAGTTTGAACATTGCATTGTCTCATTAAAGACCTTGCTATGGATAGCACTGTCTGTCTACCTTGCCCTCTGCTCCAACTTTAGCAAATCAGTCAAGTAAGGAGTAATAATATACTATTTCACGGCTCTTGGAATGAGCTGCTATAGACTACATGAAAACTGCCTCTAATTATTATTTACAAAAATAAAGCCAGCACATTCCTTTAAGCTGAGTTTCCTATCACTTGCCATTTGCCACTTTGCTCTTTTATTGGTGACCCATGCTAGGTTATTATTTTTTTAAACCAGAAGTATTGCCTGTTTTTCCCACCCTGAAGGCCACCCAGCTAATTTAATTATAGTTTTCTGCTTTCAGTTTTCCACCCCCCTTACCTGGGAACTTAAGTGAAACGTGTCAGAAATAAAGAAATAAATTACAAGCCAAATCAATAGGAAGAAGGAAAAAAAAAGATGTACATTGGCATTTCAAGAGAGGGCTGTTTATACAAAGGCTTTCACTGCCATTTAAACCTTCAGAATAAGGGAGGGGGGACCAGGGTGTTGAAACAGGGGAGAAGGAATGGTAAAATACTAGCAAGATTGCTGTCCACAAAAGGGACTGAAAAGTGGTTATCTTGGCATCTCACAGAACCCCCTGAGGTTATACTTCAGGTTTAGTCTTCAGTAAAAGCACCAGGACTAAATTTCCTAAGTGGAAAATTTGAAAGTAATTTTTCACCTAGAGAGAAGGGTTTCCTTCTGTTTAATGCTTACTCAAGCAAGACAACAAATCACAAAAACAAATAAATTGGAGGCCTGGCTGCCAACTTTCCACTCACACAGAATGGATAGACTCTGATGACGAGGGAACTCTTTGCATGGCTCTGGAGATGGCTGTATCTTGGAAGAGGATAGGATAGGATAACATTCGAAGGGACAATGACTCCTTTACATATCCTAGCAGGATAACAAGATATTGTAGACCACATGAATATACCATGTATTGGACAATTTCATAATTCTTTCTATGTGATGAATAAAATTGAATTATGGATTCTCTTGCCCCTATACTTCTATTAAATAAATGCTGCACCCATCAGGTATAAGAGTTTATTGTGCATTTGATGATTCATAGGATCATGGTAGACCTCAAGAGATCATCTCATTAAAACCATTTCTGATGCCAGGTTTCACATCATAGCAACTATTGCTGGCAGATGACTGTCAAATTTAGTTTTAAAGATTTCCAGGGAAAGAGATTCCCTTATTTCCTTCCCTCCTCTAATATGTTCATGCATAATATTTTCTAGCCAGAAAATATTCCTTTTCTCTAACACATTTCTCTTTCTTAAAAGTAACCTTTTGTTTTAACAATAGTATAGTTGAAAAACAGTTGTAACCTTCATCTTGATATTGTCTTTTATTATGCTTTAAGAGGCATTGATGAGTTCTATTTAGTTTCCTCTTCTCTAGAATAACCTGTCCAGTTCTTTTAATTTACTTCTCTTTGAATCTCTGTTGATTATCTGATGATCAATCAAAGAGCATTTTTGAATTATTTACTATAATCATTGCTTGACTCCCAGATACTTTGTAAAGTGCTAGGGGCATAAAGAAAAAACAAAATTACTTCATTCCCTCAAAGAGCTTTACATTCTAAGATGCAGACACACAAATATGTAAATAATTAGGTACATACAAGATTAATTTAGAGTAGATGGAAGACAGCCTTGAAGGGGGAGGCACTACCAATGAGGGGACCAGAAAAAAAGTGGCATTTGAGCTGATTCTTAAAGGAAGCTGGTAATTTTAAAAGGCAAGGAGTAATGATGTTAGGTATTGGGATAGTCAGTGCAAAGGTAAGGAAACTGAAATGGAGCAGTGTCTATAAGGAATATCAAGTAGGTCAATATGGTGAATACTTAGAGTACATGTGGGGATTGTTGTTGTTGTCATTCAGTTTTTTTTCAGTCATATTTAACTCTTTGTGACCCCATTTGGCATTTTCTTGGCAAAGATACAAGAGTGATTTGTCATTTCCTTCTCCAGCTCATTTTGCAGATGAGGAAACTGAGGCAAAGAGGGTCAAGTGACTTTCCCAGCTAGTAAGTGTCTGCGACCAGATTCGAAATCACAAGAGCTCATGTAGGGTAGTAAATTGTAAAAATACTGGAAAATTAGGAAGAGTTTAGGTTGTTAAGAGCTTTGAATGCCAAACAGGGGAGTCTATATATGATCCTAGAGATAACAGGGAGCTATTAGAGTTTATTTAGTGGGAGGTGGGAATAGAAGTGTCATGGTCATAACTGTATTTTAGGAAGATCAGTTTGAGAGCTGTGTGAAAGATGGACTGGAGTTTGAAGAAACTAATGGCAGTTTTATGCTTTTAGAAAAAACATCTTGGCAGTCAAGTGGGGGATAGATGGAAATAAAAAGAAACTGGAAGCAGGAGGTCAAATTAAAAGTCTAATACAATAATCTAAGCAAGAAATGGTAAAAATCTGAATTTGGATAATAACTATGTGAGTGATACAAGAGATGTTGTGGGGGTTGAGGAAAGAATAAAGATTTGGCAAAGGATCAAATATGCGGAGTGAATAAGAGTGAGGAATTGAAGATAACCCTGAGATGATGAAGCTGGCTTACTACATTAATGGTAGAACCCCTGACAATGATGGGGGATGGTAGAAAGAGAATGTGTGATATTTTGGACATGTTAAGTCTGAGATGACTATAGGGCATCCCACTTAAAATGTCCAAAAAGAAGTTGATATAGGACTGGAACTCAGGAGAAAGACTAGGACTGAATATATAATGAGAATCATTGACAAAAAGATGATAATTAAATCATTGGGTGCTGATGAGGTCACCAAGTGATGTTTCCCACAGTAGAAAACACTCTTCTTTGACTTCCTTAAATAGCATTTGTTTCTGGAATGGATTGTCCCGCATGATGTGATTGGTAGGTCACCGTACCAAAAGTATTCCCTCGACCTCAAATATTTACTTTAGATATCACTATGCTTGGAAGTCTCCAATTAGACATTCATTTCTTAGTATTCTGAATTACTTTTTCCAGTCCTCTCTTTTAGAGTACAGATATCCCTGAGAGGGTTAGCATTTTCTTTCTGATACTTTAGTTGGAACAAGTATATCAGAAAATTTCCTCTAGGATAAAGAATTCCCTGGGTACCTAAGGCAGGAGATGCTGAGAGATAAAAATTAAAGTTGGAGGCACTTAGGCATATTTAAAATTTTATTTTATTTTAAAATGTTTTCTTTATGCTTTTTTTGCTTTAAACAGCAATGCCCCTTTCCAATGACTCTTTACCCTGCCCAAACTCCAACTCATACCCAACAGACCTCTCCCTTGAAATAAACAAGTACAGTTAAGAAAAACAAGTCAATATACTCCCAGTTTCTTACAATGTATGCTTTGTTCTACATTAAAAATCCGAGACTTCTCTGCCAAAAGCTGTTCTATGGTTTTATCATCACTCTTCAAAAGTTGTCATTCAGTCATTTTTCACTTGTGTCCAACAATATGTGACACTGTTGGGGTTTTCTTGGCAGAGATAATGGAGTGATTTGCCATTTCCTTCTCTAGCTCATTTTCCAGATAAGGAAATTAAGGAAAACAGGGTTAAGTGTCATAGCTAGAGTCTTACAACTACTAAGTGTCTGAGGCCAGAGTTGACCTGAGAAAGACGAGTGTTTCTGACTCCAAGACCTTTGCTCTATCCATTGAGTCGCCCCTATTTCTTTTTTTTTTTGTTATATTGTATTTTTATTCACTTTGTTAATTTAAGCCATATTCCAGAAATCCAAGCCAGTTTCACCAACTGCCCATTTCCCAAATTTACCTTTCTCTTAGTAGTGAGCCAAAAAAAAGTATCTGTAAGGAGGTGATGCCTGAGTTGTGTTCTGAAAGAAGCTAGGGATTCTATGGAGTAAAGGTGAGAGCATTCCAGACATGAGGGAGTTGTCCCTATTTCAAATGTGTACTTTTAAAATTTTATCTGAGGGTAGTCCTATTAATATCCATGGGTTTTTTTACTCAATAATTTGAAAATATAAATATTTCTAGGAATCATCTATCCATTTCTTCTCTTATTAGAGGTTTATTGTTTCCACAAGTCATCACAGGTGGTACTCATTCTGGTTGTCATGTTGGAATGGTTATAGATTGAATGTATTTAAAACCAGAAGGAACTGTGGAAGTCATCAACTCCAACTTACTCATTTTACAAGAGGAAGAACCTGAAAGTTATAAAACTTGAATGATTTGACCAAAGTAATAGAACTAGCAAGCTAGGAAAGACAGAAGAGATATACTTACCAGGTCCAAAAAAAGCATACCCCATGTGTGAAGAACTGTGTCAGCCTCAGTGACAATGAGAATGTCTTGCCTTTTCACTTTAGGACTGCTAGTAGGAATACAACTTGGGTAAGACAATGAGTTCTTTTTCTAAAGAGCTTCTTCATCCTGCAGGGATGCTTTCTATACTAGACTAGAGAATATACACTTGTGATGGAGACCTAGGGAAAATTAATTACATGCCATGTGTTCTTCCATAAAATTAGAGATGGCGATAAGACTGTGTGATACCTAACAGATGGCATCATTTGAATATACAAATTGTTAATTTTTCCCCTATTATTGAAATATTCCACAAGAGTGACCTTTTAAAATTGATCTTCTCAGATACTGTTCCATTTCCTTACATACAGTGTTCATATCCTAATAACCTTGCCTGCTACTCATAAAATTTACTTACTTATCTACTTCCAGTGACATGAAACCATTTTTTTTCTTTTTTTTGAATCTAACTAAATTACTGTTAGCTTACCTAGACACTTTGAATTATTTTCTTCTCAAGATTGTAGATTGACTATATAGCAGGTATGACTAGAATCTGAAGAGATTCTAATGAAACCACTGCAATCACTAGTTCTATGATTTAATTATTACAGAGAAATATGAAGGAATGGTGTGTCTCTTACTTATCTAACCATTCCTTTTTAGTCTCTTTTTGGATCATAATCTATATCATACCTCCTAACTGTGGGCGTTAGGGATGACACTCTGGAAGAGGGAGAGCATTCCATGCATGGAGGAGAGAGAAAATACCTAGAGCAGAGAGATAAGAGGGTCTCTTTTGTGGAATAGCCACGGGTCCAGTGTCACTAGATTTCCTTGTCCCCTAAGGAAACATTTCTGGTAACTTTTTAGGAATTCAAGGGGACTCCTAACTTCCATAGTCCATGGTTCAGGTTAAACAGCAGAGAAGGATGCCAGGGTCACGTGCCTAATACCTCTTAAATTGTCACTAATGGAAAACGTTCCACCTATTTATCTTAGAATTGTTGCAGAAAGTACAAACATATAAATGTCAGTAATTTTTTAAAAATCACTATATTAGTATATTAGATTTAGAACTAGAAGAGATCCAGGCCTTTCATTTTATAGTTGAGGAAAGTGCCAGAGGTAAATTAACTTGCTCAACGTCACAAAAGAAATAAACGGCTGTGCTGGGATTGGGACATAGGTCCACTGACTACATCCATTGCTTACAAATGTAGGTTTTTTACCTTTTAATATAGATACTTTTTACCAATTAATTGTAAAAACTATAGAAAAATTGAAAATGTAGCAACCCATGCCTACTCTAATTTTCCAAATAGGCCAAAAAATCAAAAACATATGGTGTTAATAAAAGGGAAGCCAGGAGAACAGTGCTGCTCTGGTAATAATGAAATATAGAAAAAACAGAGGGAGACTATGGAGGTTGTAGGAATGACACATGTAAGTAACCTGCATGATGAGCATGGATGGGTCATTATTTGGAGAAGGAAAGAGCAAACCACTCTGGCATCTTTGCCAAGAAAATCCCAAATGGCATCACAAAAATATTAGACAATACTGAAAAACCACTGAACAACAAGAAGGTACCAATATCCATACTAAGGAGATTACAAATATATTGAAATGTTGTCTAAAGCACCTATTTCTTTCTAAGAAATGAGGAGCTTGATAACTCAGGATTTTAATAGCACTTTTATTCTGATTTGGGGAAGAATTTAGCATAACTATTAATTGACCTTTATCTTATACAGTACATTTTAGCTTAAAAAGTATATTTGTTTATATGATTCCATTTAATCTGCATGACAACTCTCACTTTGAGAGGGAAACTATAATTAATTTTGTTACTGATGTCTTTTGTTTTTCCATCATCTATATTTACTAATGTGACTTTCTTCTTTCACATTCTCAGAGAACCATCTATTGTAGCAAAGGATAGAAAAAACAAAACAAAACAAAAAAAACTGTGGTGAAACTAATCAATACATCAACCAAGTCTGACATTCTATATACTATATAGGCCCTCACCTCTTCACTGTCTATGTCTCTTCTTTGGAACCAAATTTGTTTCTTATAATTTCACAGTATTTCATTGGTTTCATTGTTATTATTATTTTCATCATGGTAGTCATTGCCTATCCTTTTCCTAATTCTAAGGCTATGATTGTCTCTATTTTAAAAATAAAAAAGTGAGTCTCAGAGAGGTTAAGCAATTTGCCCAATGTATCACACACCCAGTAAATGGCAGAATTAGGACTTTAGGTGCATTGATTCCAAGTTCAATATTCTTGCTCTATGAGCAAAAGTAGGATTGCAATAGCTCAAAAGAAGGGTGAGATATGAAAATTTGAGGTAACTGCTTGGCACGGTGAGAGAACCCAAGCTTAGATTCAGCAGGACGAATTCATATCTTGCCTCAGATACTAACTGTGTGACTTTGGGCACTGTATTTCTCAGTTTCCTCATCTTTTGATGAAGGATAATCAAAGTACCAACATCATGAAGCTGTGGTGAAGATTTCATGAGAAAGTATATGTTAAGTTCTTTGTAAACCTAAAAGTCTTATATGAATAAAAGCTATTGTTATCATTACTCTATCATCTATAACCTCCAAAGGAAATTAAAAACCATATACTAAAATTAATTCATGCTGAAAAAATATTCAGGATATATCTTTTACTTTTTGCCATTCTTACATTAAATTTGTTTCTCAACAATATTTCGGCTGTATGATAAAAACTGAGATGCTGAGAAATTACTGCAAATAACGAACATTCTCAAGGTATAAATTCCTATGATATCAACACAGGAGCTGTTCAATCCAAATATAGCTTGACTGGATTAAAATTGTACACAGATTGCCCAGCCTCAAGAAAAAAGACAACTAGAAACTTGCTTTACGGGGAATAAATTGCATGCATCAGCTTAAGGAAGGATTCCAAGCTGCATTTTATTTCTCTCACACACAATTAAGTTCTAGTGAAGCAGCCAAAGTTTTCAATCCTTTGCCTTAACCAAGGTTCTGTGGGAGCTCAAGGTGAGTCAGGAGAAAAGAAAGAGCCAAAATATGAAAGGTTTTTCCCAGTGCAGCATAGGAACTAATTTAATCCCTTGTTCTCCTTTTTAAGTGCCTCCTTATTAGAGAGGGGGTATTAACTTGCTTTGGCAAGGGTTATGGAAGTTACATATTTCATTTGTAAGATAAACTTCACAAGCTAATAAGGATAAGTTATAGATCTAACAGAACTTGAACCTAATTGTCAGTTGCCAAAAATACCACATATTTTAAAGCAGTTATATGTTCACATAAAATTTTCCTATTACAACTCATATTTGTCTTTGCAAGTGATTTTTTGTCAATTCCCTTAGCAACCTTAAAGAACAAAAGAACCTTCATAAATTACAGGCGATTCCATTAGGTTAGAGCCTCCCTCATTCTATAAACCAGTCAATAGTCATTTATTAAGCACCAACTGTGTGCCAGGCACCGCACTAAGCTCTGAGGATATAAATAGAAAATCTTTGATCTCAGGGAGCTCATAGACTAATGGGTACATGCAAACAACTATGTGCAAATATGATATACACCGGATAAAATGGAGATATTCCATAGAATGAGGGTTTTAGCACTGAAAGAGACCAGACAAGGCTTCTTGTAGACTAGTTGGGACTTGAAGGAAACCAGGAAAGCCAGGAGCTGGAGATGATGATCAAGTTTATTCCAGAAACGGAGAATAAATGTTCCAGTTTGGAAATGGAGTATCTCCTTTCATGAATATTGAGGGGGGCTGGTGGATCACAGTTATTTCAGGTGGGGTGAAAGGTAGAATAAACTGTAAGAATTTTGGAAAGGGAAGAAGGGGCGAGGTTGTAAAAGGCTTTGAATGCCAAACTGAAGATTTTGTATTTGATCCTGGTGATGATAGGGAGCAATTGTAGCTACTGAATAGTGGGGTGGCATGATCATATCTGTGTTTTAGGAAAATCAAAAATTTTCCCCTCACATTATTTTATTTATTTTTTTAGAATATTTCCCCATGCTTACACAATTCATATTCTCTCCCTCCCCACTTCCTTCCCCCCTCCCAGAGCTGACAAGCAACTCTACTGGTTTATACATGTCTTATTACTCAAAATCTATTTTCATATTATTCATATTTGTAATAGGGTAATCTTTTAAAAACCACAACCCCAAATCATATACCCATATAACCAAGTTATAATTCATACGCTTTTCTTCTGTGTTTCTACTTCCACAGTTCTTTCTTTCTCTAGATGTGGTTGGCATTCTTTTTCATAAATTCCACAGGATTGTTCTTGATCATTGCATTGCAGTTAGTAGCAGAGTCTAATATGTTTGATCATTCCACGTGTTTCAGTTACTATGTATGATGTTCTCCTGGTTCTGCTCATTTTACTCCACATCAGTTCATGTAGGTCTTTCCAGTTCATATAGAAATCAAGCAGTTCATCATTCCTTATAGCACAATAGTATTCCATCACCAGCATATACCACAATTTGTTCAACCATTCTCCAATTGAGGGACACCCCTTTGTTTTCCAATTTTTTGCCACCACAAAAAGTGCAGCTTTAAATATTTTTATATAAACTTTTTTTTTATCTCTTTGGGGTACAAACCCAGTAGTGGTATAGCTGAATCAAAGGATATGCTGTTTTTAAAAATCCTTTGGGCATAATCCCAAATTGCCTTAGGAAGATCAGTTTGACAGCTCTTTGGAGGATGGAATGCAATGGGAATAAACTTGATGTAGGGAGATCAAAATGCCAGGATTATTTCAGTAGGCTACTTACTGGTTGATCTCCTTGCCCCTGTCAACTTTCCTGTTAAAAATCACTTCAAGAAGATTCAGAAGAATTTGTGCTTCTAAGGTCAATCTAATAAGGATGTCCAAGTCTCTTTTGGTATTAAAAAATATATATTTCCTTAGTATTGCAGAACTCCTATTTTTTTCCACTTTTGTTAAATTTAATTTTACCTTTAAGGGAACTCCAGAATAAAACTCCTCTCAAATTCATTGATTCTTCTTTATCTAATAAATTTCAATTTTAAATCCATTCATCATTTCTTATGTAAAAGCATTCATTTTTTTTTGAGAAAAAACTAGAAGGATAAAACAAAAGAACAGTTAATTCCCAAATGAAAACTGAAATTCTTTTGCTCGTTTCCCAAATTTTAAATATTTTTAATAGAACCAATATCTGAAATTAGGTGATTTTTAGTATGTAGGAATCATTATTTTACTAGTCTATATAAGTAGTAAGTGTTTAGAGATAGAACCAAGAAGATCCAAGTTTAAGTTTTACCTCTTATGCAATTTATTTAATTCTTCAATGCTGTAGACAACTCTGTAAATTGCATAAATTGTAGAGAATTTGCTTGCCTGTATTAATAGGAGATTCCTCATCTGAGAGTTCCCTGAACCAGTGAAATCTGCGATCTAGTTCCTATCCCTACATAAATGACTTTGTATTCTAAAAATGACTCCTATTGTCCTCCAATTTCATTATCAATGTGTGGGAGTATGAATATAGAGGGAGTGGTGAGCAACTTACCTTATTATTCTAGTTGCATTGATTTTGTCAGCAGCTTCCCTTATTATTCTAGGTCCATTGATTTTATTCTTGCAAGAGCTTTCCAATTCTATTTAATCAAAATTATCCTTTTTAGCTTTTGTGATTAAGAACTTTTAGAACTATAGCTCTGAAAGGTATCTAATCTTAATATTTTCTATTATTTTTATGGTGTGATTTTTAATAGGTTACAAACCTCAAGATTATTATATCCTACCACTTAAGATGTTGGTCTAACTTTAATTTCTGCCAAATTATTTTCTAGGATTTTAACAGTTTGGGTCACATAAGGATTTTTTTGTGAAGTAATTCATATTCTCCAGTTTATCAAACATTGCCACTGAATTTTTTCCTGATCCTTATTTATATAGTTTATTCCATTGATCTACTTTTCTACTTCTCAATAATTATTGAATTTTACCTTTGCTGATGAATACTTTATTTTACTTGAGCCCTGAAAGTACTATTCTCTTTTCATACTTTCTTTTTCCCCCCAATATTTCACTTGAGATGCTAAGCCTTTTGTTTTTCCAAATAAATACTTTCTCTAGCTCTATTAAGTGCCTCCTCAGGAGTTTAATGGTATAATAACAAATCTGTAAATTAATTTGATATCATCATTTTTTATTACATTGTACCACCCATCCCATGAGTAATAAATATCAGGACAATGATTTAATGCAGAGGTGTCAAACTGGAGACAGAGTTTGTGGTGCTTTAAATCAATATCTGGTAGCAATTTATTTCTATTTTAGTTTGATACCATTGATTCATCATTCTTCATTTCTTTAAATGTTAAATTGTTGTTTGGTTGTGTCCATCCCTTCATGGCCTTGTGAACCATATCATGCCAATACTGTCCATTGTTTTTTTTGTGTGTGTGTGTGTGTGTTTTTTTTTTTTTTTGAAAAGATAATGGAGTGGTTTGCCAATTCCTTCTCTAGCGGATTAAGGCCCACAGAGGTTGTACATTGTCTAAAGTCACACTGCTAGAAAGTGTCCCAGGTCAAATTTGAACTCAAGTCTTCCTGACTCCAAATGGAGTGCCCTGCCCACTAAGACACACCTAGCTCTTTTTCTTTCAGTCTTATTTTTTATGGTATTTATGTAAATCTAGAGTGTGCCTTAAGAGATTCACTCCTGAGTGTTTCATACATTCTGTAATTACTTCAAACAGATCATCCCTTTCCTTCAGTTTATTATTATTATGCAGTAATGCTATAGATTTTTTTGAAAAGTGTAAGCACTTGAACAATATTGGTTATTAATTATCTTACTTCATTTCTTTACTAATTTTCTAGTGTTTTCTAAGTAAAATGTAATGACAGAAAATAGAGGTACTTTTGTCTCCTCATGGCCTATGATTATACCTTTAATTTATTTACTTTGTCATATTGATATTTCTAAAATTTTCTGGAATTATATCAAATAACAGTAGGGGAAAAGGTAATATTTGCATGCCCTTCTGTTCTGGGGCAAAGACTTCTAGTAATCCCCATTGCCAATAATATTAGATTTTTGTTTCAGTTATATACTTTAAAATCATATTTAAACTGCTCATTTTAAGCTTATGTTTTAGAGGATCTTAAGCTTAAATAAATATTGTACTTTGTAAAAAAATTTTTAGATATAATTATGAGTGTTTTTGTTTATAATATAATTAATTATATTGTTTTCCTAAAATGGATACATCCTTATATCCTAAGTATAATAAGTCTAACTTGGTTATTGTGAATAATTTGGTGACTGTGTATAATAAAGCTATATTATTTTAGTATTTTTTCTAGTTTTACTTTAAAATTTTCATCAATATTAATTAATAATATTGATTTATAATGCTTTTCTGTACTTTTCCTTTCTTGCTTTAAGTATTTGAACCATACATGCCCCATAAAAGGAGTCATATTGGGTATTTTATTTCTGAGAATAATTTGTCTTGCAAAGTTATCATTTATTTATTAGATATTTGATAAAATTCACTGATTAGTCTCTATGGATCAGGGTTCCCCTCCCCTGTCCCTGCTATGAGAATTCCCTGATGGTTTTTTAAGTTTCATCTTCTGAGTCTGATTATTTGAGATTTCTAATTCATTTTTTCTTAGTTTGATTTATTTTTTTTTTGTAGCCATGTCTTGTAATTCCTTGTTTTTCTTGGTACATAAATGTATATAGTAGGGTCTTATGTTTCTTTTCATTTTATTTTTCATCATGATTTCATCCTTTGTTCTTATTATTCAGTCATTTCAGTCACGTCCAACTCTTTCTGATCCCATTTGGAGTTTTTTTTTGGCAAAGATGCTGTAGTGGTTTGCCATTTTCTTCTCCAGCTCATCTTATAGATGAGGAAACTGAGGCAAACAGGGCTAAGTAACTTGCCCAGGGTCACATAGCTAGTAAGTGTCTGATGCTGAATTTGAACTCAGTTCTTGACCCCAGACTCAGTACTCTATCCATTTTAGCACCTGGATGCCCTGCAATTTCACCTATTTCTCTATTTTAACAATTAGGTATTTTGCCCTTTTCTTTTTTTTTTCAGGTTAGCTAAAAGTTTATCGATCGTTAGTTTTTCCAAACATTGACTTTTTTTTTCCATTTTATTTATTCTCCTCTAATTTTCAAGATTTCCTCTTTTGATTTTTTTGATTTGCTTATTTGTTGATTTTCTAATTTTAAAAACTGCATATTTAATTCATTTCCCTCTATTTTTCTATTAATAAGGCATGTTTTCAGAGACATAATATTTCCTATGATTATTACTTATTCTGCATCTCTCAAATTTTGTTATGTTGTTATCATTCTTCAAATCTCAAAAAACCAGTACTTAGTTATCAGATTAAGACTCATCTCTTCTACTTAGTGTTGATTAGGTCATCTCTCCCAGAATAAAAATATTATATTTGGAGAATTTGAGTCTAAATATTATATTAAATTCTAATCTATATACATATTTCATTTGAAATAGACAAGCTAACTGTTTTCTTGGAGGAAGCAATATTTCTCTAAACAAATGCCTTGCAAATAAATCTAACAAAGTCTACACACTAACTTAATTTATCAGTTCAGCTAAAGGTGATCAGACCTCAGTGAATGATTCACACTAAATAAATTCACAAGAGACTGCTTTACAAACTTGAATGCCAATTTATTAATTTACAATGAGTTTTTATCACTGCCAAGTACACTTGCTGTTCTCAGCAGGGAAGCCTACTTGAACAATCAAATTAAGATTTGAAGGTTCCTTGGTAAATATGGAATCAGAGCAAAGGGATTTTGGATAGTCTTCAGGTATATTTTCATACAGCTTTGGTCACCTCATAGGCTACATTCTCCACAAGTATTATATCGCCTACTTGTTATGATTAATCAGAGGTTTATTGAATGAAATTACCACCATTGTTACATCTTTCAATTAATCTTACATGGTCTTGATATGTACATGTATATATATGAAAGCCTTGAAGGCAACATTTTGATTTAAGAAACAAATCCTTCTTTTATAGTTCACAAAAATTAAATACAATGGGATTGACTTTTGCATCAATTATGGGACTGTAAATATATAATTTGCTATAGAATATCATTTGTGAAAACAATTCTTCTTTATACCCTTTAAGAATGTCCTTGATGATGTACTTATAGATCCTGTTCTTATAGGTTTTATAGAAATATGGATTGCAACATATTGTTATTTTTTCAGTCACTTTTTTTGGATAATAATTAGGTCTGTAATATTTTTATGATCAAATACAAAAATAAAGTTTTTCATTGCCTATTACCTCAATGTACTCAATACCTTAGCTACCCCCACTTAGCTACCCCCACTTCCAGGCATTTTAATTCCAGAAATTTGGAAAAACTCATATATTCACTTATCTAGGGTATATGAGACATGATTTTGTCTTATTGCCTTTTATCATTGTTCACACTTTCCTAGCATATGAATGAATAAATTAAAAAGAAATATTGTGTTTAAATTATTCCAAGCACTTGTGATATGATTACAAAAGCAAAGACTATCCCCGAAATCAAGAAAATTATATTCCATTGGAGGAGACAATACACATAAAGGAGGGTTGACCAAAGAGGGGCACCTTGGCTTGAGAAGTCATGTGAATGTTGAATAATATTGTAGGGGAGCCAATTAATACATCCAACCATCTGTGAACAACTGAAGAGTTGAACTGATCATAGTTCATATTTTCAGACACGGAATGGAAGAATAGGGGAAGGTAACCCCAAGGTATAAGGCAAGGCTATGGAAGAGAAATCCTCAGAGGGAGAAATGTTTCCCAAGTGTCAAAAACACTTCTAAGGTACTTGAAAAACATGCTATTGCCATAACCACTGGCTCAATATTTATTCTCATGCTCTCAACTCCTAGATCAGTCTTTTAAACCACTAATCAATGTCCACTGAACCCTAAGACTACTTACTATTGTTCCTAAACATCTGTGTTGAACTGCAAATAGATGCTTCTCTTAAAGGAAGAGAAAGAAAATTTCAGGGACACATCTATGTCTCCCTTGCCCCTTCTCAGTCCCATAGAATCTCAAAATATGATATGTGTGACTCCCAAATCTGGTAAACAAATGATAAATACTTGCTAAAATGTTTTCTTTGGTAGTTTTTTTCCATCATAAGCTTATGTAATCAATTCCTAATCCAAGCTTAGTTGTAACTTGTAAATACCCTTAGTCAGAATCATCAAAACCCACTAGAGGCACCAGCCATCAGACTGCTACTAGGTCCCAGCTAGGACAGACTCCTGTGTTCCCCACAGGCAGAAATGCGAGCATTCCATGTTTGTTTGGGAATAATGATGACTGATGGAAGCTTACCAGAAAGCCTCTTAAGGGCGAGACACTTGGCCTCCAGGTAGACAGAGAAAGAACCTTGTTATGAGCAAAAGTATGAAACATACTTACTAGAACCTTTAGGAAATGAGTTGATAGTTTGTTCTTAGAGGGTTTGAGAGTATATATATGTGTATATATATATATTTATACATATATTTATGAAATTTAATAGTTAATAAAATTTGATTGCCTGTATTGATGAGCATAAGTCTTATTAGGGTAAATTAGACCAACTTTGAATATTTCATAAATTATATAAAATGTCTTTATCTATAATGTTAGGAGATTCCTCATGTTCCCCGTGCCACTGAAATCAGTGATCTAGTTCCTTTCCCTACACAAGTGACTTTGTATTCTAAAAATTACTCCTATTGTCCTCCAATTTCATTGTCAGTATGTAGGTGTGTGAGTTTGGAGGGAGTGGTGATCAACTCACCTTATTCTAGTTGCATTGGTTTTGTCAGCAACTTCCCTTATTATTCTTGGTACATTGATTTTATTCTCCTAAGAGCTTTCCAATTCCATTTAATCAAAATTATCCCTTTTATCTTTTGTGAACGTCACTATCCCTTATTTGGTTAAGATTTTTTCCCTTAATTATAGCTCTGAAAGGAGTTGAATATTTTGGATTTATATTTATGAATGACATCTCATACCTTCCTGGCCATTCATTTTCATTCTTTGCTGAATCATTATCCATGTGATACTTCAAGGTGCATTGTATGAGGGTATCCTGGGAGGCCCTATCTTCTCTTTTTTCTTTTTTTTCCTCTTGTTGATTCCATGGTTTTGACTATCATCCCTATGCAGCTTATTCCTAAATCCAGCCCTAGTTTATTTGAGATAGTGATGATTGATGGAACCTAGGCTGGGTTACTGAAAGGAAATGTTAGGAGGTTCAGAAATCTAGTAGATCTTGTCAATGAATGAACTAAAGGGCATTGAACTCACAAAGGTGATACTGCTTCATTCCATCTGATGGTCTATTTCTGTTTATAGCCTTTCTAGTATTTCTCCCACAAAACATCTAGAGCCAGTGCAAAACAAGTATTCACATCATGGTACTATCCTCCACATATAGATAAACAAAGTGAGTTTCAGAGAAATGAAGTGACAATCCTGAACCAATGTAGTAAGGGCCAAACTGAGATTACAACCCAGGAGCTTTGACTCCAAATGAGACATTTATTCTCCTATACCACATTGCCTTAACTGGGTAAACATTCTTATTATCTTCAGTAACAGAGAATAGAGATTTCTAATACTCTGTAAATATGGTGGAGTAGGGGTACATGGATGGTAGTGGTGACCCATTTTGTTCTGGAGTTAGGATCATTAATCCAAAACTAAAAGGAATATTAAAGATTATCTACTCTAAAACTCTAACTTGGAGAAGTTGAGGAAATAGCTCCAGAGAGGTTAAGTGATTTGCATGGCATACAAGTAATAAGTGGCAGGGTTGGCAGGGATTCAAACTCAGGACCTATTACTCTAAGTTCAACACTTGGGTAGTTGCACCTTATTCACTGACTATATAATATATAAAGCTGTGATTATGAAGTAATATATCCTTTTTTAAAAAATAGACTATAACTTATACATCTAAATGAGTCCTATCCCTTTCAAAGATGGCATTTGGAGACCTGTACATTTATCCTCCAGATATAGCCATCATGTAAAGTACTTCAGCATCTCAGAGAAGTGACTGCAGAACCCACCACATAATCTTCTATGCATTTTTAATGGTGTCATCTTCATTTATTTCAAAGGTAAGCTTGATTTTATAGAAGAATTAAAAGTTATTTGAAATCAAGACTGGAAAGAAATGGTGAAGAATCAAATTAGGAAATCATGTGATTGGTTACAAACAAAAAGACAGCCAATTGTGTTTGTGTGTAGATATAGTTATGGATGAGCACACACATGTATATGTGTGCATAAATATATATATATATACATATATACATATATATACTTTTAGAGAAAGAGAGTGAGAGAGAAGCTATTTGAAGAGCATTGCCTAATTTTTGTCTTCGTATTCCTAGTAAATAGCATAGTATTTGGCACATAATAAGTAGTTAAATATTTGTTTAGAACTATAAATTTATGATATACTTTCTTGTGTGATTTAGAAATTGACTCTGAAGGCATTTCCAAGATCAGGAACAGATATAGTTGGACAAAAGGAACCACCATGGTAATAAGTACATGACCTCTCAAGGTGATATCTTTGATGTGGACAAAATTTATTTGCATTTTTGTTGGGAAGGGAAGAAAATCAGTTATTTAAATATTACTCTTCTACATGTATTATCTTCCCTGTTAGAATGTAAACATTTTAAAAATAGGGCCAATCTTCACTTTCATGAGTATTTAGCACAGTGCTTGACTTAGGATGTTAATAAAAAATTAATGGTAGGTACTTAATAAATCCTTTTTCACTTATTTCCTCCTTTCCTTCTCCTCTCTTCCTCTTTTCTCCCCTCCATTCCTCCTTCCTTCCTTCCTTTCTTCTTGTCACAGCTTATATGATATCTACACCTAAGGAAAATCTCTTTTTTAAATTTGGCCATAAAAAAACCTCATTTTAGCATTTTTTGGGCAATCTTAAAAATTAGTATTATTTTCCCATGTTCATTTCCTTATCTTAAATTTATTAAAATATTTTCTTCCTTTCCTATACTTGCCTCCTTTTATTTTTCTCTAAAGATCACATATCTTTATATTTTGCTTTATGTAACTTCAGACACTTAAAATGCTGGATCCTCCACCTATGACAAGTTCCTCAGATGAGACTGCCTTACCAGGCCTTTTTAGATCATCTTTAGGAAGACCTCTTGAATAAACCAAGGCTGTGTCTATAGAAAATGTCTGAAATGTTTTCTTCTAGTTCTTTGTAATAGAGAGGGTTTAAAAACATCACTCATTTCATTAAAATGTTTTCTTAGCTTCAGGGGCTTGAAAGCATTTTTATTATCATCCAACATTATTTATCCTTCCTTTGCATAAGAGTGAAAAGCAGCAACCAAAAGAGTAAAGCACTTAATTCCTGTAATTTCTGAAATATAGTTTCACCTCATTTATTTGGCATCACTAAGGAATGAGCTGTTCTGCTCTGCATAGATATTTTTTTTCAGCTATCTGAAGTTGGTCCACTTTAAGCTTCCAAATTTCAAAAAAACCCAAAACATTTTGGTTAAAATCTTCCTTCCACAGGAATTTTTCATTCAATGTCAGACAGGGTTGCTGTGTCAGTTGGTTTTGTTTAACTGTTTTCCTTGTAACAAGAGAAAGCTCACTTGGGAATGTTGGGGTGGGGTGGGGTATGGGATTTATTTTGCAGTGACTGAGATGTAAACACTAAAGGCATCAGTAAAACTTTAAAAAATAAAATAAAATGTATCACGTTTATCTGAATTCTTTTAAAAATGTTATTGCCATCTTTTATTTTTATGTCACCCTCATTTGTAAATAGATCTTTTCCTCCTCCCCTACCCAGTGAGCCATCCTTTATAACAAAATGTACAGAAGAAAGAAACAAATAACTGGCTTAGCAAAACTAACCAAGAGCATCTCTGAAATTTTTGGGATTTTTTTTAGCCCTTACCTTCCATCTTAGAATCAATACTATGTATTGGTTCCAAGGCAGAAGAGCCATAAGGGCTAGGCAGTGAGGGTTAAGTGACTTGCCCAGGGACACACAGTTAGGAAGTGTACGAGGTCACTTTTGAACCCAAGACCGGTTCTCAATCCACTGTTCTGCACCTATAGTCTCCCATCTTTGCAAAGAAGGGAACTGCTTCCCTGAGTTATTAAGCAGAATATGTCAAGTAAATTTAACCTTTCTCATAATGATTAGGCAAATTAGACTTGTATCTTTTGCTGTGGCTTGGCTTTCAGTAATGTAGTTTTTTCTCTCTTCTCATGAAGGTTTGGGTCAAGAACTTGTTCATTGAATGGCTTGTCTTCAGTTTTAAAAATGTAGAAGAATTAGAGGAATGCAAATCAAAACAACTCTGAAATATTATTTCATACCTGTCACATTGACTAAAACAACAAAAGGGGAAAATGATACATGCCAAGGATGGAGAAAAATGGTGACACTAATACACTGTTGGTAGAATTGTGTACTGATCTAATAATTTTTTAGAATAATCTAAAATTATGCCTCAAGAGTTATAAAACTGTAATAACCCTTAGATCCAGAAATACTACTGTTGGGTCTGTTTCCCAAAGAGACCGGGGCAGAGGGAGAAAAAAATCCCATTTATGCCCTGAAATATCTATGTCACCTCTCTTTGTGGTAGCAAAAAACTGAAAATTGGACACATATCCATCATTTGAGGGTATGACTATAGAAGTGGTGGCATGTAATTGTGATATAATATCACTATGCCATAAAAAATGAACAGTTTAATTTTTTTAAATATGGAAAGATCTATAAGGAAATATGTAAAGTGAAATGAGTGGAGAACTAAGAGAACATTATATACAACTATAGCTACAGAACTAATGTTTGAAGAATAACTTGTGAATGTCTACCTCCAGAGAAAGAACCAATAAAAAGAAACACAAAAAACATAATACGTATGTAAATATATATACATATATAGTCATAATGTCTTCTCTGGTTCAGGGAGGGGAAATACCTGGAAGATTTGATGCAGGCAGCAAATAAATTAATTTTTTAAAAAGAAGTTAAAAGGATGATCTTATCAGGTCTGATAAATATTTGGCCAAAATTTCTTGAAATTCTCAGGTAGTTTATTTTAAATGTAGTTTTATTTCTATTTTAATTAACAATAAATCTGTTTCTGTGTTAAAAATGGTAGAGGAAGCTACAATGGCAGCTGCTGTTTTGGATCTCATTGTAACTAAAGAGAAAGGGCTACTTGCTAGAGAATAAATGCTGGAAACACTAGGAGAAAGTAATCACATAATTTTGGACTTTACAATCTAGAAGGAAGGGAATTCAAGAAACAGAGTAGCTACAACATGGCACAGTATTTAGAATGCTGGAGTTAGGTAAGGAAACCTGAGTTCAAATCATACCTCAGCCAACTACTACCTGTGTGACCCTGGCAAAATCATTTAACCTTTTTCAGCTTCACTTTTCTCCTCTGTAAAATTGGAAAATAACAGCACTTACTTCATAGAGTGGTGAGGATCAAAAGAAATAACACATGTAAATTGCTTTGTAAAGTTTAAAAAAGCTTTATAAATACTAGCTACCACATGTAACTGATTTGTGAGGACATATTTCAAATGATTCTTAGAAAGGACCAATATTTTTTGCTGAAAGTTGGCTCAAAAGAGATAGTATGCTTTCATTTTTCTTCTGTTAAATGTATTGATACATTTTTTCTTTGACACAACAGATACTTCCTGACAGATGTTCAAATAAATGTCCTTACAAAGTATATTACCTTTGAAACATGTAGTTTATCCTTTGTTAAGAAAAATGACAGATATATCCCATAACTTTGACAATTTGACATTAACATTGACCATTACATTTCACTAGGGTTTCACTTGAATTCCTTTCCATGCTTATGCAGATTTTATTTCTATTTTTTAGATTTTGTTCATATTGTTCTTTTGGCATTGCTTGTTACATTCTCCATTGCATCTTATATATTGTCCCATATTTTCTCAATTTACCAGATTTGTCATTCCTTATACCATAGCATTTTATATTTATATGCCATAATTTGTTTAACTATTCCTCAGTTGTTGGGCAAACTTTTTATTTTATTATTTTAATTATTTTATTTTATTATATTATTTATTACTATTGTTATCATAGTTACGTTGCTATGAACATCTTTGTACTTGTTGGTCTTTTTTTGCTATTGGCAAAATATAATCTTGATAGTGAATACTCTAGGACAGTGGTTCCCAAACTTTTTTGGCTTACCATCACCTTTCCAGAAAAAATATTACATAGAGCCCCTGGAAATTATTATTTTTTAAAAAATTTTAATAGCAATTAATAGAAAAGATAAATGCACCTGTGGCCATCACTGCTCTCCTGGATCGCTGCCCACCAGGGGGTAGTGGCGCCCACTTTGGGAATCACTGCTCTAGGACAAAAGGTATCAATAATTTACCATTTTTGCATACTGACAAATTTCTAGAAATGTTTGAACTAATTTGTATCCGTACAATGAATAAATGAACGTTTATCTTTCACTAATGACTTTTCTCCCCTTTAGCACCATTATTAACTTGATGAAATTGCCTCATTTTTCTGATTATTAGTTAATATAAATATATACATTCAAATATATTTTTGAATACATTTTCTCATAGTAATTGATACTTTATAGTTCCTCATTTGAAAATATTTGTCAACATTGGTCACTGATTTCTTGAAGAATGGCTCTTATTTTATAAATTTATTGCCTGCTCTCTTTCAATTTTAGATATTAGACTTTTATCATTTATTTAGCATAATCAATTTAATCATTTTAATCTAATTTATATCTTTTCTTCTGATTGAAGAAATTGATTTTTATATATACAAATGCTTTTTTATTTTAGATAATTGAGGTGATCTACTTTAACTTTCTTGATTTCTTTAATCTGTCTGTTTACAATTCCCCTCCCTCCCTCCCTCCATAGTTATAAAAGAGAGAACTTCTATTGACTTCTATTTTTCTTATTGTGATTATTTCTGTTTGGATAATTTATTCATTTGGAATTTATTTGGGTATGAAGTATAAGATACCCAATAAGCTTAAATTTTGTGAGACTGTCCCAGTTTTCCCAAAAGTTCTAGCCAAGAAAATTCTCCCTTTCCATTTATGTTCTAGGTTTTATAAAACACAGATTGCTCTATGTATTTATTTCAAGGTCCTGTCAGTTATACTGATTAACTTTTTGATTTCTTATCTGGTGCCATGTGGTTTTGATAATTATTACTTAATTTTATGATTAATATCTAGTAGCTTAAAATTCTTCTACTTCTTGGCTGAGGGAATCCAACAAATAATGGTCTTTATGTCACAGGGTTCTTTATTCACACTATTTGGGACCAGGATATAAATTCTTGGATTTCCTTTTCTAATCTATTTTGTCACCTACCTTCTTCAGTTTCATTGATAAGTTTATATTATTCTTTTTAACTCTTACCTTCTCTTTTAGAATTGATACTAAGTATCAGTTTCAAGGTAGAAAAAATGGTAAGGGCTAGACAAGTAGGGTTAAGTGACTTGCCTAAGATCACTCAGTTATGAATTATCTGACAGTTAAATTTGAATTCAGAACCTCCAATCTTCAGACATGGTTCTCTATCCACTGCGAAAAGTAGCTGCTCTGCCATTTTATGGATTGAAGCTCACCACCTAGGGGGATCCCTTCAGGTTCCAAGCTCCAGCCAGAAGAGAGCGAACAGTCTCCTGGTCTTACCTTATAAGCAGTTTTTTCCACCCACTAGCTCTCCCATGTCACATCTCAGGAACCAACCATAGTTTCTTAATTTGCCTGGCACCGCCCATGGGGAAGAGCTTGTGGGATCAATTTCCAGTCTTGTTGGTTTCAACTTCCTTTCTCTGAGGATTTGTCTGTACCTCTAGGTCATTGATTGATGATGTCAAACAAAGCAAAATAATGGAGAGAGAAATTCCCTTCCAACATGTGGAATTTCCTTGTCCTCAGTGATAAGGATTGAGCACTCTTGAAACACTGGTAAATCTTCTTATCATGCATTTATTCCTTTGTGCCCAATTTCAACTTTAAATATTCTTGAGATGTTCTAGCTTAGTTGGGTGTTACATACTGTTTTTTGCAGACTCATTTTCTTTTCCACTTTTGTTCAATATTTTTTAAGGTGTTAATACTCAGTGATTTCTATCCTCTTCTGTAATGCTTTACAGATGAGCTTTAATTCTAAATTGGCATTGTTTTTGGCTGCTAAGTGTTTTAGCTCCACTGGGAAATCATATATTTGTTGGGCCCCAAGTCATTTATTTTTCCCCTTTAACTACTTCATTTTGGTAAATATTTTACATTAGTTAAGATTCTCTAGGAAATTTTGATAACCTAAGTTTGATCTCTTTTGCATTTTTCAATCAATAGATTTTTTTAAAAAAATGTCAGCTTGGAGCTATTATAATGTAATCAAATGCTTTCTTTTCATCTCTGTCTTTCTAATATGCTTTTGACCCTTTATTGTACCATTGGAAGTTCTGACTGCATACAGACAGCTGATTCTGAAATGACCACCATGTGAGGAATAAGTTATTTTCTGTCCATTAAGATATAATCAATTTCATTTTTTGCAAAATGGTTGGTATTTGCCATGTCTGATACCTTCTCATTCTTTTCTTAAAGAAATTTTTCCTCACTAACAAATATGTAGCTTCTCAGTAATTTGCAAGCCCATGGCCTCTCTCATTTTTTAATCCAAAACCATATTTTCCAATGTTTTTCACTGGGTTCTCCAGTACCTACTTTTGGACTGAAGTAATCAATTATCAAGGCGTAGGTTTGGTTTGGAAGATCTTATAAAATTCTTCTTAAAATTTCACTACTTCATCCTCTACAATGTTAAATCAAAAGCTTCAATTATTTTCATTATGATCTCTTTTTCTTTTATCATTATGAAAATATCATGGTAAGATCTCTGCCAGTTGCTTCTTTCAGTCTTTTGGTTTCACTTAAAACAATGGTAGCAACATTGGCATAGTTCAGTTCCTACAATATCAGTTTGTTGTTCATTGGATAGAGATGTCATTTTTAAAACATTAACAGTTGGGGGAAGCTGGGTGGCTCAATTGGATTGAGAGCCAGACTTGGTGACAGGAGATCCTAAATTCTAATCTGGCCTCAGACACTTCCTAACTGTGTGACCCTGGGCAAGACACTTAATCCCCATTGCATAGTCCTTACCACTCTTCTGTCTTGGAACTCATACATGCCTGAATTATTGCAATAGAAATATTTGTGGGTCTACTTGTCTCAGGTCTCTCTCCATTCCAATTCATCCTTCAGTTTGCCACTCCAGGAATTTTCCCGAGGAGCAGTCTAATCATGTCACTCCCCTACTCAGCATACTCCTGTATTTTCTTCTTGCCTCCAGGAACAAATACAAAATGTTCTATCCGATATTCAAAGCCCTTTATAACCCAATCCCCTCCTACCTTTTCAGTCTTCTTTACTCCTCACCACAAACTCTTCAATCCAGTAGACATTGGCCTTTCAGATGTTCCACAAATGAGACATGGTGTCTCTCAGCTTTGAATATTCTCTCTGGCTATGTGCCTTGTGCCTGGAATGTTCTCTCCTCTCTCTGACTTCTGATCTACCTGGTTTTCTTTAAGGCACAACTAAAATCCCACTTTTTATAGGAAGTCTTCCTTAGTCCCTCTTAATTCCAATGCCTTCCCTTTATTATTATTTCTTATTTATATAGTATATAATTTACTTCGTATTTGTTTTATTATTGTCTCATCAATTAGAATGTAAGTTCCTTGAGGGCAGGAACTTTCTTTTGACTATTTTTGTATTCCCATCAAATGGCACAATGCCTGGCACATAGTGATGCTTAATAATAGCTTATTGATTGGTTGGCTTGTGTTCAGCTAGGAGAAATGGGTGAAGTTCGAGAAAGACAGATTAAGAGTGGCAAAAAGTTAAAACATTCCTGAGTCACAAAATGAAGTAGTTTGTCTTGGGAGATAATGAGTCTGACAATTCAATTCTCTCTCCTACCTTGTTATGTTTGAGCAAGTGGCATTTTTGTAACCCTTGTAAGCCTCCAAGTGGGAAGAGAGCACTAGCACCAGAGAGCTAATAGAAAGATAGCTACTCAGCCTGTTAACCATCTCTCTTCCCTCTTCTTCATAAAGCCATGGGCATATTGGCTTTGCTGTTGAGTCTGTCCTTGTGTCTTTTCTTTCCTAATTTACATAGTAGAGGAGTCCTGGAGATAGATTTGACTAGACTAAAACCCTGCAGGCTTCAGAAGTTTGTAAGAACAGTAGGAGCACAAGAATGGATATCAGTGTCAGAGATTGTGGCAGCCAAACTTGGTAAAAAGTCAAAAAGGCTTAAGAATCCTACTTTACTCAGCCTATCAGTGGATGGACATTCACAACAAAACACTGGTTTTTACAAGGAAGGGATCTATGTTGCATTTGGAAGTGAACTTGATGGGGTAAATATTTTGTAATAAAGACTTTAAGTTTGAACCCATTCTCCCCAGGGTCTAGAGGTATAAGGGAGTGCGTGTCCCAGCCTCACGTGGTATTTGTACTTACATTCTTACTACATCTGCTCAGTAAATAATACTTTATTAAATTATGTTAAATAGATATATTAATTATGTTAATTAGATTGATAATTAATTAGACACTAATCACTGGTCAGTCAGTGATGTAAAGGAGATATTAATTGCAACTGGCAATGATTATTGGAGAGATTTCACTGGTATGGGGGTTCAGGTCAAGGATGTTCATTAGAAAGACAGAACATCTTCAAGGAACCTACAATGAAAAAGGCTATCCACTGCTATCTGAATGCAGATTAAAGAATACCTTTTTTCACTTAATTCTTCTATGAATTTTTCTCTAATGTAAGTGATATATGTCTTTTTTTACAACATGTTGAACATGGAAATATGTATTGTATGATAACACATGTAAAATCTATATCATATTACCTGCCACCTGAGGGAAGTAGTAAGGGGAGGGAAGGAGAGAGAGAGAGAGAGAGAGAGAGAGAGAGAGAGAGAGAGAGAGAGAGAACGTGGATCCATGTAACAAAACAATAATTGAAAGTTATACTGATGTGTGATCTGGAAAAAAAATTTAAAAAAAAGAAAAGAAAGATACCTACCCCAACCACTCCAGGATACTCCTAAGGGGAAGACAGGGCTTTGTTCTTGGGGAACCAACTTGACAGTGCAAATAAGATCTGGGAAATGGATTCTCAGAGTTTATGCGTTATATATAAGTAAGATATATGTACATTCCAATATTAATATAACTAACCAGAAACTTTACACCCTGATAGCTTTATCAGGTGTGAATACCACTTCATTTTAGTTACAGAATTAATCAAATGTGCACCCCGGGCATAAAAAGTGAAGTACTTTTTAGTCATTGTATGAAATAAAATGATGTCACATATTGGGATTAGTTGAAAGAATTAGACCCACCTCTTGGCATGTGCATATCAAAGAAGAGTATTCCAGCTAGAACATTTCATCCACTGCTTTGGGAGTTAGGCTTTAGGATTGTTTTTGAAGAGTTATATCTATTTGCCTATAACCACAGGGAAGCAAGGAGGGGTAAATGATACAGAGTAAACACAAAAGGAATGTCACACATTCCCCACTTCCATCCCCATCATCCCATCCCTTCCCTGATTAAATCATCAGAAAGACTGATCAGTCAAAATACAAAGCATGTTTTAAGGGCCTACTATGTGCCAGACATTGTCCTAAGTATCAGGAATACAAAGAAAGCATCTAGGTGATATAATGGACAAAATTCTGAGCTTGGAGCCAGGGAGACCTGAGTTCAAGTTCATTCTCATAAATACTAACTGTTTAACCTTTCCTAAGTCATTTAAACTGTTTGCATCAATTTCCTCATCATTTGCATCATTCCCCCTGTAAAAGGGGGATAATAATAGCACCTTTCTTTCATGTTTGTTGTGAGGATCAAATGAGATAATATTTGTAAAATATTTAGTACAGTGCTTGGCATAAAATAAGTGCTATATCAATGCCAGCTGTTATTATTATATTACTAAAAGACAATCACTGCTCTTAGGGATGTTACAGTTTAATGGAGAGACAATACTGAAACAACTATGTACCAACAAGCTATATACAGGATAAATTGGAAATGACCAACAGAAGGAAGACAGTAAAATTAAGAGAGAATAAGAAAAGCTTCCTGTAGAAGGTGGAATTTTAGCTGGGGCTTGAAGGAAGCCTGGAAGCAGTGATGAGAAGTAAGAGTTCTCCAGGTATGAGATACAACCTGGGAATATACCTGTAGTCCATGGATGGAGTTTGAGGAATAGCAGCGAGGAGCCCCGTGTCACTGGATCACAAAGAAATGATGGGAGTGGAGAGAGGATGGCAGTGGATGTAAGGTATAAGAAGACTAGAAAAGTAAGAGTGGATCAGCAGACAAAGGTCTTTGAAAGCCAAACAGAGGATTTTATATTTAGTTCTGGAAGTAATAGGGTGTCACTGGAGCTTAATGAGTAGGATAGAGCTGTGGTCAGTCCTGCAGTCTAGAAAGATCACTTTGACAACTGAATCAAGGTTAGGTGGACTGGAATAAGAATTGAATTTGGGAAATTAACTAGTACTCTAGGTGGGAGGTGATGCATGGGGGCTTGTACCAGCGAGGGGGGCAGTGTCAGAAGAGAGATGAAGGTAGGTAAAATGGACAGACCTTGAAGGAGAATGAGTAGTTCAGCAAAAATTAAGTTTTAAGCATGAGTGAATGAGAGGATGATGGTACTTTTAAAAGGAAGAGATGAAGAGAGAAAACATTTAAAGCAGGGAGACACTTTCAGAATAAAGGTAAAGGACTGGAATAAAATCTATTATCAGACTGTCTAATATGACAAAAAAAAAGAAAATAATAAATTTTGGAGAGCATATGGAAAATTTGGGACACTAATACACAGTCAATGAAGCTGTGAACTAATACAATCTTTCTGGAGAGTAGTTGATAGCCATGCCCAAAGGGCCATAAAACGGTGTGCTCTTTGACCCAGCAATACCACTTCTAGATCTGTATCGTAAAGTGATTAAAAATAGGAAAAATTTGAACAAAATATTCATACAAAATATAATGCAAAATAATTGTAAAAAATATTTATAGCAGCTAGCAAATAACTGGAAATTGAAGTGACATCCATCAGTTGGGGAATAGTGGAATAAATTGTGGTACACAATTTTAAAAGAATACTATTGCACCATAAGAAATGACAAACAAGATGATCAAAAAATACCTGGAAAGACTTATATACAGTGATACAAAGTGAAATGAGCAGAACCAGCAGAATGCTATACTCAGTAATAGTAATCAAATATGATGATCAACTAAATGACTTGACTCTTTTCAGCAATGCAAGGATGCAAGGGACTCATGATTAAAAAAACAAACAAACAACAACTATCCACCATTGTAGAAGATAGTGACAAAGGCTGAATAATGGATTGAAGCATCATTCTTCACTTTATTTCCTCCATGAATTTTTCTCTACTATATACAATATGTGTCTTCTTTCACAACATGACAAAAAAAGTATTATATGATAACATATGTATAACATATATTACCTGCCATCTTGTGGAAGGGAGAAGCATGAGAGGGAGAGAACATGGATGACTAAATGTCAGAAAAAGATCACTGAAAATTGTACAGATATAATATGGAAAAAAATTCAATAAAAGTGATGAAAGGGAGGGGAAGGGAAAATAAGAGTTCAATTTTGGACATGTTGAGCTTAAGCTATCTAATGGACACCCATTTCAAGACATTCAGTCCAGTTGTATTTATGAGATGAGAACTTGGAAGAGAAGTTAAGGCTGGATAAGTAGATTTGAGAATCATCAGCATGGAGATGATACTTTAATACATGGGAGCTGAATAGTATGGAAGAAGAGAAGAGGGCCTGAGACACATCCCTGCCAGATACCTACAATTAGCAGATAACCTGGATGAAAATCTAGCAAGGGAGACCAAAATGGAGCAGTCAGATAGGTTAGTATGGAAATGTGGAGAGACTAATGAGATAGTTCTCTCAAGAAAACCTAAAATAAGAGAGTATCAAGTAGAAGAGGGGATCAACAACAAACAATATATCTTGTCAGCATCTGAGAAAGTGGACAAATTAGACACTCTGAGGAAACACAAGTTCAGGGATTTTGTCAATAAAAAATGTAAAAATCAAAACCTATTTCTCAGAGGGGTCATATGATCTTAGAGGAAAGAAGGTTCTGAGGCCCTTCCTTTTGTGCATGGTCTCTCATTAGATGCTCTGAAAGAGTCATAAAATATTCTTAGACTGAATTAGGGACAAGAAGGAGTTGAAGCTAATAGTCTCTGTTATGTAAGTTGAAGTTTACATATCTTTGAAGCCATTCAGAGTGGCTTTCTTTTACTATGTGATTAGCTGGACAGAACCAGCTACACTATATCTATTACATGCTCCAGCCTCCTTAGGTATCATCACAATCCTTTCTGATAATAGGAGGATGCCTCAGATGCCATCTCCCCAGCATCCTCCATGGAGGAGTTACATCAGCCAAGCAAACCAATGGGAACTGGGTATGTACCAAGTCTCCACTGCACTTGGAAAAGGGCAGAAGTGTAACTATACAGGGAATTTCCTTACCAGTTCAAGTCTCTACTAACCGAAGGAAATTGGATCAGTAAAGTGAAATTGGGATAGGTCAACAAAGAAAAAGAAAGTTCTTTTATTTTTAAAAACTTCAGAGTTTTGCATCTGAATAGCCCTGAATTGAGTCTTGCTACTAAATAATGGGATTTTCCATGAATAAGGTCTAGGTAAGCTAGCCTTAGAGTGAGACCCTCTGGTTATTTTTTTTTTAACATTTATTAATAATCATTTTTAACATGGTTACATGTTTCATGCTCCTATTTTCCCCTTCACCCCCCGCACTCCCCCCACCCATGGCCGACGCACTTTTCCACTGGTTTTGTCATGTGTCCTTGATCAAGACCAATTTCCCAATTGGTAGTGGTTGCATTGGTGTGGTAGTTTCGAGTCCACACCCTCAATCATGTCCGCCCCGACCCATGCGTTCAAGCAGTTGCTTTTCTTATA
Organism: Gracilinanus agilis; assembly: GCF_016433145.1. NCBI lineage: Eukaryota > Metazoa > Chordata > Mammalia > Didelphimorphia > Didelphidae > Gracilinanus > Gracilinanus agilis. The sequence continues at coordinate 173,624,015 of NC_058130.1, forward strand.
TGTTTCCTCTCCTGCAGTCCTTCCTCTGAATGTGGGTAGCATTCTTTACCATAAATCCCTCAGAATTGTCCTGGGTCATTGCATTGCTGCTGGTACAGAAGCCCATTACATTCAATTTTACCACAGTATATCAGTCTCTGTGTACAATGTTCTTTTGGCTCTGCTCCTTTCGCTCTGCATCAGATCCCGGAGGTCTCTCCAGTTCGCCTGGAACTCCTCCAGTTTATTATTCCTTTTAACACAATAGTATTCCATCACCCGCATATACCACAGTTTGTTCAGCCATTCCCCAATTGAAGGACATACCCTCCTTTTCCAATTTGTTGCCACCACAAAAAGCGCAGCTATGAATATTTTCGTACAAGTCTGTTTATCTATGATCTCTTTGGGGTACAAACCCAGCAATGGTATGGCTGGATCAAAGGGCAGGCATTCTTTTATAGCCCTTTGAGCATGATTCCAAATTGCCAGCCAGAATGGCTGGATCAGTTCACAACTCCACCAGCAATGCATTAATGTCCCAATTTTGCCACATCCCCTCCAACATTCATTACTCTCCCCTTCTTTCATTTTAGCCAATCTGCTAGGTGTGA
>NC_058130.1:173624705-173624976 GCF_016433145.1 Gracilinanus agilis
CTTTTTAGTTTAATATAATCAAAACCATTTAATTTACATTTTGTAATTTTCTCTAACTCTTGCTTGGTTTTAAAGTCTTTCCTTTCCCAGAGATCTGACAAGTATACTATTCTGTGTTCACTTAACTTATTTATAGTTTCCCTCTTTATATTGAAGTCATTCACCCATTCTGAATTTATCTTGGTGTAGGGTGTGAGATGTTGATCTAGACCTAATCTCTCCCATATTGTTTTCCAAATTTCCCAGCAGTTTTTGTCAAATAGTGGATTCA
>NC_058130.1:173629973-173647987 GCF_016433145.1 Gracilinanus agilis
TTCTCTTCAATGAAATTGTTGATTGTTTCTATGATTTCTTCTTTGACAATTTGGTTTTGAAGAATCATATTGTTTAATTTCCAATTGGTTTTTGACTTGCCTGTCCAGGTGCCCTTACTGATTATTATTTTTATCGCATTATGATCTGAGAAGGTTACATTTATTATATCTGCTCTTTTGCATTTGTTTGCCATGATTCTATGCCCTATTACATGGTCAATCTTTGTAAATGTACCATGTGCAGCTGAAAAGAAGGTATATTCCTTTTTGTCCCTATTTATTTTTCTCCACATATCAATTAGATCTAATTTTTCTAGGACTTCATTCATCTCTCTTACCTCTTTCTTATTTATTTTTTGGTTTGATTTATCTAGATCTGAAAGAGGAATATTTAGATCTCCCACTATTATGGTTTTACTATCTATTTCCTTCTTGAGCTCTGCCAGTTTCTCCTTTATGAATTTGGATGCTGTACCACTTGGTGCATATATATTGAGCAGTGTTATTTCCTCATTGTTTATACTGCCTTTAATCAGGATGTAATGACCTTCCCTGTCTTTTTTAATCATATCTATTTTTACTTTGGCTTTGTCAGAGATCATGATAGCCACTCCTGCCTTCTTTTTCTCATTTGATGCCCAAAAGATTTTGCTCATACCCTTAACCTTGAACTTGTGTGTGTCTACCCGCCTCATATGTGTTTCTTGTAGACAACCTATGGTAGGATTTTGGTTTCTGAACCACTCTGCTATTTGCTTCCGTTTTATGAGTGAGTTCATCCCGTTCACATTCAGTTACAATTGTTAGTTGTGTATTCACTGACATTTTTTGTATCCTCCCCTAGACCCACTCCTTCTTATTGCACTATTCTCTTTTACACCAGTGGTTTGCTTTCATCCAGTATCCCTTATCCCCTCCCTTGATTGACTTCCCTTTCTGTCCCCTCCCTTGTTGTTCTCTTCTTTTTGTTTTTTTTTTAAAGACCGAATGAATTCCCTCCCCCTTCTTCTTCCCTCCCTTTTTGGCCTCCCCACTCCCCTGCTCCCTTTGGTTTATCCCTTCTGACTTTCTCAGTAGGGTTAGATGGAGTTTTTTATCCAGATGGATAATAAAGCTACTCTTCCTTCTCCGGGTTGATTATACTGAGAGTAAGGTTTGATTATTACCTCTTAATGCTCTCTTCCTCTCCTTCTTATGGTAGTATTTATCCCCTCCCCTTCCCATGCCCTCTTTGTGTGTAATAGAATATCTTATTTTTCTTATTTACTCGGATTTTTCTTGGTGTCCCCTACTATTCCTCCCCTCTTTCCCACCCCCCATGTCATCTTAGACCATTTAGTATCCTGTCCTCTCCCTATGAATTATTCTTCTGGTTGCTATAATAGTGAATATTATAATAGTGTATAGAGTTCACTACAGAGAATTATACATAGCATTTCTCCACCTAGTAATACAGATAATTAGATCTTATTTATGCCCTTAAAGAGTCAAACTTAAAAGACTATGAGTTTTCTTTCTTTTCCCTCTGTTTCTTATTTACCTTTTCATCTTTCCCTTGATATCTGTGGTTGAGTGTCAAACTTTCCAATTAGTCCCGGTCTCTTTTGTGCAAAAACTTGGAATTCTTCAATTTTGTTGAATGCCCATACTTTCCCCTGAAAGTATATGGTTAGTTTCGCTGGGTAGTTGATTCGTGGCTGAAGGCCCAGCTCTCTTGCCTTTCTGAATATTGTATTCCAAGCCTTGCGTTCTTTTAGTGTTGAGGCTGCCAGATCCTGTGTGATCCTTATTGGTGCTCCTTGATATTTGAATTGTCTCTTTCTGGCTTCTTGTAAGATTTTTTCTTTGACTTGAAAGCTCTTCAATTTCGCTATTATATTTCTGGGTGTTGACTTTTCTGGGTCCAGTTTAGAGGGTGTTCTATGGATCCTTTCAATGTCTATATTGCCCTCTTGTTGTAGAACTTCAGGGCAATTTTGCTGAATAATTTCTTTGAGTATGGAGTCCATGTTTTTATTAATTTCTGCCTTTTCTGGAATACCAATGATTCTCAAGTTATCTCTTCTAGACCGGTTTTCTTGGTCTGTCACTCTCTCCTTGAGATATTTCATGTTTCCTTCTATTTTATCAGTCTTTTGACTTTGTTTTATTTGTTCTTGTTGTCTTGAGAGATCATTGGTTTCTAAATGTTCAATTCTAGCCTTTAAGGACTGGTTTTCGGCTCTAATGTTTTGGTTTTCCTTTTCAATCTGGTCATTTTTGGTCTTCAGTTGTCTTGTCTCACTTTCCAATTGCGAAATTCTGCCTTTTAAACTGTTATTTTCTTGCCAAATTTCTTCCATCTTCCTTAGCATTTCATTTTTAAACTCTTCCATAACTTGTGACCAGCTTTCATTTTTTTGGGGAGGTTTGGATTTTTGTTTTCCCTCCTCTGTTGTCTGGATTTTCTCTGTGTAGAAGTTGTCGAGTGTTCCATAATTTCTCTTGATGGTCTTTTTCTTCTGGACTTCCTTATTGCTGGCCATTGTTAGCCCCGCCCCTTTTCCGCTTTGTCTTTGCACTCCGGGTCTGCCTGGGCCTTGCAAGCTTGGGGGGGGGGCCTCCGGTCTCCTTGTCCTCGGGGTCAGGCCTCCTGGTAGTTCCCGGTCTGCCCCTCTGCCCGAGGTTCCTTCAGCAGTCTTTGGGGCTGCTTCCACAGCCGTGCTCAGGTCTGCACCGGGTCCTCACTGGAGGTCCAAGCCTGGGCTGGAGATCCTTATTCAAGCCTAGGGCACTGCCTTTGCCTGCGCTGATGCTCTTAGGGCCCTGCTTTCACCCCCACAGAAGGTAGTGAAAGTCAGTGGGCTGGAGATCTTTATTCGCACCTGAGGCGATGCCTTCAGAGCTTGGGAAAGGCCGAGTTTTAGGGGCCTTTGTCCCAGCCAGAGGCGGTGCCTTCACCCACATGGGCGCTCAGGGAAAGTCCCAGCCACCTGGGGTCCCTCGTCTTGCAGCGCACAGGTACGGGCTCAGGGGCTGCCAGTGATTTTCTGGTTGCCCCAGTCCTGTTTACTGGCTTGTGCGGTGTGGGGGGTGGGGGAGGGGCTTCTTCCTCTCGTGTTTTAGTGTGAACTGTTTCACCCCTTTAAAGTGTGGAAATGCCCCGATTCTGCGTACCTTCAATGCTGCGCCCTGTTGTGGGGTTCCTTCGTTCCTCTGGACTCATTTTTATTTCCCCTTGAGGGGTCCTGTGTGGTTCGGTCAGGAGAGATCGAGCAGCTGCTCCTTACTCTGCCGCCATCTTCCCCTCTGGTTATTTTTGTAATTAAATTAATCAACAAGGATTTATCAAGCATTTACTAAATGCCAGTCACCACTTCTCACTTTGGAGATAGAAAGCAAGGCAAATACAACCCTTGCCTTCAGGAGGTTTATATTCTTTGAGTTATGGAACAATATGTACATTGAAAATGAAATGCAAAATACAGAGAAAGTAATTTCTAGGGAGAGGGAATTAGAAATTGAAGAGGGGGGGGGGATACAAATAGACTTTTTTTTTTTCAGGCTGAGCTTTAAGAGAAGGTAGGGCATTCTACAAAGCAGAAGTAAAAAGGAAGTAGATACCAGGTCAGGGGACATTTGCAGCTAAGGCATAGAGGAGAATGGCAAATATGGGGACCACAAATATGAGAACGACAAGGAGGTCAGTTTTCATGAAAATGAAAAAAAAGTAATGTGCAATAAGCTTAGAAAGACCATCTGGGGCAAGATCAAAAGCCAAATAGGAATGCATATTTTATCCAGAGGCAAAAAGGAACCATTATAGTTTCTTGTGTGGGGAAATAACATAGTCAGATCTCTGATTTATAAATATTAATTTGGCAACTGCATAGAGGATGAATAAGTGGAAGGAGTGAGTGGAGGTTGGGAAACCAATTAGTTAACTGCTGCAATCAAACTAGGAGTGATGAAGGACTGAACAAGAGTAGTGGCTCCAGTAGTGGAAAGGGACAAATAGATGATTAGATGTAAGGGATGCAAGAGAACGAAGAGTTGAAGATGACTCTGAAGTTTCAAATCTAGATGTGACTGGAAGCATGGTGATATCCTTACCTGAAATAGAAAATTAGGAAAAGGTAGGTTTTGAAAGGGAAAGATAATGAGTTCTGTTCAGAACATTTTGATTTTTGAAATCCCTGCAGTTGAAAGTGTCTAACAGGCTATTGGTGATGCTATCTTGGTGGTAAGAAGTTAAATGAGGGCTGAATCTGGGAGTAAACTGCATAGGAATGCTAATGAGATCACTGAGTGGGGTGTAGAGGGAGAGAAGAGGACCCAAGACAGAGCCCTTGAATATACCCAAATATATCAAGTGAAGTAGAACAGAGGTAATGATCCAGCAAAGGAGACTGAGATGTGGCCAAGCATATAGGAATTGCAAGGCACTCTGCAATTTACTGCTGTGCTTCTTAGGATTCTGGTAGGATTAACTAGGATTGATAATAGGGGACACTAATAAGACTTACATTCATCAATACATGCAATCAAACCTATTAGTCAGCAATACAGACATCAAACCCTCTAGAAACAGATCATCAATTTGATGCCTAAAGGTCCTGGTAAGCCTGTGATGAAGAACTCTACCCAACTGAGTGTCCACTGCTGAGGTGGTATTCTGACAAGTCTGAAGCAATCAGAACTGCTTACATTTCCAAGTATGGGAAATACAAAGGTCTGTCTTTGTTGGGACCTAGGAGTAGACTGATTGATTGGGATCTTCAATGAATTTTTATGAGTCTGGCTAAGAGATTTTACAAATTACATCTAAATTCTGTTTGGAGATTGATTACCTAAGTTTATTATGAAAGGAAACTATCACTCAATGCTAACATCCTTAGGAAGTTTTTATCAGTTCTTTACCAGATTTGGGTGAGAGGGGACTTATAGCAGATGCTTAACAAATGGAGTGGTGGGGGAGGATGGGGACACACACACCATTAATAGTTTACCAATTTTGGGAGCTACTTATTGCTAACCTCTGCCACTCTAATGCTTGTCTTATTACAGAAAAAGCTTACATAAAAATACTTTGTCACAAAATTGAGGCTTAAAACAGAATTACTTATTCTAGATTAACTATTCTCACTAATGGACTAGAATGAGGAAAGAGAAACACTAGTATCTTGAAAATTCAGGAAGTAGAGATTATCTGGGAGGAGAGCAGTGGTCAACAGTGCCATGTGTTGCAGAAAGAAAAAGAGTGAGAAATTGTTATAATGCTTCAAAATTATATGTCATGAGAGAGCAATTGTATATGTATATGTATATGGAGTTGAGAAACAAGTGGGAATTGAGAAGGAGCAAATAAGGTATAAAGTTTTCTCCAAGGAATTTGGCAGTATAATGGAAGAAAGACTATAGGAAGTGGTTTGAGGGGATGGTAAGATCATAAAGTTGCTTTTTAGTGGGTAGGGAATTGTTTTTTTTTTTTTTTTTTTAGGATGGATGAGATCTTGGCATGTTTATAAGCAATAAAGAAGAAGCCAGGAGATAAGGAGAGATTAAAAATTAGGGAAATAGAAAAGATTGATTGAAGGGGAAATGTAGCAGAGAAATCATGAGAGAATGTGATCAAGGGCACAGACAGGAGAGTTGGCATTTGCAGAGAGTGTCATGTCTTCCCCGAGGTTGGAGGTTTAGAAATGCCAATGAAGAGATGTGGAATAGAGAGTTAGGGACAAAAATGATCTTGCAAAGAATGACTTCATATTTTTATATTTAAATATTTGGCAAAATTATCTACTTAGATGATAAAGCAGGATTTTTTTTTACTCTTGAAGTACTCTTTTACTTTTTAAGACAAGAAAGTTTGGGGGTGGAGGATATATCATTAATCAGGTAAAAGAATTCCCCTAAGATGACTTGTAAAATCTGTTTTGACTCAAATATACCACATTTTTCATAGATAGAAATTGCCTTCATTTCAGGAAGACCCTTCACTCCCAAAACAATTTGAAATGTTGGTTTAGTCTCTGGGAATTCCAATGACATACAGACTATGGGATACTGAGAAACCCTTGGCAAGGGTTTTTCAGTGGTGGCTCTAGAGGATTCAACAGGTGCACAATTTTGACCTTACACAGTTATGACAAGATTTCTTTCAAGTCTTGAAGCATTACTGCACAGTTAGTAGAAGAAGTGTAAAAGAGAATCACAGGAAATCAGAAACTGGGAAAAGAAAAATTAGAAAGAAAAAATATTTCATCTGGTAATTCAGAAAGAAGCAAGGAACTCTATCCTTTCAGGTCATCTGTCATTCACCTTGAAATGATCAGTGCCTGAACTAAGGTTATCTTTATTTTCTGTTCTTTGGAGTGATTTCCAGGTTCATATTTACTGATTTTGAGGATGGTTCATTCTGACCTGGCATTTATTGAGGTCCCAAGATGCAAATTGAGAGTAGGTGGAATGGTGCTAGTGGGAATGGTTGCTAAAGCAGGTTTACAGTCTGAATCATCCAGGGAACTTCAAAGGATATCTTGTTTATTTTTATTTTTGGTTCCATTTAACCAGGGAGATTCAGGCATAGAGTAACCCAGGGACTTTGTGGAAAACAGGTAAGATGGTCTTCTTGAATGGCCTTAATTAACTTCATCATTAAACACCCCTTGTGCTTCCCTTTACAAATAAGGGCAAGGTTTTTGTCTTTCCTTTGGTTCAGACTATAGATCTGGAAACTGGGCTTGTCTTCCATTGTTGTTGAGGGTTGCTTAGTGGGTCAGCAGATAGAGTGCTGAGTTTGGAACCGGGAAAACTAATCTTTCCAGGAGTTCAAATTTGGCCTCTGACACTTACTACCTGTGTGACCTTAGGCAAGTCACTTAACCCTGCTTGACTCAGTTCCTCATCTGTAAAAGAAACTCATGAAGAAAATAGCAAACCATTCTAGTATCTACCAAGAAAATCCCAAAAGAAGTCCCAAAGAATTGCACATAAATGAACAACAAAGGACCCCTGGAAACTGGTCTGTATCTTCCTAGGTTATTCAATTAATCAACTAAGCATATATTGTGTGCTTATTTGCAGTCAATAGGGTTTTTTTGTTCAGTTTTTCTAGATAGACGGAATTGGTCCCTGCTTTCTGAGGAGTTTATAATCCCACTGAGTAAAACAATGATTAGAGAATAATACAGTGTGATATAAGTAGGTGTTTAACTGTGTGAGGGCTTCAGAGTGCCAAGAAGGAAAACTTTAGGGAGGACTGTTGTTTGTCCTTTGTTTTTGAGAAGGACCAATGACATCATGGGATGTTGTCCTGACCTGTTCATGAATTGAATTTATGTGAGAAACCATTGTGCAAAGTCATCAGCCTTACTCTCACTTTCAGAATCATCAAAGTCCAAAAGGCACTATAGCCAGGGATACAGCAGATGAGCTTGACTTCTTTCATGTCTAATCAAGCTCTAAGCACACCACAATACCTGCTTCAGCTGCCTTCTTGGTCATGGAAACAAATTGTTCTCACTTTCCACTGGGGAGGTGGGGGATATCCTCATATGCCTGGGGTAGATACCAGACCCTAACTCACTGACTTGCTTTTCAGGTACCCTCAACCAGATTTAGTCCTTCCACCGAGAAGGTTTGCCATGGTATGGCTGCTATGCATGCTACAGCTTCTTGGAGCCACAGGTGAGAGCTGGGTGGCAGGTGGACATGGGAAAGCAGCCCAGGGGTGGGAGTACTTAAACCAATTCTTTTTTTTTTTTAATCCTTAACTTCTGTCTTCAAAGTGATACTAAAGTATCAATTCCAAGGCAGAAGAGCATTAAGGATTAGACAATAAGAGCCAAGTGACTTGCCCAAGGTCACACAGTTAGTAAAGATTTGAGGTCACATTTGAACCTAGGATCTGTGTCTCTATCAATAGTCACTTAGCTGCTCCTTAGACCAGTTCTTAAAGAATGGATACTCTATTTGAATGGGGTGGATGAAGAAAATGGGTTTATCAGGATTAAGGGAAAAGCTTAGTCAAAAGTATGGAGGCTAGGATGTATATAATATGCTATATGTGTATTCACAAGAGAAAGCAATGGAAAAAATGTTCTAAATTAATCAATTAAATAAAAATTTAAAAATTAAAAGAAAAACAAGTAAATGAAAGGCATCTTTTAGGGAGAGAGTCTCTTAGGAAAAAGACTGGACTCAGAAAAGCCTTCCTATGTGAAACATGAAGGGAATTTTTAAGGAAATATTGAATTCTAAGAAATAAAAGTTGGGTCACCAGATTAGAAGATCTTTGGATTTGAAAAAATAGTTTTGAGAAGTCATCTAGTAATCCTATTCATGTGCAGATGAGAAAACTGAGTCCCACCCAGATTGGTTAAGTGACTTGCCTAAGGTCATAGAAATAGTAGTTGTTTAATACCAAATCCACTTATTCCAAATTCAAATACTCTTTCAAAACACTCTCCTAGGGGTACTGGTATTTACTCACATTTTGATGTCTGTACCATTCCTTTTTGTTTAGCCCTGTATAGGAGGATGGAGTCCTTTATGAATACTACTAAAAGACAAAGCAGGAAGAATCCATATTCATTATGGGAACAGCTCACTCCTTTGTTTTGGTTGTCAGCTGTATGTTCCAGACAATTCCTCCAGACTAAGCATAAAGCCCTCCACTTTAAAAGTGTCCAGTCTGCAAGACCACCAGGTGTGAAACTGCTCCCTATGGACTCACACAGGACGGATACAGACAGTTACCTTTCCAAGAGCAGTCTGCAGAATTGCTGAACTAATTAAGAGAAACCAGTCATAGTGTGACTATGTTGCTGGTGATCAAAGCTGGAGCAGGGCTGACCCATTTCTTCCAGAATTGGGGAGAATAGGGCTGGGAGGTGGGCACTAGCACCACTCTTTTCCAGGCAAGTTCTCCTTTAGCAGAAGTGGGAGTGAGGACAAGAAGGGACTTTACTGCTACAAGAAAAATGCCTCAGGGTAGGTTTTCCAGCTTGGAACCCAGCAAGAAGGTAGATGGCCAGGGAATCTGCCAAGGAGAACAAGAAGCACCCAGCCAGGTTGTAGCATATTACAAGTAGGTCATGGAAAGTTGTTTTTTTAGTATACAACATGTTCTCTGGGACTGAATTTTGCTTGCTGAGGACTATAGCTAATTCCAGGTTGGGATCCTACCACTCCAGATATATTCCATAAAAGACTGAAATGTCACTCTCATAATGCCTCCTGAACAAGATAATTTTGCATCTGAGCTTAGAGAAAAAATGTTTTTCCTCCAGCTGGGTTTTCAAATGTTTTCCTCTCCTAGTATTTTAGAAATCTACCCCAACTCTCTGTGAATATTTTCCATGTTTTCTTCACATGGAGTGAATGGAGTTGTTATTCTGTAGATAAAAACATCTAGCTTTTGTTTTAGGGTCTTTGCTTGGACTCATAAGATCATAGATCACTTTGAAAGAGACCTTAGAAGTCATCTAGTCCAATATCTTCATTTTATCTTTTTAACCTTTTTTTAGAAAATAATTGTTTCCAATTTATATGTAGATACAATTTAAATAATAATTTTCTGATGTTTTATATTCTATGTTCTCTCCCTCCTCTCTGAGTTGACAGGTAATATCATATAGATTATACATGTATTATCATGTAATATATAATTCCATGTTCATGTTGTGAAAGAAGACATTATTTATACTACAGAAGAATTTTTGGAGGAAATAAAGAATGGCTTGCTTCAATCTGCTTTCAGATTCCATCATTTCCTTCTATGGCAGTGAATAGCCTTTTTCATCATGAGTCCCTTGGAGCTGTTCTAGATCCTTGCATTGCTGATAATATTTGTTAATAATTGATCATTGTACATTACTATTTTTTAAACCCTTAACTTCTGCGAATTGGCTCCTAGGTGGAAGAGTGGTAAGGGTGGGCAATGGGGGTCAAGTGACTTGCCCAGGGTCACACAGCTGGGAAGTGTCTGAGACCGGATTTGGATCATTGTACATTATTGCTGTTACTGTGTACAACTTTCTCCTGGTTCTTCTCACTTCATTTTGTATCGCTTCATATATGTTTTTCAGGTTTTTTGGTGATCATTTCATTTGTCATGGCTTATGGCACATGAGTATTCCATTATAATCATATTCCATGACTTATTCATCCATTTCCTACATGATACACATCCCTTCAGTTTCTTTGCCACTATTAAAAATATATTGCATACATTTCATATATATAGCTCCTTTTCTTTTTCCTTTGATCTCTTTGTGGGTACAGACCTAGCAGTAGTATCACTAGACCCTATTTCTCCAATTGGCCTTCCACAGGTATGCATAGTTTTATGACCTTTTAGGTGTGGTTCTAAATTGCTCATGAGCCAACTGGAGTCATAGGGATAAGTGTCTTGCTGAAGTCCTAAGATTTTAATTTCTGACTTCAAATCTAGTAGTCTTTCTGTTATGTTACTCTGACTTGCCTAAGACAGAATTGGCATTGGAAGTCAACCTACCAGGGACTTCCAATTCACTGGTTTTTGCACTAAGACATACTGATTTTTGGACTTCGGTACAAAGGAACACCACGGGTGCCTTCAAAGAGCTTGAATAAGGGGCAAATAATGGGTTAAGTATATAAGAAAGCAATAGCCAAAATGTGATGAGATTCAAGTCCAATAACACAGAAGAACCTGAATGAATATAAGAGGGTATGCCCCCATTGCCTAGCCCTTACCACTCTTCTGCCTTGGAGCCAATACACAGTATTGACTCCAAGATGGAAAGTAAGAGTTTAAAAAAAAAAAAGGGGGAAAAAAAGAGGGTATGACTATTAAGCTTGCCAGAGGCTGTAGTGAGTAACCCGAGAGGGTAGATTTTTTTTGTTTGTATTGCTTCATGGAAATTATGTCCTGTTGAGATTTTGCACATCATCAGCCCAGCTGAACCTCTGTTGGAGGCAGTAGTAAAGAGGAGCCCATCTAAGACAAAGAAAAATAAAATATCCATGTAGCTGTTTATGTGAACCATGGGGCTACTGCATGTGCCTGTCATTGAAGCTCAGAAAATTAACAACTTTTTGCAATTTCCTCACACCTACTGCTCAACAGGAATACTTTTGATTTCTCAAGCCATACATAGAAATGAGCCTGACCACTTTATATTTCCTGATATCCATTCTGGCTGGAAGCAAATATCTCAGACTCTTTGCTATATTTCAAGCTACTTATTAGTATAGGGACACCAAATGTATCATGTCAGGACTTTGATGATTTCCCCCCAAAAAAGAATTTGGATTTTGCTCTCTCCTTCAGGCAAAGGTAGGCAAATACTTAAAATGCTTTCTTCTCTCTCTCCAACAACAGTATCTGAGATTGCACATCTCTTGCATTTTACTAGTGCCATAGGAAACAGGGCTGCAATAGATAGAGGGCTGTGAAAAGAGAAGACATTGGGGGATGGGGCTGGACTACGAAAAAGTTGTCTTCAAATATTTGAAAGGAGGTATTTTTTGGTCGTTTGTAAAAAGGATTAGATAAGCTTTGCATGACTCTGCAGCAGAACCAGAACCAGCAAGGTGGAAGTTAAACTGAAGATTCGGAAATCTCAGTTCAATATAAGGAAAACATTTTTAATGACTGAGATAGTTTGAAAATGAACATGTTCCTTTTTTCCATAACATAGTGAGTTCTCTGTCACAGAAAGTATTCAAGCAGAAGTTGTATGATCACTTAGAGATATTGTTTAGAGTAGATGACTCTGGGGCTCCTTTAATTCTTATGATTCTATGATTTAGTGAGTTAGTCTGTCAATATTTATGATGTGCCCGGGATCATGGAGGAAATGGGTGATGGTGAGATCTAAGATATTTGTGAGTGGTTGGGAGGAAAAAATAAAGGTCTTGGGAATTGAGAAGGCTTTATAATTGGAAGACCAATTCCTTATTGGATTAAGATCATGAAGAAAGACTATGAGGTTGTTACTGAACTTTTGGAGAATGGAAGAAGAACGCTCTTGAATCTGGTAGATCACAGCATTGAAGATCTTGACCAGGGGACACAGGCAGGTAGAGTAAACTTCTAAAAGGAGAGGTGATTTAGTGCTAGTGACAGAAGGAGGAGCTGAAATTGGCTGGAGCCAAAAGAATGATTATTTCTTCACTGAGTCACTTAGCTGCCTTATGGATAAGGAGATCCTGAATTCAAATGTGACCTCATACTTTTTTCTAGCTATATAATCCTGATCAAGTCACTCAACCACTTTTTATCTCACTTTCCTCATCTGCAAATTAGGAATAATATGAGCACCTACATTCCTGGGTCCTTGTAAGGATCGAATGAGATAATAATTATAAAGCACTTAGCCTAATGTTTGGCACATAGTAAATGCTATATAAATATTTATCATTATTATCATTAACATTTATTATTACTCTCATTACTATTGTTGATGTTTTTATTATTATATTCAAACTACTAAAACAGTCTTTTTTTGTTTTTTAACCCTTACCTTCTGTCTTTGAATCAATACTATATATTGGTTCCAAGGCAGAAGAATGGTAAGGGTAGGCAATGGGGGGTTAAGTGACTTGCCCAGGGGGGAAGTGTCTGAGGCCAGATTTGAATGTAGGACCTCCCCCATCTCTAGGTCTGGCTCTCAGTCCACTGAGCTACCCAGCTGCCCCCTAAAGCAGTCCATTTTTAACCAAAGCTTTCTTTCAAATTTTTTTTTACTGTTTTTTTACTGTTTATAAGCCTCAATTAAAATAACTTGCTAAGCGACAGAAATTGGAAGATTCCTTTGTCTTTTAAGAGTTAATTAAAAATTAGTACCAAAGATTCAGTAATGTCCTTCTATAAGGGATTCTCTACCATGGAACTGGTCTTTTAAAGAGTATCCATATTGTCTTTGTTCCCTTGAGGTTGAATAATGTAAAGTCATGAGTGAAAATAGCCATGCTTGTCCTTTCAGTGATGTCGCCTTATCTTTTATTTCATAATCTCACAATGAATGATGAATAAACTTCACATTCGTATACTTCTCACATTTTTAATAAATAAATCTTCTTTGACAATTGCTTTAGACTAGTCATTCCATGGCTTCCCACTGGGGGTCTTACTTTGAACTTTTCTAAGTGGTAATGTCTTTCTCCATCTATCTTCATTTTTATGAAGAACTTTGGAAGATCATCTACTACCAGGCAGAGTAGGAAGTATTCTGAGAAAATAAAAAGCCAAACCCTGAGAGAGTCTAGTGGAATAAAAGACTGGGTTCAACTCCTAGCTCAATTAGTCTATAAACTTGTATTAAGATCATCAAAGAAAGGCAAAAGACAGTTTCTCTTTCATAGAACTCAAAGTCTCTTGGGGAAAACAATACGTAAACAACTACATATAAATAAGTTGTATGTGGGATAAATTAGAAATAATTACTAGAGGGAACGCTGTCATTGTCCTTTTTCAAAGAGGACCAATGACATCCCAGGGTAATGTCTTGATTTGTGGATATTAAGTTGATAGAAATTAGGCAGAATTTCATAGTCATCAGCTTCGCTCTCTCTTCTAGTCATCAAAGTCCAGTAGCAAGAAAAAAGTCAAGATGACTGGAGATGGTCTGGGCATGTAGTGGATGACCCTGGTGTCTTCAATATCTGACCAAGTTCTAAATACTCCATAGCCCATTTTAACTGAAGGAAATCATCACATGCCTGAGAAGAAATCCCACTAAGTCACTGACAGTTTTGAAGCCTGTGGATTATTTTTCAACCTGGTTTATCCCATTTGCCTTGCTGAGACAGTTCTACTTGAGTGTGCCTGCTGCACACAGGCTTCTTGGAGCCACAGGTGAGATTTGGGTGAAAGGTAGACACAAAAGGTGGAAGAACAGCCATAAAAAGGGCTCAGAAACCCATCACACCAGAAGTGCTAGTCCTCCTTGAACATTCCATACACCTCAGAGGGAAAGCACTAGAAAGAAGAAGGATCAGAAAAGGCTTCCTATAGAAGGGAGGATTTTAGCTGGTGTTGAAGTAAGCCAAGGAAGCCAGAAAGCAGAGATAAGAAAGGAGAAAATTCCAGGTATAGGGTACAGTCTGCAAAAATGCCCAGAGATAGGAGATACAATATCATATTTAAGGAACAAAACTGGTATCATTGGATCCAAGAGTAGGTGGGAAGGGGAGGGGAGAAAGTTGTAGAGAAGGTAAGTGAAGAGACAAGGTTGGAAGGGTTTTGAACAACGGAGGAATTTCATATTTGGTTCTAGAGGTGCTAAAGAGCCACTGGAATTTACTGTGTAGAGGAGTACCTTGGTCAGACCTGCCTTTAGGATCATTTTGACAGCTGAGTGGAAGAAGGACAGGAGTGGGGGAGAAACGGCAGGGATACCAACTAGCAGGCTTCTGAAAAAATTCAGCTGTGAAGTAATGAGAGCTAGAGTGATGACAGTGTTGGAGGAGAGAAGAAAGCACATACAAGAGATTTTATGAAGGGCCCTGGCAATATATTGGTTATGGGCAAAGGTGAGAGCTAGAGTAAGGGACTGAGGATAACACCAAGGTTTTGAGCTTGACTGACTTGGGAAGATGATGGTATGTACCTACCTTTAACAAATCTGGGAGCAAAACTGAGTTAATCCACCTCTTTAAGCCTTATTTTCCTCCTCTGTAAAATGAAGGAGTTAGGCTATATAATTGTACTCAGGACCTCTACTTTAATCTTTCAGTTGTTCAGTCATATCTGATTTTATGACCGCAATTGAGGTTTTATTGGCAAAAATGCTGGAGTTATTTGCTATTCCTTCTTCAGCTCATTTCCTCACAGATGAGGAAACTGAGGCAAATAGGATTAAGTGACTTAACCAAGGTCACCCAGCTAGTATTTGAAGCCAGATTTACACTCAGGAAGAAGAGTGTTCCTGATTCCAGGCCTGGAGCTCTATCCACTGTGCCATCTAGCTGCCCTATTTAGTATGTAGATACAATCCTACCATTTGCTTCTTTTTTCTTCTCCCCTGCTAAAGAACTCTATACAGTTTTCCAATTCCAGGTTTCCTTGTAGGCAGCCTGGGCTGGGCAGCAGGGAAGTTAAGAAGGACTTGGCTGGGGGTTATTACTTTGTCTTCTTTCTACTGAAGTCAGGCTGTTTCTTACCTAACTGTCATAACAAAGCTGCAGGGAACAGAATAAATTTCCAGGTTCAGTCTCTACCTGTCCCACAATAACTGAAAATGTATTAGAGTTCTGTAGAGTTTAATCTACTTGAGAGCAAGAGGAGACCAAAAGTTGCAACCACTGACAACCTTGTAGGGTTGAAAACTGTTGAAACTGTCGAATCTTTAAGATTTGGAATGTCCAGCCAGCTAAAAACTATAGTGGATAGAGTACTGGGTCCTGAGTCAAGAACCTAAATTCAAATTTGACTTTAGAAATTTACTAGTTGCATGATCCTGGGCTAATGACCTAACCTCTTCTCCCTCAGTTTCCTCATCTGTAAAAAGGAGAATATTGTTATAATGATCAAATGAGATAATATTTGTAAAGCTCTGTATCTGGAACATAATAGATAACTAATGAATGCTTGTTTCCTTCCTTCTTCTTAAATTCCATAAATATTTATTAAATATCTGCACTGTTTGATTCTAAGACATTGATGACTTGGGAGTGGCACACAAGAGAATCAAAAGTGGAAACAGACTGTTATATTGGAAAGATCACTATTTCAGGAGTCAGGAGACCTTGGTTAAAGTCTAATCTTTACTATTAAAAAGGTGCTGTGATCTTAAATTAGGTCCAGGATTCTCAAAGTCTGATCAAGGGACAGGGGTCCCTGGGACCCTTTAAGGGTTTCCATGAGGTCAAATTTATTTTCATAATAATACTGAGACATTTGAATGTCTAATATGGTAAATGTCTATAGGTATAACCCAGATAAAGGAAAGCAGTCTGGGAAGGAATTCCATATTGTTTAAGAACGTTAAAGGGTTCTGAGACTAGAAGTTTGAGAACTGCTAGACTAGAGATTTTACAAAATGGAGGTAAGGAATGAGTATATTTTAGGTCTTTGAAGCAAAAGCACAGAGACAAGAGATTGAATATCTTAACTAGGATTAGCCAGTAAGCCAATTTGGCTGAAATGTAGCATGCTTAAGGGAGAGTAATGATGAGAGTATTTAGTGTTTATGTAACTCTTTACAGTTTGAAAACAAAACAACAATGTTTTCTCATTTGATCTTATTCCATTCCTATGAGATGAGTGGAAACTGATGCTGAAAAAAGGTTAAATAAATCTGTTGAAGATCACTGATAATGCTGAGCAATTCCCATTGCCAGTTATTTCAATGGGTAGCTAGGTGGCCTACCAGATAAAGTGCTAGACCCGGAGTTAGGGAGACTCATCTTCATGAGTTCAAATCTGATCTCAGACATTTATTAACTGTGTGACCCTGATAAGTCACTTAACACTGTTTGCCTCAGTTATTCATCTGTAAAATGAACTGGAGATGAAATGGCAAACCACTCCAGTATCTAAATGCCAAAAAAATCCCAAATGGACTCATGAAGAGTCAGACATGACTAAAACGACTAAACAACAGCAAATTATTTTGATATCTGAGGCTTTTATTTAGCTGGTGTATGTGACTTGAACTCAATTGAAGCAGTTAGGTAAGTGTAACTTCTTGTTTCTTTACTCTCATGTTTAAGATCCTACCCAATGATTCCAAATAATTTTTCCAATCTTATTCTAAATTACCGAAACACTAGTTTCTCAGACTCAACAAGTTATCCTCTATGGTTGTATATTAATATGGGATTTCTCCATGCCTAGAATTAACTGCTTGCTGCTTCATTACACTCTTGAACTTTTCACATTGGCTCCCTGGTGACTTCTTCCTCTGATTAGCTGGTTATTACCCAAACCTCTATTTAAAAAAATTATTTTCATGTAAAACACACTGCCATATTGGGCATTGTCGTAAGAGCATACTCATCCATAACCAAAACCTCCAAATAAAAGCATAATTACACTGATGTGAAGGACAGCTTTTACAGTTCTTTCTCTGGAAGTGGATAGCATTCCCCAACATAAATCTTTTAGAGTTGTCCCAGATCATTGTATTTTTGAGAGTAGCCAAATTTTCACAGATAATCATCATCCAATATTACTCAAAACTCAATTTTAAGGACACCCAGGCCATCCATGTCTTCTTTCCTTCCTAGTTTCCTGACTCTCTTACAGTTGCTCTACTGACTTGCCTCAGTTATTCTGTCCTCCTCCCCTTATTTCATAGTCCTTTTATGTATGATCTTTCCTCATTAGAAAGTAAGCTCCTTGAGGGCAGATACTGTCCTTTCACATTGTATTTGTATCCTTAGTGTTTGGCATAGTACCTGGCTTATTGTAAGAGCTCCATAAACACATGCTGATATGATCTCAGTCTTACAAAATACTCTTTTTTAAAGGGACAGCTCTGATGCCATGTCCTCTGTCAAACCTTCTCTACTTCCTCTCTGAAGTCTTTCCTAAACTTTTACTGCTCAAACTCTTGTCTCCCTCCTCAAATTTTTCTAAGATATTTTTTCTAGATCCCTTCCTGTGCCCTCCACCATCTCACTCTCCATTTTGTTTTTTATTTCAGCAAGTCAGTCAATAAACATATTTATTCATATGCTCTTTCACCCCCATGTTGCTACTCTGGGTATCTCAGAGCTCCAGATTGGTGAGGGTTCTTCAAAAGTAGCCAAATTCAGACCAAATGCTATGGCTTTCCAACCATCTTTGTGCCATGGTACCTCTGTACCCCTTGGTTCTTGTCCCTACATCTGGTCACATCTCCCTTAAGAACAGTAATCTAATCAATTTTACCAGTACTAAAAAAGGACAAGTCAATCTTTTGTTCTGTGGCCTTCTTTCCTTTCCTCCCTCTCTCCCTTCTTCCCTCCCTTTTTCTTTCCTTCCTTTCTTCCCTCCCTTCTTCCTTTCCTCCCTCCCTTCTTCCCTTCCTCCCTTCTTCCCTTCCTTCCTTCCTTCCTTC
>NC_058130.1:173648376-173798464 GCF_016433145.1 Gracilinanus agilis
CTTCTTCCCTTCCTTCCTTCCTTCCTTCCTTCCTTCCTTCCTTCCTTCCTTCCTTCCTTCCTTCCTTCCTTATTTCCTTTTCTTCCTCTCACATTTATTTGTCTCCTTTAGAATGCAAGCTCTTTGAGGACACCTGCTTTTTTTTTTTTTTAATTCTTGAATCATCAATACCATGAATTTAGGAAGAACTTAGTAAATTTTCCAATTGGTCCCCTCTCATTCCCAAATTAGGTATACTTTATTCAATTGGCAATGTGTATATGATATAAATCTTCATGGAACTCTTAATCAGGGGAATAGCTGAATGGATGTCCAAGGAAATGTGTCAGGTTCCTAGGAGAAGTATGTTGAAAAGTATATTGTTGGAAAGAATTAGGAAAAAAGAGGCTAAAAATCTGTGACTTGAGTTTTATAGTCCCAGTTCTGATACTAACTTGATATGTGACTGGCCATGTAATTTCATTTTTCTGGGTTTTAATTTTCTCATCTGTAAAATGAGAGGTTTGAATAAGAAGAATGCTAAAATTTCTTTTAGCTCCAACATTTTCTGATTATGTTTCTTCCACTTTATAGAAAATAAAACAAAGGATTGAGAGAGGACATGTGCCAGCCAGCCAGGCTGTCATATAGACACCTGGATGCCATTTTTCTTGATTTGAAGTATGCTATAATGTTTGTGGGGTCCAAACAGGACCTTGGATTGCTTGGAAGCAGTGTGGTACAGTGAAAAGAATTCTGGATTTGAAGTCAGAGACCTAGGGTTCAAATATTGGCTCCACTGATGAGAGGAACTAGTGAGACCTTGAAAAAGTCATTGCATATTTTTTGGACTTCAGTTTCCTAACCCATAAAAAGAGGGAGTTGTGATAGATAATCTCTATGGTCTCAGATTATCTTTCCTAAGAAGGCAGGCCAGATCTGGTTGCAAAAAGTCAATAGGGAATCAAATCATACATACCTTATACAGATAATAGTTTCTTAGAACAAAAGGTCTCTGAAGTGTCTCCAGGGCTCATAGAATAAAAAAGGTCGAGGAGCCTTTGCCCACAATTCCAGCTCCTAGGGGTATATGAAATGGAGTTGTCACCTTTGGTTCAAGTTCCCTTGGACATCAGCTGTTGACTTGCCCATGACAAATGCTCTCTGTGGGAGATACTGACAGCTTGATGCAGCCCCAGGCTTTTTACCTTTTTGGTGGATGAGAGGTGGTTTTATTCTTTTGGAACCAGATCAGTTTTGAATGCATCTTCAGGGCAAAACTGCTTCTGAGTTTCAGAAAAGTAGCCAAACTGTGCTGTCACTGATCTGCTTTGGGAGCTGATTGAAGTAAGATTTTTGCTGCTGACTCTCTAGAGAAGTTTAACAGGAGAGAGCAGCCCTACTACACCCCCAAGGCTAAGGGTCTAAAAGCCTTTCCCCTATAGTTGGAGAAGCCCTTGAGCATCTATCTTACAATTCAATTCATTTCATTTCTGTTATGAATATGGAAAAATTACTTGCTCCTAAGGTGCTTGCATTCTAAAGGGTGGACCATATAATAAAGAGATTAAATAAATCTAAGATAAATTAGCCAAGTGAAAATCATAAATGGGTAAATCAGGAAAGGCTTCAGGTAGAAGGGGTGGCCTTGGCTGAGGATCAAAGGAAACTAGAGGCTCTAAGAGACACAGGTGAAAGATTACATTCTAGCCATTGAGGACAATCTGTTGAAAGCAGATAGAAAAGTGATTGAATACTAAGTTAGAGGAAAAGTTGGATAAGCCAGTATGGCTGGAATGTAGAATGGATTATGAAATAAGTCTGGAGAGGCAGATGGAAGCCAGATCATAGATTTGCATTTGGAAGGGTAATCAGAGGTCATCTTGTCCAAGCACCTCACTTAACAGATGAGGAAACATGCCCAGGATAAATAATTTGTCCAAAATCACAGAACGTACCAGAGTAGAGTATTTGGACCCAGATCTCCTGACTCCAGGCACATTGCCCATTCCACTACTTCCTGGGTTGTGGAGGACTTTATTTGCTGGCTCAGGGGTTTGTATTTTATTCCAGAGGCAAAACCTTACTGAAGATTTTTGAACAAGGGAATGACATGGTCAGAACTATATCTCAGGAATATTTATTAGGCAGCTGTGTAAGCTGTGTAGAGGATAGTTGAGAGAGGAGAGGCAGGAAGCAGAGAGACCAATTAGGAGGCTGTTCAAGAGTCCAGGTGAAAGGCAATGGAGGCAAAAATGAAGGTGATAGTGTTGTTTCAGGTGAAAGGTAATGAAGATGAAAATGTGGGAAGGTAACCTTGTGAGGAAAAGAAGAGGATAGATGCAAAGGAGAATTTTGAGCTTGGCAAATAACTGTATATAGGAGGGAAGGGAGGGAAGACTCAAGGATGATTCCAAGGTGGTGAATCTGAGTGACTGCAATGATAGTTGTACCCTCAACAGGACTGGAGTAGTTAGTTACAAGAAAATAAACATGGGAAGATAATGTGTTTTGTTTTGAACATGTTGAGCTCAAGATGTTGATAGGACATCCAGATGGAGCTATATAGCAGCAATTGTTGATATGGGACTGGAGAACAGGAGACAGATTAAGGCTGAATATATATATTTTGGAGCATCTGCATAGAGATAATAATTGAACCCAAGGGGAACTGATAAGCTCACTGAGAGAGAGTGTTTGGAGAAAGGAGAGAAGGGCTCAGGAGAGCTTTTGGTGACAGCTAGACTTAGTGAGTGGAAGATAGATAGAAATCCAGCAAAGGAGATCTAAAAAGAGCACTAAGACTGACTGATAGGAAGAGAACTGAGAGAAAGGAGTGTCATAAACAAAAAAGGGAGGGTATTTGTGAAGAGATTTGGTTGACTATGTCAAAGGTTCAAGATAGATCAAGGAGAATGACTGAGAAAACATCATTATATTTAGAAGAAGTTATTGATATCTTTGGAATGGGAAACTTTAGCTAATTAGTGAGGTAGGAACCAGATTACAATAGGTTGAGAATTGAATTGAAAATGGGGAAAGAGGTAACAGGTATAAAGGAAAGGGAGAGCACTTTATCTTGGATAGGATTATAGAACAAGATTTTTTCTTCTTTTTTTTAAGGATAGGGAATACATGGGTATTTTTGTGGGTGGTAAGGAAGGAGCCATTGGATAAGAAGAAACTGAAGCTGAGAGGAAGGGAATGATGGGGTTGGGATGGGGCCCTATTCCCTGAGAGAGTAGGGCATCAGTTTAAGGACATAAGAGGACTGCTTCTTCCTCAGAGACAAGAGAAAAGGAGGAGAGAATAGGGGATGATGTAGAGGTTTTTTGAGGTGTGAATAGGGAAGAAGAGGTAGCTTATAATGAGCAGCATTTCTTTTCATAGGTCGAGTAGTTGGCACAGTCTTCTGATTAGGAAGAAAGGATAGGAAATTGTGTTAGGGGTTTGAGAAAAAAATGAAAGTTTGGAACAGTTGCCAAAGGAAATATAATAAGAGAGTCAAAATAGGAAAGGAAAATATGGTCATACAATCGTATAAAGACTTAGTGAAGATGAGATAGCATTAATTTGTAGTGGTGTACTTGAGTGATTATCTCTTTCTTCTAATAGTATGCAAGTAAACACTGAGAATATGGTGTGCATAAACAATTTAGCAAAGCATGCAAGACAATAAGACAAGAGGGCAAGGAATTCAGGAATAGAAGGTAGAATGATGAATGTAGTTAAAATGATCAACAATAAAGAAAAAGCTTTTAAAAGAGGATAGTGAAGTCAGAGCATGAGTAATTGGGAGAACAGGGAGAAATGCAGGTTGAAACAAGGATGAAGAATTTGTTTAAGAGGATTGAGGCAGAGGCAGACCAGAGTAGGATAGAAAGTTATGATTGAAGAGAGGAATTCCAAAGTTCATGAAGTGCATGGCTGAATTGGAGTGAAAGTGTAGGTTGCAGGAGTTGAAGGTGATGAAGAGGGAAGCTAGGATGTTCACAGGAATATTAAGGTGCATCTTGAAGTCTCTAAGTATGGAGGAAAGGGTCAATGGAAAGGAATACTATAGACCCAGTAATGAGTTTCTCAAAAAAGGAAGGAAATTTATTTTCTACTTGAGAAGTATGGAATGGTGACTAGCAACAGAAAAAAACAAAACAAAACAAAACAACAGACTTATTTCTTATTTTCTTTCTGTTTCCTTTAGTAAGGTCAGAGAACTTTGAATTGGAAATGACTATTAAAGTGGTTATCAGGCAGTAGTTACTCAAAGGCATAGTAAACATCATAGTGTGACAGTAAGGCAATAGGAAGACTGCATCTACATGCCCTTAATAAATTCAAATCTCCAAGCCCCAATGAACTGCTGATACTGAATTGCTATTGGCAATGATAGTTGAAGGATGATAGAGAAAAAAGAAGTCAAATGCTCTTTTAAAAAAATGAAAGAATAGGGTCTACAAACAATAGGCCAAGAGCTGTATGATTTTAGAGATAATTTTAGAATTGACTATTAAAAAGATATATGGTTAATGAAATTCTCTTTAAAAATAATAATTACCATCTTAGTTGCTCTTCCCTCCCTTTACTGCAGACTACGAGTGAGTAGATTATTTGATTATTTTATATACTGTCAGATTTGGTTTATGCGATTTTTTTTTTACTGAATGCATTTTTCTTTCTCTCTGAATTTTTAAAATCCTATTTTCTTCTAAATAATATTTCATTTTCCCTCAATTACATGTAAAACAATTTTAACACTTTATTTTATTTTTTAAATTTTGTGTTCCAATTTTTTTTCCTTTCTACCCTCCCCCCCTTTTTTTTTAAACCCTTACCTTCCATCTTGGAGTCAATACTGTGTATTAGCTCCAAGGCAGAAGAGTGGTAAGGGTAGGCAATGGAGGTCAAGTGACTTGCCCAGGGTCACATAGCTGGGAAGTGTCTGAGGCCAGATTTGAACCTAGGACCTCCCGTCTCTAGTCCTGACTCTCAGTCCACTGAGCTACCCAGCTGCCCCCTCTACCCTCCCTTTTTTACTCCCTTATATCCTTCTCCTCTCCCTGAGATAGTAAGGAATCTGTTATCAATTTTACATGTGCAATCATGTAAACATTTTTCCATATTAATCATTTTGTGGAAGAGATATCAAACAAAAAAGGAAGAAAGAAAGTGAAATATATTATATTTCAGTCTGCATTCAAACTCCATCAATTCTTTCTCTGAAAGTAGATGGCATTTTTTAACATGAGTCTTTGGAATTGTATTGGATCACTGCATTGCTGCTAGGTCATTCACAATTGTTTATCAACAAATATTGTTGTCACTATATACAATGTTATTTTTGTTCTACTTACTTCACTTTGCATCAGTTCATCTAAGTCTTTCCAGATTTTTTCCAATATCATCCTGTTTGTCATTTCTTATAGCACAATAATATTCCATCACAATCATATACCACAATTTGTTTAGGTATTCTCCAACTGATGGAGAATTTCCTATTTCCTACTCTTTGCCACCATATAGAGCTGCTATAAATATTTTTATACAAATAGGTCCCTTTTTAAAAAAATCTCTTTGGGATATAGACATAGTTGTGACATTGCTGGATTAAATGGTATGTATGCTTTTAGAGCCCTCTGAATACAGTTAATGAAGCTCTCTTAAAAAAACAGTGATGACAGTGAGCCAACATGGCTTTATCAAGAACAAGTCATATCAGACTAGTCATAGTTTATTTTTTGGTTAAATTTCCTAAATTGATATATTAGGGAAATGATATAGATAGTTTGCCAAGGTTTTAGTAAAGCATTAGATAGATTTTTGTAAGCCAATAGAATTAGTCAAGCATTTGATTAAAAAAAAGTCACACATTCTGCTTATGGAAAAATAGGAGAAGTGTTATCTAAATTATATTATTGTGTTTTTTTATGAATATTGTTTATTCCGACACTAGAACATTTGAATGTACATATATATATAATTAGTAGAAGCCACAAATCTCCATTTTGTATCACTTTTTAAAAAAGTACATAATCAATTTAATCTATTACTTTCAAAGCTGTCTTTCTTACCCATTCTTCCTTCTAAACTTTTTTTCATTCTCAATTGTGCATTACAATATTTTAGTAACCAATCAGCTTTGCTCCTTTTTTCTTTTTTGGGTATTACTATTGCTAGTTTCTCAACTCTCATGTAATAATGTTGTTGAGTCATTTCAGCTGTGTCTGACCCTTCAGGTTTTCTTAGCAAAGACATTGGAGTGGTTTGCCATTTCCTTCTACAGTTCATTTTACAAATAAGGAAGCTGAAGCAAACAAGTTAAGTGATTTGCTCAGGGGAACACAGCTAGTAAGTATATGAGGTGGTGTTTGAACATGAGTCTTCCTGACTCTAAGCTTAGTACTTTATCCACTGAACCATCTATCTGCCCTACCAAGTAATGACAGAATGGTAACTGATTAAAATAGAGAGAGAAGGAGGAAAGGGGAGAGGGGAAAAAAGCATTAAATAGTACCTATTCTGTGCCAGGATAAAAATTATTTCATTTGATTCTCATAACAACCCTCTGAGACAGGTGATATTATCACCAATTTAGAGTTAAGGAAACTGAGGCAAAAAAGATTAGATGATTTTCCCAGGATCATATAGTTAGCAAGTGTCTGAGACCAGATTTGTATTCAGGTTTTCTTGATTCCAGGAACAATGCTCTATCTATTGTATCACAACAAAGTTTCAAAAACTGCCTGGAGAGTGGTAGACTAAATGGGACAGAGAATGAAAGTAATATAGAACATTTAGAATAAGTTGAAGAACCAGCTATAGAAGAAGATGATGATCACATGTCTATGAAAGGTATACTCTAAAGGTGAGAACTAAATTGCTCTCTGCCCCAAATTAGACACCAAATTGAGAAAAAGAAATAAACGAACATTGTAATAAACAAGTAGAGGGGAAAAATCTCACTATTTGTCATATCTGAAAAATCTGATATTGTATCTTGAGTCTATCCCTCTGACTAGAAGGGAGTACCCTTCTTTGGTGGTCTTATAGTTTCTTGGTTGATCATTTAATTGATCAAAGCTCTTAACCCTTCTGAAAAATTTTTAAAATAATTCTATAGTTACTGTATAAATTGTTATCCTGGTTCTACTCACTTCACTCTGTATCAGTCCACATGTCTTTCCAGATTTTTCTGAAACCTCTTCCTTCTTCATTTCTTATTGTGTAATAATTTTCCATTGTATCCACACAACATAATTTGTTCAGACGTTTGCCATATGATAAGTATCTGCCTCATTTATACTTCCTTGCTAGAACAAAAAGTGTTGCTACAAATATTTTTTAATCTCAGGTTCTTTTTTTATTTTCCCTCTTCAGGAATAAATCTAGAACTAATATCTCTTGGCCAAAAGATATGCACAATTTAATGACTTTGGGACTATAGTTCCACACTTTTTTCCAAAGTGGCTGAAGCAATCTATGTCTCCCTTCTAGTGTGCCTCATCTCTCACATCTCCACCAACACCTGTCATTTTCCTTTGTTATTTTTTTTTACTTTCTGATGGGTATAAGATGGAACATCAGAGTTATTTTAATTTGTATTTCCATTATTAGTAGAGATTTGTAACATTTTTTATATGGACATTGATAGCATGACTTTTCTCCATTGAGAACTGCCTGATTGTATTTTTTTTTTTTATCAATCGGAGAATGGTTCTTGTTTCTATATATTTCAATCAATTCCATATAGTTCTTAGCTACAGATCTTTTAGAAGGAAAACTCATTGAACTCTTTTACCTCTACTTAACTGTTTCCCTTCAACTTCATATGTATTGTCTTTATGTGGAATTTTTTCAATTTCAGGTGGTCAGAATTGTCTATTTTATTTCCTATGATTTTCTCTATTCCTTTTTTTCATTGAGGACTCTTCTTATGTCCAGACTTGCAAAAGGTATCTTTCTCCCTGCTTCACTAATTTATTTCTAATATGACCTTTTAGCGTATAACTTAAATATCTTTTTGAAACTTATTATTTTATATGGCATGAGGGGTTGGTTTAAGCCTATTTTTTACAAGACTAGTTTCTTGTTTTCCAAATAATTTTTTTGTCAAATTACATTTCTGTACTCCAGCAGTTGATGTGATTGCGTTATTAAACATTCTGTTTCTATGTTATTTTATTCATGTATGGCATGTCTTTATTAATTTGTTTACATATGGTGCTTAATCTGCTCCAATAATCCATTTTTCTGTTTTTCAGTCAGTACTAGTATTGATGATGGCTTCTTTGCAGCAGAGTTCAAGATCTGATACTTCTATGTCCTTTACCTTTCCACTTATTATCATGATTTCCCTGAGTTAGTCTTAACTTTATGTTACTATGGATAAATCTTGTTATTATCTTTTCTAGCTCTCTAAAATGACCTTCTGATGCTTTGACTGCTATAATACTGAATAATTAAGCTAATCTAGATAGTACTATCATTTTTATTATATTGGAATGGGTTAATGATGAATAAATAATACATTTTCCTATTATTTAGTTCTATTTTGATTTAAAAAAATAATGTTCTATAGTGGCCATCAGTATAGGTCCTCTGTGTCTTGGTAGATGGACTCCCAGAGATTTCATGTGATATTGATTTGAAACTGTTTTGACTGACTCGACTCAGAGAATAGTTGGTAATAATTCAAAGTTAACCTGGCAGGAGGTTTCTGGTGGAGTGCCTCAGGGAACTGCTATGCCCTGTAATGTTTAACATTTTTGTGAGTGATTTGGATAAAGGAAAAGATAGCATTTTATTAGGTTTATAGATGACATAAAGCTATTAGGAATGTCTAACACCTTGAATTAGGTGGTCAGGATTCAAAAAGATATTGACCACTTAGGACACTGGGTTAAATCAAATAAGGTGAAAGTTGGTAAGGATAAATGGAAGGCATTACATTAGATTTTTTAAAAAATCAACATCATAAGTACAAGATGGGGGACATGGTTAGGTGGCAGTTTGTTGAGGGGGGGGAAGATCCTGAAGTTTTACAAGACTGAAAGCTGAATATGAGATGACAATGTGATGTGACATTCAAAAAGGCTAATGGATTCTTGGGCTGCATTAACAGACACAGAGTTTCCAGGAATAAGGAGCTGATATTTCCACTCTACTTTGCTCTTGTGAGACCTCATCTGAAGTACTGTGTTCAGTTCTGAGCACCACTTTTTAGAAGGATATTGATAAGCTGGAAAGTATCCAAATGAAGGGCCGCTAGGATGATGGAGGGACTTGAGGCCATGCCATATGAGGTTTGTTTGAAGGTACTGGACAGAATTAATAAAAGGCATATTGATTTCTTATCTTTTGTTTTCACATTGCCATCATTTCAAAATATATCCCTTCCCTTTCCCTAACCAAAGAATCATTTCATGTAACAAAGAATAAAAAAGAGGGGAAAAAACAGGTCAGCCAAATTAAATAATATATTAATTGAGTTTGATGATATATGCAATGTTGCACACCTATTCTTCTTTATCTCTTCAAAGAAAAGAGGGAAGTACATTTTCTCATCTTTTCTTTAGGATCAAATTTTATAGTAATTATTACTAAGCAGTGAATTTTTGTTGTCCTTTTCATTTTAATTTTTATAGTCACTATGGATAAGGGCAGCTAGGTAGCATAGTAGAGTGCTGATTCAGGAGTTAGGAAGATCTGAGGTCAAACCCAGGTTCAGACATTTAATTAGTTGTGTGGCCCTGGGTAAATCATTTAACCCTGTTTGCCTCAGTTTATTCATCTGTAAAATGAACTGAAGAAGGAAATGACAAATCACTCTTGCATCTTTGCCATGATAACTCTGAATTGAGTCATGAAGTTAAACATAATGGACTAAGTGATAAAAAAGTCACTATATATTATTTTCTAGGTTCTGCTTACTTCATTCTGCATCATTTGATAAAATACTTCCTATGTTTCTCTTGGCTTTTTATGTTCCTCACTTATTATGGCACAGTAATATCATATTAAAATAATATAATACTGTTTGAAGTCATTTACAAATGGATTTGCACACACTTTATTTCTAGTTTTCTTCTAATACAAAAAGAGTTATGAATATTTTGGTGTATTTTGGAACCTTTCTCTCTTTGGCTTTCTAAGTAATTGTAACTAGCAGTGGGCACTCTAAGTCAATGGTAGCAGATATTTTAGTCACTTCTTTTAGTATAATTAAAAATTCCTTTCCAGAACGACTGACCAATTGATAGCTTTCCACAATTCTCCTTTTCATTATTTACATATTTTGTCATATTTTTCATTTTTCAACAGATGAGATAAGAACTCAGACCAACCCTTAAAATACCATAATTCTGTCAGTATGATCATGTAACCAGAAGACAGTGATGATAAGGATCCAAATGAACCTTAAGAAAGCATATGTTGTTTAGTGGTGATGGTAGAGGAATGATTTGAAAGAGACAGTAAGGAGAAAAGAAATATGATTTCCAAGCCCAGTGTAGTGGGAAGGATGAGAGGAAAAAATATAATACTAGAAAGAATGGCTAGGGATAGAACATTTTCTTTGGGTGGCCAAATTTTTGTATCATAAAACAGAAAGAATAAAATGAAGAAATCTCTGATTAAAGACATTTAATTGAATGTATGGATGAAATGATAAAAGAGGAAGACATATAAGAATATGGATTGTCAAAAGATTAGGCTCTAATCTACCAGAGATGAAAAAATTTGGAGAGGTGTACGGGGTAGCCATCTTCATTCACCTCAAAAACAGTACCTTTGAACCAAAGGGATAACGGGGGCAAGAAGTATATTAGTCAGACACAGAATACAGAAAGGGCTGATATTTATAAACATCTATATTCCTGGATACTGTAATGCATGGCATTTGGTTTAGAAGCAGTGGTATCAACTCCCACAGTTTGTGACTCCAAAAACATTGGGGGCATAGGAGGCAGATGGCAACATCAAAGTTCTGTTATAGCAAAGCGACATGGCATAATAGATAGAATGCTATAGTGTGAGGAAGGAAGATCTGAATTTAAAGCCTGGCTGAGATATTAGTCCTGTGACCCTGGCACTTTACCTCTCAGTCTTAGTTCCTCATCTTTAAAATGAAAGAATTGGATTAAATGGACTCTAAGGTCACTTTCAGCTTCAAACTCATACTATATGGTGTGGATTTTGGTGTGGATTTTGGTTACTAAATATGTGGTGTTCAGCCAATTGACTTGACTCAGTTCATGCTTTCCACTACTTCTGTAGTCTCATTAGAAAATGATGGAGGAAGAGGAACACCTGGAAGATTCCTCACATGGGCATCAATCATTTAGCTCCCAATCTCTGTCACTAGAAGCATCAACCTTGAGAACCTTTGGTGACCTGGGATTAAGGATCTCTGCTTGATTAGGATTTTAGATTGAGTTGGTCTTCTCTGACATTGTTACCATCCTCTTCAAGTCCTCCTTAAATCCTTTTGCTCTGGAGGACAGATGCTAAATCTTATTCACTGAGTTTTTTGGTTAACAGAATCTCTACTAGAAACATTCATGTTCTCATCTCCATTGCTAATGCTTTGTTTACTCACTATTTTTAAAGGAAAGAAAAAATAAAATGAAATGCAGAGCCATATTTAAATGCATTTTGGTAAGTTACATGTGAAGAGGGGAATGGATCATGTTAGATAGAGCCAGAAACATACTTCATAGTATTCATGGAGAGCAGAGACTACAGCCTACTCCATAAATATTTGTTTAATGAACACATTTTCCCTACTTTCCTCACTCAGAGTCCTTTGGTAGAAAATATACCAAGAGTGGCAGGAATAATCTGTTGTTTATAGAATCATAGCATCATAGATTTGGAGCAGGAAGGGATCTTAGATATCATCTAGTCCATCTCCATCACTTCAGTATAGTTGAAAGAAGTGAAGCCTAAAGAAGTTAGATGATTTGTCCAAATTCACATAGAGAGGAAATGGCAGAATTGGGGTTTGACCCTTTTGATTACAAATCCAGACTACTTTTTACTGTCCCAAAGTCCCTTTTCTAAACTCATGCAGTTTAAACACAAGCTAAGTTGTTACCTAGAGGATGTCAGTGGGAAGCAGGAGGACAAAAACAAACTCAGATTTGCAGTAAACCTTGGCTTTTATCCAAATTTAATATTTGATACATTTCATAGTCTATGGAGCTATACACTACTTCTATTCCTTCAAAGTGTGTAAGAGTGTTTACTGGGCCTGGGCTAACGCCGAACTGACATGTTCCTTGCACAAGGCCTGCTTGAAAATTAGATCAGGTTGCTCCCCCACTGTAACATATGACATTTTTCTAATTAGGGCAATGTTTAATTTACTGTCTCATGGCTTTTTGAATAAATATAAATTGTCATACTAAAGTGACAGGTGTTAAACCCAGGGTAGCTGTGTTGGAGAGGTTAATCTGCTCTTAATCAAATCAGTTCTGCTTGACTTTCTCCCGGGGAGTGAGGGAGATAATGGGCCTGTTTAACTGGAGATTAGCCAGCCTTTGGCTGGAAATCCCTAGAGCTTCACCTGAGCCTCCTTGTGTCTTATTCTAAATGAAGACATTCAAATGTATCAATAATTAAAGATGGGCCAATCTCTTCCCTGGGCACCCAAGAAGCCAAAGGCAACCAATTATTGAGAATGTGTCTTTCTCTCCTTTCCTCCCCCTCCCCACCTTGTCTGGGCTAAGTATTCAGAATTTATCCACTGACAAAATGCAGTACCTACTAGAAGAGTATTTCTTCAGGCCAGACTCCTTTGCACTGTTTTTCTTGTCTTGACAAGCAAGAGTTAGTTTTCTTCAGTTAAATGACATGCATTTGGTAAATTATCCATTGGTAAATTGGGTTGGGTTGTATTGGTTGGGAAGATGGAAGGGGAAGAAGGAAGGAGGAGGAGAAAAATGAAAGGAAGAGTATCTTGTTGAGACCCCTCAAAGACCTTTAGACTTTGAGCTTTGATTCATATGTGACTTTGAACCCTAATAATTGGATGATTTGTGATTAGAGAGGGAAGGGCCGGGGAGAAGCCATATCAGGTAGCAAGAATCTTTTTAATTATTTTTGTATAGAGATTGGATTTTTGTTCTTCCTGCTATAGATTAATGATGTAATAAGGACAAATTTGTCCCTTTTCATCTTTCAAGCCTGCTACAGATTGTTAATCTTATATGTGACCCTGAATTGTCTATGAATTTTGGAGAGGCAAAGCAATGTATCCACTTATTTTTACATAACTCACTCTCTATGTAAAACAAATAACAGCAGTGACATGTTCAGAATCATGTGTATTGGTCAAAACAAGGAGGAGAGACAGGATTACTCTTCTATTTATGGACTATAAAATCTTTACAGTGGCATTGATAAAGGGTTTATAGTCAGTACACAAGCTGGTTATACCATAAATTGTAATGTTATATGATAAACTGGGAGTTTATAGCAGTAGTAGATATCAAAGAAAAAAAATGAGTTTGGGTCTGAAATGATCTATCATAGGAGAAAGTTGCTACATGTTTAAATATTCAAGCTTTTTTGTCTTCATTTCATTGAAGGTACTGATAATTCATGGTCTACCTAACATGGATTTATAGATTTGCCTAGAGCCCCCCAAATTGAAAAAAATATCAGGAACAACGTGGCCCTGGGGTGGATAAGAAAGAGAAGAATGGAACTGAGTTGTGTATTTGAGTTTCTAACTTCTATGGGAGAAAATGACAGATAAAGCTTTTTCTTGTCTTCCTCCCCCTCCAATTTTGGGGGCTTCTATAAGACATCTTGGTTACTATTTCTAGAAAGTGAAAATATTTACAAGAGAAATATGTTGTGCATAACTTAATTGCTTCTAGTTTACATTAAAGCTAAAAGCAGTAAAATGTCAACAAATGTTAATTTCACTGCCTCTCTAATGGGCATATACTCCTTCAGTAACCAATTCTGTACTTATTCATTATGGAGCTCAAACTGCTAATATTTACTTATTACTTATTTATATTTTCATTTGAAAGTACAAATAAGCTCATTTGCAATAATAACAGCTTAATATTTTCAGTGCTAAGGAACTGCCTTTAAAATATTTCTATTAATGATCTTGAAGAAAAAAATCAGAAGGCTTTCATATTGTATATTTGGAATATGGAAGAGTATCGTTAATTTAGAACACTATCATCATTCACTTTGGCTGTTTACACAGCTCTCTAGAAAAAAGAGAGTGCTTGAGAATCACCGAAGGGAACTGTGCTAGGTAAGGAGTTACTCTATAACTGAAGATGGAGATGCCTTAGCAAAGGTATTAATCTCTGCTTCTCACCCAACTCCACCTGGCCCACTCCAAATGGGTCTTATTTTTTTAAGACATGCGTGACTAAAAAGCTATATGGGAATCCAATTTTTATAAACTGGAGCCTATTTGAAATGTACTAGAGGCATTCACTATTGAAAAAAATTCTAAAGTGAATCCATTTATAAAGTCTGAGCTGAGAGATCATAGTCCCAGAGTTAGAATGGACCTTGGGGCCATCTCGTGAATAATTTGTACTTTCTCTAAACCTGGATTTTCATATGTAGCATCAGAGATGCTTGACAGGGTTCTACCTCCAAATACTTAAAATGACAACAACAAAATAAATGACTAATTCCACAAATTTAAAACTTCAAATTGAAGGTATAGTTTCCTAAATGGCATTTGTCCTCCTAGAATCTCACTGTGTGCATGCACTATTAAGCAACAATTACAGTGACAGGTATATAATTATTGGTACATGTTGTTCTGCCCTTCAAAAGTATCAGTTGGAACACACAGACCCAAATCTACGCTGATTAACTAGGAAGATAAATAAGAAGAAAATATAATTCCATTTTACATGTAAATACTGTGTGATTCTAACTTTTAGTAATGAGATAAAAGCTATCTTTCCTGGAAGCAACCATAGAAATACTTGCCTATGTCTGTACTGATTATGTTATTGGTAATATGCCATGTACCTGAGATTTTGTTCCCTATTTGCTTCTTCCAGTGGAGAACAGGCATCAGTGAACCAAGGTTTTGAAAACTCTGCCCAGTAGCTTGACTTACTGGGAATTTGCCTGGCTAGATTCAGTCAAGTAATTTTATTCTCTTCACAAAAATTATTTATATTAATTATTGTATGTTTGTGCATGTTCAAACATTCCTATGTTGATGTATATGTGAATATGTTACCCTAAAAGTACAGGCTGCCATGTCTTTTCATCCTGTTTGATTCTTGTCATGTCCTTCCATGGTTTCTTCTACCAAATGTACAGAGACCTTCTTTTAGGTATATGTGTTCATGATGAATACATTTGATGATTTAATTAAGCCCTCATACCCCCTCTCAGAATGCTTTTAAATGCATAAAATAATACCTACCAGATTATGAAGAAAACAAATTATATCAAAATAGTTCTATATGTATGAGTTGTCATTATTATTGTTACCATCATTATCACTGTTACCATCATTGATTGGTGATGATGACAACAACAACAATAACATTTTTTGTAGGTCTTGCTCTGATCCTGGCACTCTATTAAGTGCTTTACAAATATCATCTCAATTAGTCTTTCCTGCCACCCAGGGAAGTTTATTTTACATTGAAGAAACTAAAGAAAGGTCATACAGCTAGTAGGATGTGAGGTCAGATTCGAACTTATGTCTTCCTGACTTTAGTCCCACTGTTCTATTGAGTCACCTAACAACTACATGTTTTCCCTTATTCTCTCTATTTCTTCTTTTTGTTGTACAATATTTTGATGATTTTTATGCTATTTTTGGCTTGAGTTTTCTTTTTTGGTAAAATATAGCCATATGTTTCCCCTTGCCTGGAATCTCAATTGTCCTTTAGATAACCAGAAAATGTATTTTTTGGAGACTTTGATATTCAATGATTCAGACATACCTGAATATATTTGAGACAAATCTATTTGTCTTAGGAAGTTGGATTATTTTGTTGTTGTTGTTGGAGAAGTTTTGGTATCATTAAAAAAACATTTCATGATTTTTGAAATATATCTCAGCCCTCTATGTTCCTCTAATTCAATTATGACCTGGTTCATTGTCTATATGCATTATCCCTTCAAGATACATCTATCAGTCTGGTCCTTGGAAAGCAGACATAGTCTGTTTTGTATTAATTTCTTTTGCATCATAGTTGAATCTTTTAGAATTGATCTGATAGAAACATTGCTTTTATTTAACCAGCATCATATCATGGTACAATGTTGCATCAGATGAATTTTGTTCATCCATATGAACAAAAGGTTCATGTATATATTAATTAACTATGTCATATATTCATCTAATTCATTCAATGTACAAGGCACTACATGGGATACAAAAAAAGGTTAAGGTGTGGTCTTTGTCCTAATGGAGTTGATATTTTATTAGAAAGATAAGATGAACAAAATGGAGGATGTATATTATAGTAGACAAAGCATTGGAAAACTTCAGTTCAATCCCACCTTAGTTATTTAATAGCTGCATGACCCAGGGAGAGTCATTTTATCTCTCAAGGCCTGAGCTTCTTCATCTGTAAAGTGAGAGGATTGGATTGGATGACTTCTAAGGTCTCTTTTGGTTCAAAATCTATGATCCTAAGAAATATAAGGGAATATATGATAAATAAGTGCTATATACAAGATGATGAGAGTTCAGGGCAGAGAGGATGAGAAAACTTCTAACTGAGGGCATAGAAATATAAAACAGTTATATTGAGTAATAAACTGACTTTTCATATGTGGTTTATATAAGCAGTCATTACCTTATTGTCATGTGTGTGTATCTATTACTATAACTTATATTATCACCTCTTTTCTTTGATTTCCTACAATCTGTTTGATGCATTTGGTGTATATTACCATAATAGCATAGTTTCTGATCAGCATACTTATATTATCTTTCCTATTAGATACAAATACGTGGAAGAAAGGAACTGGGGTTATGGACAGAAGACATGAGTTCAAATTCCAAATCTACTACTTACTATTTTTAAGACCTTGGGTAAATCAATTCACTATCTTTAAAATGGAGGTCTTTGAATTAAGAGATCTCTAAGGTCCCTTCTAACTTTGAGTTCTCTATGTTAGCTTTTTGAGGATAGAACTTTATTTTGTTCCATAAGCCACACATACATTGCAAGCACAAATACCAACACATCAATGTATTTATTTTGTGTTTATATTCCAAAAGGATATAAATATGTTTGTATATAGATATATTGTTTATTAGTTCTTGTGAATTGTGTAAATTGGGACAAATTCCTAAGCAGTACCCTACAAATAATTATTTTAAATATCTAAGTAAACAGTAAAATCCAAAAGTAATCTTCAGTACTGAAATGTCTTTCTGACCTGTAGCAATAATTACAAGTTAGTCACTTGAAAACTGGAGATTCTGTATTTCAAGATGACAGGTAGAGTCACTGCAAGTTTTAACAAGGAACAAGCCTTAGCCTGTTCCAGGACACATCAACTCATTATTGTCACCACTCCTCCTTTCTTCTCTCTTCTTGTCAACAACAAAAGTCAGCAGCCAAGAAGAAATACTTCTATTTGATTATTCCAAAGGAGGAACACCCTGTACCCCAACAAAGCAACCTTCCCATTTGAGGGATTGCTATTCAGAGGAAAGAATTTATGGTTACTTGAGTTCAGAGATATGTTTTCAGTGTTCTAAAACATTCATCCATACTCCACAAGCCAGATTTGAGATTTAAAAATAAAACAACAAACTTATGTAAGCATGTAGAAAACCAACTTCCCACTAGCAGAGAATTTTAAGCTTTGGAAAACTACTCTAATTAGTCATTTAACCAAATGAATACTCCTGGAAAAGCCTCTTCGACTGGAAAGAAAAGTCCAACCGGTGCTTCGTATACATCAGCTTTTTAAATCTGTTCAAATTGCTGGATTCTGGATCTAGTTTCAGGAATGGTTTCTGTCCATGGTGCTGAAGAGGCAGACACTAGGTGGGAAATCAGAGTGAGTTTTAGCTACAACCTCACATCAAACTAGCTGAGTAACCTAAGGCAAGACACCTTGCCATGTTGGACTTTATTTTTTCCCGTCCCTTTGCTTTGTTTTTTGTTCTTTCTGTGAATTTCTCCCTTCCTTTAAAGCTCAAATCAAATGCTATGCTCATCATTCCCTACTCCCTCCTATCAGAAATCATCTTACCCCAGATTTAGCACTTTGCTTTATATCTCTCTAATCTGTTTTGGTGTTTCATTTAATTTTATGGTTCTTTATGTATTAGTCATTTCTCTACTAGATTATAAACTCCATGAGGTTAGAGATGGTGTCCTGTTTAATAACTCATATTGATATAGAGCTTTGCACATAATATCTCATTTTTAACTCACAACAGCTCTATTAGATAAATTCTACAGGTATTAGTATCACCTCCATTTTACAGGTGAGGAAACTAAATCTCAGTTAAATAAGTAATTTGTCCATGGTCATATAGTTACTAAGAGCTAAAGAAAGAATTCAGACAAGGTCTCTCCTGACTCCAAAGCCACCACCATTTTCAAAACATTGTTTCTTCCAGTAGATAACATAGTGCTCTATGCAGACTAAATGCTTTGTAAGTGTAAATTTGGATGCCTGCTATTCCCATATCTAATCTTCACTTTTACTTGAAAGCAATGGGTTGTATTTGATGATTTCTAAGGGTCTTTGCAGCTTATATACTGTATAATTCTATGACAGTCTTTCTAGAAAATAAATTTAACACATTCTGAATGTCTTACACAATCTTCCAAGAAGTCTTTAAACCAGTAGGCAAGATTTAATCTTTGCCAAAAAAAAAAATCACATTCACATTCTCATTAGACTTTTTAAATGTCACCATTATTTTGGCTTAATATATCAGACCTTGAGTCAACAAATATTAAGTATTAAATATAAGAATTCATACACTGTTCATATGAGAATTTTTAGCTTTTAAAGCTAATTTTCAGAGAAATTTTAATTATTGGAAGAGAATAAGAAATAATCTGTAAAATGGTACAATATATCAAATAATTCAATGTGGACATACCACTTACTGCTATAGGGTAGAAGTGTCAATGGGTTTGAAAGTACTTCTAGATTTGGCCTTCTGGAAGGATGGAGTAAGTAGCTAACTCTCTCAATGGCATTTAGCATCCCTTTCCTGAGTGAATATTAAGTACAAAGCATTGTGTAAGATGCTGAGGGAAAAGCAAAAATCAGTCAGATCTTCTTGTCTTGTAGGGAAAATATAAAGCATATATGCAAATGCCTTTAAGGCAAAGTAGAATATGACAGGTGCAAAAGAGAGTTATTAAATGCTATCAAATGTCTTTTACAGGGTAGATAACTTAGAATCTTAAGATTACAGCATCCTCTCATGTTTTTATTCCAGGTGGTGGTGAGGAGAGGGACAGTGTAGACATAGAAATCAGAAAAGGTAGCCCATCATATCAAGGGCCTTTGAGCATGCCAGGGACATTATGAAGTCCCTGAAGAATTGGAGAGTGGGGAGATGAAAGAAGACATATTTGAAAGTATTCAAGCAAAAAAAACTGCATGTATTCACAGTTTTACTAGGGTCCATTCTTATCATTATATACTGCTTGAAGAAAGAAGCAGTAAGTACTCCTTCCTTCTTTCTCTTCAGCTTGAGAAAGTAAAGAGAGATTAGAGATGAGGATAGAACCTATATCAGAAGGATTCTACCAAGTGTTATTCATCATGAATGATATCTTTATTTTCTTTCATCATTCTCTTTACATGTACTTAATTGATGTAGGTTCCTGATTTTATACATAGTGTATAGACACTATGTATAAAACTTCATATTCACCATCTAATTATTAACAATTCCTAGTAATTAAGGAAGAAAAATATGTAATTAACAAGTATTATATGTCATGTATTATGCTAGACACTAGGGATAGAAAGTTTAAAAAAGTCACTGCTCTCAAGAAGCTTATATTATAGCAGGAGAAACATGTACACATAAAAATACTGTATATAAAAAGTAAATATTGGGGTAGCTAGGTAGCTCAATGAATAGAGAGCCAGGTGAAGACATGAAAGTTCCTGGGTTCAAATCTGGCCTCAGATGCTCCCTAGCTGGGTGACCCTGGGCAAATCCTCTAACCTCAGTTGCTTAGCCCTTACTGTTCTTCTGCCTTGGAACCAATATTTAGTACTGATTCTAAGATAGAAGGTAAAAGTTAAAAAAGAAGTAAATATGAAGTTATTTGGGGACTTTGAGGGGAACAACAGCTGCTGGATTAGGAAAGGCCTTATAAAGAGGTGGAATTTAAGGTGAAAACTGATGAAAGGTAGGGATTCTAGAAGTCAGAAATCAGGACAGAAGGAGAGACAGCCTGTGTCTTGTGCAAAGCTATTGAGAAAGGAATTGGTACATTAGGTTTGAGGGACATCAGATAGGAGAATTTGACTGGGTCAGAGAGATAATTAAAGGAGATAAGGTATGGGAAATATAGGAGGTTAATTTGGAGCCAGTTTTTTAAAGCCACTTTAAAATATAAAGCAGAGGAAAATATTTAATCCTGAAAGCATATGATATCATTGGAGTGTGTTGATTAGTGTAGTGATATTAGAAAAAAGGTAGGTTTTTGGGGAAAGATAATGAATTTTGTTTTAAACACATTGAATTTGATATGCTTAGAAGGTATTTAGTTTAAATTGTCCAGTAGGAAATAGGTAATGAAGGACTGGAACTTAGGAGAAATATTAGACTGGATATTTCTATCTCTATTTCTACATCTACATCTATATGTCTAAAGCTACAATTATAAGCATATTTATAGTCTCTAGCCATCCATTTTGCGCTCTCTCTCTCTCTCTCTCTCTCTCTCTCTCTCTCTCTCTCTCTCCAATCTTTTAGATATAAATGATAATTGACACCATGGAAACTACCCTAAACTTTAATAGAAACTAAGAAGAGAAGTAGTGACCTCTTCCATGTAATATTTTACCATATTGTGCCTACTATAGGGGAAGAATAATTTTGGCTGATAAATTTTTACTCATCTTTTGGAAGGAACCATAAGTGGATAGAGAGATCACATTATATGTGATTCTTGGATCTTTTGAAATATAAAAGCACATTTATAATAATATTATCTTTTACAGAATTTCTCAAAAACCAAGTTGGTTGTTGTAAGTACTAAAATTTTGTTTTACAGCTGAAGTTCAGAGGTTTTGACTTGCTTGAGATCCCATAGCTAATGAATGCCAAAAGTGGGCCAAGAAATTAGATCTTCTGAAACTGTCTGGTACTCTCTCAAATTACTGTGTCACAGAATCATAAAATTCTAGAATTGTAAAAGTCACCTGAGATATCATTTAACCCTTACCTAAAGCATGAATCCTTCAGTCCACAATATGGAATCATCTAGCCTTCACTAGAGTATCTCCAGTAACATTAATTCCACTCCTTTTTGAGGCAGGCTATTGCATTTTTGGAGAGTTCTGACTGTTGAGAAATTTTTTTTGCATCAAATTATTTTTCTATTGTCTCTTCCATTGGTCCTTAGTCCTAGTCACTGAGACTCAAATGAACAGGGCCTATTTCTTTATTCATATGATAACTCTGCTTTAATACTTTGGTAGATATTTGATTTGGTCGATATGGGTACTCTATTGGCACTTAAATACCTACAAGGTATGGTTTTGTAAAAATCACCTGTTAATGCTAGAGGCTTAAACATAAATCATAATCTCTCTCAGTGTAAGCTTTATTTATATATACGAAATAAAGAGGTTATGATAGATTTTTATGAGCATACCAAAGAGAGATAGAAGATGAAGATAACTTCTAAGTTTTGGAGCATTGGCATATCTAATACCTCTCCTAAAACCTCAAAGGTGATCACAACAATCAGAAGAAAGTCAATGGCCCCAAATCCCTGAGCCATTTATATGCTCTTGTGAAGTCTTATTTTTCTGAAGAAAGTTATCCTAACAGAGGAAACCAATGGTAATAAACTCTAGTGAGGGTTCTAAAATTCCACAGGGGCTGGCCAACCAGAATGGGACTGTGTGGGTAGACTGAAATGCTGTAGTTTAAAAGACCAAAGAAGTCATCAGGCAGATGCTGGGGTAACTATTGCTATCATCCATGTTCTAGTGGCTACTGCTATATTAATCTTTATATACCTTCCTAATATTGCCCTGTAGAACTATAGGATACTCCCTTGAATGAGGACTAGACATCTTCATCCTTGGTCTATTGATTGGCTTTTTTTTTTAGATTTTTTTAAACCCTTAACTTCTGTGTATTGGCTCCTTGGTGGAAGAGTGGTAAGGGTGGGCAATGAGGGTCAAGTGACTTGCCCAGGGTCACACAGCTGGGAAGTGTCTGAGGCCAGATTTGAACCTAGGACCTCCTGTCTCTAGTCCTGACTCTCAATCCACTGAGCTACCCAGCTGCCCGCTGTTGACTGGCTTTTGGTAACTGATTCAAACTGCCTGACCAAATTGTTTGCTCCTCTATAGGATCAATACTTGTAATGCCTGTGCTCCACAAGTATAAACTACTCAGCAGGGAAAGTGATATTTTCATCAAAGTAGATGCCATTTATGGGGTAATAGTGAAAAATTCTGGTAGATTAATATAATGGAATAGTTTTAGTATTGCTTTATAAGAAACAATGAATGGATGGCATTTAAAGAAACATGGAGATCTATATGAACTGATTCAGAATGAAGTAAAAACCAGGAAAAACTGTAAAGTAACCTGAACAGTATAAATGAAAGACTGATTTAAAAACCTGAATACTATGTAATCATGACAGCTTAAATCCCACTTTGAGAGGAGTTGGGAAAATGCACCTTATTTCCTTCATTGAAGAAGTAGGGGACAATGGGTAGACTAATGTATCTAGCATCAGATATTTTAAAGATTTGTAAAATTAGGAGTGTTTTTTAAATGTGTTTTTTTCCTTTCAAAATCTTTGCTGTGTAAGAAGTTTTTCTGCATGGGGTGGTAGAGCATATTGAGCCCTAAATATGATGTAAGATCAAAAAGCATTAATTAAAAAAAACTATAAAAACAAATATCAATCATTAAATTGACCCACTTTGACTCCAGAGAGCAGATGAGCAAATGCATCTCCCTCTTTTTTAATGTAGAGGATGGGGGGTCTGTCAAATGTCAATATGTTGGTAAATTTTGTTTACACTGCACTCTGTTGAATAGGGATGATCTTTGGGTAGGGAATAGATTTATTCAATACTGATTAGAATGTACAAGCAAAAGGTCCAATAAAACTAAAAAAAAAACACTATAAATCTAAAAGAAGAAACTTATAGATTCTTAAAGAGAAATGGTGAATCTATGAAGAGAAGTTCATCTTTTGGCATGTCAAGTCTGATTTGACTTTGGGACAAATAAGTGGATCTGTCCAGCTGGCAGTGGG
The DNA here is from genome assembly GCF_016433145.1 of Gracilinanus agilis. Taxonomy (NCBI): domain Eukaryota; kingdom Metazoa; phylum Chordata; class Mammalia; order Didelphimorphia; family Didelphidae; genus Gracilinanus; species Gracilinanus agilis. The sequence goes on from NC_058130.1 coordinate 173,671,824, forward strand.
AAATGCAGGGCTGGAACTAAGGGAGAATTGAAGGCTGAGGGAACTAACTTGTAAGTCATCTTAACAAAGTGCATTTAAGGTTGTGAAAGTGGTTGAAAATAAAAGAGTTCAGAAAGACAATGGAAATAGACTGAGAACAGAGCCTACATAGAAGCTTCCACCTAATGCTGCCACCAAGTTTCCTCTATTATGGAAAGACTGTCCTCTTTAAGTATTTCTTTTTTTTCTTTCTTTTTTTTTAAACTCTTAACTTCTGTGTATTGTCTCCTTGTTGGAAGAGTGGTAAGGGCTAGGCATTGGGGGTCAAGTGACTTGCCCAGGGTCACACAGCTGGGAAGTGTCTGAGGCCGGATTTGAACCTAAGACCTCCTGTCTCTAGGCCTGACTCTCAATCCACTGAGCTACCCAGCTGCCCCCTTTAAGTATTTCTTGCAAAGGTACTTAATTGTCTCAGACACTACTTCTCCTGCTCTGTCATCTGTATAAATAGCAAATGATGAAGATAGGAAAGGGTTCTTTTTTTTTTTTTTTTGAGGTGGGGGAAAGAGGACAAGGAAAATATAACAAAAACATTTTTTAGACCTACCATAGGGCCAGACTTCATGTCTTGGAGTGGCTTTTAGTCTTATTAATCTATGAGGAGGATTCCATCTCATTAGTGTCATTAGCTTTTTACAAAACCACATGCTGCTGGAGTTTGGGGGTTGATTTTTTAATTATAGAAATTGCTTTAGAAAAATTTCCCAGCCTAGAAAGTAGATTCTGTAAAAGTATGAAATGTGATTAATAATTATACCTTGCATCTGGATAGTGTTTTTAACCTTTTCAAAGGAAAATACATCTATTATCTCACTTTATTTTCAGTACTCTCTTGTGTGGTAGATAGGACAAGTAGCATCACTGTTGCACAGGTGAAGAAACCAAGGATCAGGGAGGTAAAATGACTTTCCTAAACTCATACAGAAAGCTAATTGCTTGGACACAGTTAAAAGGCACCTCTTGACTCTTCATTCAGGCTCCCTTCTGATGTAAAATCTTAAAATTCAATGTCAAGTGCCTGTTGATGCTTAAAACATAAACCATAGTTGCTTGCTTCCCTGGGCACTTCCATAGAATAGACACATATTCTGCCATGTATTTTGCTTCTTGTGGAGATGGCCAAGATACTGCTCACTCTCATAGAATATATGAAATATAGAGTTTAAATGCAAGAGGGGAATCTTCTAAATCATAGAATCATAGATTTAGGAATATTAAAAGTCACAGAATGGTTGCCAAAAATTACCGATAAGGAAACTGAGACATAGAGAAGTTAAATGACTTTCCAGGATCACACAGTTTATCATGTCTGAGTCAAGATTTGAACCTAAGTTTTCCCAACTTCTGAGTCTAGGGCAGTAATGGTGAACCTTTTAGACACCAAGTGCTCAAACTGTAACCCTCATGCCATTATGCAACATTGTAGATACTCCAGATACTCCAGTTTGTAGATGACAATGTATGGATTACACTTACTCTTGGAACACTACAAGATTTGCTAAATGGGATCCATAAGCATTTAAGAGTTTGATATAACAATCCTTTTAAAGAAAAAAAAAGAAAAGCAATTTCTGTTGTCCAAATTATGACATACACTTCATAGGATCACAGCTTTAGAGTGAGAAGGGAAACTCAGAAATCATCCAATTCAACTCTTTTACTTTATAAAGAAACTGAGGCTCAGGAAGGTTTAATGACTTGTACAAAAAGCCCATAGAACTGGCACATCGATACAGATATATTTAGCAGCAGTTGTGTCTTAGCCTAGAGCTGTTGAGGAAGAAGAGAGATTGCTTTATAGATATTGGCCAACATTTTCATTGATTGCAAGCTACTTCCTGAAATACTGAGACACTACATGGCTATAAGTCATGGAGCACCAATGTCTCCAAAGAGCAATGAAGACTTGCATGGTAGATGTAAATAGGCTTCAACTTATTTTTAACAATGACTTGAGCACAGGAAGTGGGATTATAGATATCATCTAGAAGAGTTAGGTTCCAAACTTTTTTTTGATGTAGTAGCCCTAGTAGTAAAAATAATTTGAGTACATATCCACAATATGAATATATTTACTTATGTTATGGGATATAAGGTGTGTTCAGGGAAGAGTTGTGCATCTGGTATGAAAGCTTTGGTGTCTGCCTTTCACCTAACTTTCACCTGGGGCTCCAAGAAGCTGTGGGTGTGACATGAGAGCCAGAATAGCTAATGGGAACTTAAAACTTAAAAAGTAGCATAGCATTCAGAATTAAGTAGATTGTAGTCCTTCCGTACTTTGTCTTGGTCAGGAGTATTCTATGAGTGTGGGTTGATTAATGAGTGAGATGGATTCAGATATTTAAAAGGTTCTCATTTTATCACTGTGGTCCAGGAAAATAAGCACTAGATCCTTGGTTAGAGGACCAGTCTGAAATCCTACTTCTGACATGTACGTGACCTTGGACTCAACAATTTTGAGGTCTTGGTTTTCTCATCTGTAAAATAAAAGGTTTGAATGAGATGGCTTCTTATGGTTCTTATCAGATTTAGATCTGTGACTGTCAGGCATAGAGTTGGGAAGACTCCTCTTCCCCGAGTTCAAATCTGGTCTCAGATACTAGCTGTATGATACTGGATAAATTACTTATCTTTGCCTCAGTTTCCTCATCTGTTAAACGAGCTGGAGAAGGAAATTGAAAACTACTCCATATCTTTGCCAAGAAAATCCAAAAGGAGTCATGAAGAGTTGGACTTCTCTTAAATGACTCAACAAACATAATTACTACTAAGAACTCACAGCAGCAAGCTACTTGGACGCCCTAGGGAAAATTTCCAACCCACAAATCACCTAGTGGATGCAGCAGGGTGAACTCTTCTGACAATCCCTGGTAAGTAAAAGGCCTACATACTCCTCTTTTTGTTTTGAGTTAGAAATAGTGAATTACAAAGCAATAGATATTTATCACTTATAAATAAATAACCACTCGCCGGGAGTACATAAAGTACTAAATTTCTTTCTTTTTTTTTTTTTTTTAAATTGGTAGGGGTGCACAATCCAAACATTTTGGAGACCGGTGCTCTAGGCCACTCTCTAAGACTATAAATTGCAAAGAAGGTGAGACTGACCTTCAGTGGCAGAATTTCTTTGTGGAAACTCACTATACCCAGGAAATTACAGGTCCAGTCCCTATCCCTATCTTTAATATATTTTTGAGACTTCATCACCTTTATTCCAATATCCCTTAAGCACTGCTGCATTCTTAATGATCATTTCCCCCAGTTCTTGGCATAATGAATGAAGCTGGTTTGGCCGCAGAAGCAATCAGTGCTCGGTAATGAGCCAGTGGTCCTGCTAGCCAGGATTATACCTCCACTATGCCCAATCACCCACCAGAAAGACCAGCTAAAAAGTGAGTGACAGGGGCACCATTACACCTGTACAACAGGGCAGATGAGAAAGGGGGCAGGAGATTGAGAACCAGAGTTTACAGAGGAAAGGTTTACAGCTCATTCCAGCTTGCGATGTCATTTCCTAGCCAGGCAGATAGATTGTACTTGGAGCATCAGCCTGACACATTAGGGAAAGCCTTTTCCACATGCTCTGTTTCCAAACTGACATGCCTCAGAGTGGGGGTAGCCGGAAAAAAAAAAAGAAAAAAAAGGAAAAAAAAAAAAGAATTTACCAATGATACAAATAAACGAATGAGCTTAAAGATCCCTCCCTCCCTCCCCTGCCCAGCCCCACCCAAAGTTGGGGAATTGCTTTGCGGTAACTTTACTGCACTGAATTACCCAATTATCTTCTAAATTATAAAAGGCAAATCTTCACCACCAACTGTTCCTGAAACTGCCAGGATGTGCAGTGTTGCAAAACTGTAGCAAAAATGTAAACAAAAGAGCCCTAGTGAACAGGGAGCAGGCTGTCCGCATATGCCAATCCCAGCGGCTTCAATCAAAGGAGAGATTGCTTCACCAATAAACTAAGCCACTGCAACTAATAAACTCCTGCTCTAATTACTGGCTGCAGATGTATCAACTGAAGCAAATGAGACGCAGGCAACCATTAATTATCTAATGAGGCCAGCAGTGTTTCTGATGAGGTGGGGGCTGATTAAATATTAAACAGTAGCATATGGAGAGTGCCAGGAACAAAAGACTCAAATCTGACAATATTAAAAAAAAAAAAAAAAGGAAGGAAGAAAGAAAGAGAATCACTTTAAAAAAATCCAAGACAAGAGCCATCTCAGTAGCTGAGAAAAGGTAATTAGGGCCCCCAATGCAAGCCCAGAACTCAAAGGGAAGCTGGTGAGATGGGACTTCTGAAGTGTTGCCTTAGATGAAAAGGTTTTTTACATTAAAAGGGTGACAAAGATTTAGGTGTAAAAGCAGCCCCCTCTTTGTTTAACCCTTCCTAGAGGGGGTTGAGACCCACTGTTGTTTAGTTCTTTCTTTTGCTTTTCATCCCTGTGAAAATTAACTTCCCAGCTAAATCAAACAGGGCTGGTTTTCAAAGGCAGGGGCCAATCCATAAATTTATTGTAAAACTTGGCTGTTTCAGCTTCCTTTTCAAGGGCTTATGTGTTGGAGAGGAGAGAAATCATACCGTAACTGCCCCATGAAACAAATATCCCAGCAGAGCTGCCTCCTGGCTTTAGGCAAGATATTTGAGAGAAGCATCTTAGTGCACAGAGAGATGGACTTGCTATCAGGATAATGTGAGTTTGGACACTCAGCTGGGTGAACTTGGGCAAAACACTTCCAGAAACTCTCTAGGCCTGTTTCCTTGGCTATAAAATACCTTCTAAAGAGTTGTCCTCAGGGTTAAAATGAGATAAAGCAGGTAAAGATGTTTTTAAACCTATAGCCTCTTATAAATAATATTTTTTAAATAGAAACTGGATTGGTCTCAAGGTTAAATCCCTAATCTGCTATCTCCATATTCAAAACTAATTCACTGAAAGAAATTCGAGATTAAAAAATCATGCTGACAAACTTTCACTCAGTTGTTAGAAATAAGTCCTACCTAGCATGTGGGTTATAGAGCTAGAAGGACTTTGTTGTTGAGGTTTTTCAGTTGTGTCTGACTCTTTGTGACCTTGTTTGGGGTTTTCTTGGTAAAGATTCTAAAGGATTTACCATTTCCTTCTCCAGTTCATTTTGCAGATGAGAAAAACTGAGGCAAATAGGGTTAAGTGACAGGGTTCACAGAGAGCTAGTAAGTGTCTGTGGTCAAATTTGAACTCATAAAGATGAATCTTCCTGATTGCACATCCAGTGCTCTACCACTGTGCAACCTAGTTCCCGTAAAAGGGATCTTAAAGGTCATCTAATCCAGCATCATTTTATACAGGAAGAATTTAAACCAATAATCTTAGAGAGGAGCATTTCCTCTTATCAGAATTAATTGGGTCCCAGACTGTGTAAATGTGTGTGTGTGTGTGTGTGTGTGTGTGTGTATGTGTATAGCATTTTAGTATTTCTAATTATAAGTGAAAATGGTCATTGTAATGAATGGAAGGCAACTGGAACAGGGCAGAAAGAACACTAGCCATTCAGTCAAGAAATTTTAATTTAAAGCCTAGTTTTGTTCTTGGTTATGTGTCCTTGGACAAATTCAGCTTATTAGATTTGAGTTTTCTCTCCATTTCATTCTTCATATGAACAATAATAATTCAACAAGTATTAAACACTTGGCCAAGACCTAACAACATTTCAGGTAAAGTATGGGTTTACAAATTCTATATTCAATTCACTAAACATTTTAAAAATACCTCTTATGTAACAAAAGCTTGGAAATGGGGAAGGGAAGCCATGTTTTATACAAAATCAGAGATTCTAAGTTACATAGGTGAGGAAGAGAGGGTATTCTAGAAATGAAGGAGATTCTATACAAATGTATTAAGGGTCTAACGTTAAGGAATCTTAGATATTTGGTAGAAAGACAATATTTAGTTAAAAACAGGAACTATTTTGATTAACTCAAACAAGACAAATAATTAAAGTAAAATTAATTGGTAAAATATATCGTTAGTCAAAAAAGAGTTCAATGTTGACCAGAGTTAAGGAGATAATTTTTTACCTTGTTGGAATTTGCTACATTTACATCTAAATATACAAAATGGTCATAGTCAACATTTTAAATGTGCTAAAGAAATAGTGAATAGTCCAAGTCACATTGGAAATAAAAGAGCAATAAATAGCAGATTCATAACAATTTTTTCTCTCTCATATATTCAGATGCCTTCCTTATTGACATCAAATGAAGGCAAGAGATAAAAAGGTCTCCTACTGGACTGATTTAAGAGATTAAATATGTTGCCAAGAGAACGTTTTAAAAAAATGTATCTCCTCTCCTGGTGAAAAGACACCTATTCCCTTTAGCTTGATGGCAAAGCTTTTAGAGACTAAGTGCCCAAACAGCAAACTGTGTGGAGAGGGGTAGGGGAGCAGCCATTCGTCCCCTATCCCCCCACTCCCATTCCCACCCTGTTTCCCTCTGACTTCCTAATAACAAACTCTGGTGAACTCTGTACTGGGGTAATGGCACGTATGCCCACAGAGAGGGCTCTGATTGTCCCCTACTCTGTCACGTTTGCCATGGGTTTGCCAACATGGCTCGAGATTAACTTTCCTTTCCTCTTCAATACCCTGAAGGAATAAGGAAAAACACGAAGGACTGGTAGCTAAAATGGGTTGTGTTTTGTTTCCCATCCTTAACACATACACTCTTGGATTTGTTACTCTTTTGAAAATATTAAACATCAAGACTGCATTTGTAAATATCACTTAAATTTCTTTGCTTCTCTCCTCACTGCCCCCATGTTGTCATAATATTTTTTTCACAAACCTATGAAGTTAGATTTTTTAAAATGGCATGCAGATTAGAAGAAAAATCTTATTTTTACAAATTTGCATCTTAGATCAATCTATTCTTCTAAGCCTTTTGTGAAAAAGGTTATGGTTCCATGAAAGCCTTCATCATTCATCTTGAGGGAGTTGGAAAATAAAAATAAACTTTACCTGTACTTATAAGATGCCATAAAAACCAATCGATATGATAAATTTTGTTGGGAGAAAGTCAAACTGGCATGTTCACTAGGTAACTGTAGCTACATTTTTCACTCATTGTGTTGCTATAGCCTCAGACACAAGATTGGACTAGATGAAAAGGCATATGGGCTCAGGTACTCATTCCATGTGGGTACCGAGGTGTGTTTCACATCTCCCCACCTGCATGGTGTGGGTGTTTGCTAGATTTTCACTGAATTGGAGAGGTTCCCTTCAAAAGTAGCTAGATGATCCAATGTTTTGGAAAGTTTCTCAGAGTTGAATTCTCTGGTAACTGGACTCCCCCCACCATGCTAATTGCATTTTTTAAGAGTGAACCACAAATAAAACCAACAGGTATAAGTTCCATTGGTGTGACCAACGGGCTCAAAGGTTCAGATTCCCAAGCTGGAGGCATCAGAATCTGGAAAGCATGTTACCCCAGATACTGATTTGCCTGAAGTGTAAGAACTATCCTTCCCCCAACTGCCATTTTATTTTTTGATAATCCCCTTCTTTATTATAATCTTCTTAATATCCATCTGTTACCCTTTAGGCAAAGGCTTCTTAAATTCAAATATAGGGCTATTTTTATCACAGAAGAATATGTAAAGCAATAGAAAACATTTTAATGGGTTTTGGTGCCTGTGGCCCTCCTTAGCAAAATTTCCATAATGAAATCCAGTTACAGACATTGGTGTTGCTACAGTTGGCTGTTCACACAAATGAGGAATGAACATTTCCTTCATGTAAGCCAGCCCAGTAAAACAGAGTGTGAAATAGCTACCTTCACTGGCCATAGACCTTTTTCTTCTTTTATGTCTAGGAGGATCCCTTTTGCTCTGACTTCTAATCCCTTAAAACTTGGTAGAGTTCTGAGTGTTTATTCAAGTGTCCTAGATCAATTCAGCTCTGATGGCCTCTGCTGAGCAGGGCTCAGGTGGAGAGGAAGAGAAAAACCTTCCTTCTAAGGGGATTTACAAATTCAACAATCCTATAGTTAACCAGCTCCCAGGGCCAGGAGTAAAGAAAGAAGTCAGGGAAATTTAGGCTGGGATGTTTTGTTTTATTTTTGGTTGTTGTTTGTTTGTTTTGTTTTTCTTAGTCTACTCACAGGCACAGTAGAAATTGGACCTTGTGCAAAGAACATCCTTTTAAGCTTAATATAAGGGGCCATAGGGACATATAAGCCATAAAATGAAAAGCAGTAGAGGGCTGGCCAAACTTATCAGTAGCTTAGTGAAATAGAAAGCCAACTGTATAGAGTATCTGAAGAAATAAATGGTAAGCACCTTTGCCACCCAAACAGGGTCACTGAAGAAATGACTGAGAACAAAAATATATTGATTCAATAGGTATTGAAAATCTCTCCCTACCTACCACCAACACATAGGTTTATTTATATCTGTATCTATGTCCAAGATTAAAATGCAAATAGATAATTTAGGATGATGAAATATTAAGCCATTATTACCTAGCCTCTTTATTTCACATTAGTAAATTAATGTGAGTCATCTTGCATAGCATTGAAAAAATGGGACACAGGACAGATAAGACTTGCCAGGGGTGAGAAGAGGTTGGGCCATGAAAGGTTCAGAGACTAAAATAATGTATTTCTAGGAAGGTGAGATTATAGGATCATAGATCATATAGAAGTTTAGTCCAACCCTCTTATTTTATAGGTAGTAGAAACTCAAGCTCATTAAGTTTAAATGACTTGCCTAAAAGTCTTACAAGTAATAATTAGCAAAACTGAAGAATTATTTTTTTTTCCACATCGGGACTCTTTTTAAAAACCTCTTTTTTAAGGATATTGATTAACTTTATTTATATCATATTTTTCCTAAGACTATCCCTGTGCTTAATAGAGGGTTTTGTTGTTCAATTGTTTTCAGTTATGTCTGACTCTTTGTGACTGCATTTGGGGTTTTCTTGGCAAAGATACTTGAGTGGTTTGCCATTTCTTTCTTTAGCTCATTTTACAGAGGAGGAAACTGAGACAAATAGGGCTAAGTGACTTACTCAAAATCATCTAGCTAGTAAGTGTCTGAGGCTAGATTTGAATTCATGAAAATAGATCTTTCCTATTCCAAGCTGAATGTTCTACCTATTTCACCTCCTAGTTGCCCCAAAGTTACCAAACTCTAAAGAATTAAAATTAAGGGTTACCCAAAGGATAATAAAGGACATTGACATTTCTAGTTAATAGCTGTGAAAGAGGAGAGGAACAAAGTGTGCCAGAGAGATACATGACTAGAAAAGAATCGGTAGGATTGTTCACATTCTCCTCTGATAGTCACACAATGGCACGAAAATTTTTAATGTTTTGGCCTTCATTGAAATGGCATGACAAAGACAAGAATTACACAGGATGGACAAGGATGGGTTGATTTCCCTCAGCATTATTAAAGAGATGGACCCGATGGATGAGAACATAAATCTTTTAAAATATCTTTTTATTCCAGCCTCTGTATAGATATGAATTTAGAAACCACTTCATAAAAAAACCTTTCATATATTAGAAAACTTATATTTTATTTTTATTTTTTAATTATATATTTAGTAACCCCTACCACCAAAAAACATTTAAATAAATGCGTAAAAATTATGTGCAAAATCATAAAATCCACATCATTTACACTTTATTTAAAAATACATTAATTACTTAAGCATGCTAATATAAATATCCTCTACTTTTGCGTTCTCTTTAGATTTGTTTTACTTTGGTACTATTTTCTCTTGAATTTGTGGCTGTTATTTTTTAAAATGTAATCAGTATGCATTAGTCTCTTTTCATCTCTATATAGTTCCCTTTTTCTTTATATTTGCAATATTTGCCATTTCTAATAACATAATGCAATGCATTACTTTCAGATATCACAATCTATTCAGCCATTTCTTCCAATCATTGCATTTGCGTTATTTCCAGTTATTTTGTCATTACAAACAAAACTTTCATGGTTATTTTGGTATATACATAGCTTTTTGCCCTTGTAATAATATCTGTAGGGCTTAATCCTAATAATGGAATCTCTATGACAATGAGCGGGAACAGCTTTATAGATCTTAATGCATATTTCCATCTCATTTTCTAAAAAAATTTACAGCTACTCTAGCAATATCATATTAAACCTTTTCCTCCATGTTCCTATAAGCATTTAATTTGACCAACTTAATCTGCCTGGTTCTCAGTTAACATATATCACTAGAGCCATATTTAACTAGATTGGTCCTTAGGCAGCAGATACAATCTGTTGCCACACCAATACTCTTTCCAAAACCAAATCTTTCTAGTTTGGCCAGACCCAGTGGAACTTTTGTTCCAATGCCACAATCAGTCAGGAATATAGGATTACTTCCATAGTATTATGAGTGTTAAAGGAAGATTTTGACAGAATTTTTATGTTCTCTAAACCATTGTTGTCCCACAAGAAACTATTTTGTATCTTCAGGCTTAGAACTACTACTAGCCTCATGTAGGTTAGTGTGGGCTTTCCAATATCTATGATATTTAAATTATCTAAGGTTCTGTTCGTCTCCTTAACTTATTTCTTATTTATTTTTATTATCTAGTTTTGAGAGGGGAAAATTAAAGTCTCCCACTATTAATTTTTTTCTATTTCCATCTGTAACTCATTTAGTTTTTTTATTTAAAAAGCTGGATACTATGACTCTTGGTGCATACAGGTCCAATACTGATAATGTTTCATTATCTATATCCCCCCCACCCTCAACATAATATAGTTACCCTATTTATCCTCTCCAATTATATCCATTTTTAGCCTCAACTCTGTCAGAGATCATGACTGCTCTGCCTTCTCTCTTCACCGGGATCAGTTGAGGCATAGTATATTCTGCTCCAGTCCCTCAACTTCAGTCTATGTGTGTCTCTGATTTTCAATGTGTTTCTTATAAACACATTGTCTTGGTTTTGTCAGGTCTTGGTTTGTTATTCTTTCTGCTATCCATTTTCTTCCCATGGGTGAATTCATGCCATATCATAGTTACCAGCTGTGAATTTCCATTAACTCTGTTTTTCCTCACTATTTGTCCTCTTATTCCTTTCTCTTTGCCTTATTTCTTGTCTGATGATCAATATCTCTCCAATTCACAAATCTTTAAAATTTTCCCTTGTCTTCTCCCCTTGCCCACCTACTTCCAAATTGGCCTGCCTTTCAAAAGTCCCTTTCTTGTCCCCCCCAACTGTGCCCTCCTACTTCTTTATATGTTTGTTTTAAAATTTTGCTCCCCTTTTTAAATCTTTATAACAAAAAATTCTGACAGAGGTCTAATTACTCAAATATACAAGGAACTAAATCAATTGTATAAAAAATCAAGCCGGGGGCAGCTGGGTAGCTCAGTGGAGTGAGAGTCAGGCCTAGAGACAGGAGGTCCTGGGTTCAAGCCCGGCCTCAGCCACTTCCCAGCTGTGTGACCCTGGGAAGGTCACTTGACCCCCATTGCCCACCCTTACCAATCTTCCACCTATGAGACAATACACTGAAGTACAAGGGTTTAAAAAAAAAATCAAGCCATTCCCCAATTGATAAATGGGCAAGGGACATGAATAGGCAATTTTCAGATAAAGAAATCAAAAGTATCAATAAGCACATGAGAAAGTGTTCTAAATCTCTAATAATTAGAGAAATGCAAGTCAAAACAACTCTGAGGTATCACCTCACACCTAGCAGATTGGCTAAAATGATAGCAGGGGAGAGCAATGAATGTTGGAGGGGATGTGGCCAAATTGGGACATTAATGCACTGCTGGTTGAGTTGTGAACTGATCCAACCATTTTGGATGGCAATTTGGAACTATGCCCAAAGAGTGATAAAAGAATGCCTGCCTGCCCTTTGATCTAGCCATACCATTGCTGGGTTTGAAAACAGACTTGTACAAAAATATTTATAGGTGAGAGAGAAAGTTCTTCAATTGGGGAATGGCTAAACAAATTGTGGTATATGTTAGTGATGGAATACTATTGTGCTCAAAGTAATAATAAACTGGAGGAATTCCATTTGAACTGGAAAGACCTCCGGGAATTGATGCAGAATGAAAGGAGCAGAGACTGATACACTGTGGTAAAATCGAATGTAATGGACGTCTATACTAGCAGCAATGCAATGACCCAGGACAATTCTGAGGGATTTATGGAAAAGAATGATACCCACATTCAGAGGAAGAACTACAGGAGAGGAAACACAGAAGAAAAACAACTGCTTGAACACTTGGGTTGATGAGGACATGATTGGGGATGTAGACCCGAAAGGACCATACCAATGCAACTATCAATAATATATAAATAAGTCTTGATTGATGACACATGTTAAAACCAGTGGAAATTCAAGTTAGCTATGGAAGGGAAGTTTGAGGAGGAAAAGGGGAAAGTAAAAACATGAATCATGTAACCATGGAAAATTTTTCTAAAAATAAAAAAAATTAAAAAAAATTTGCTCCCTTATCTCATCCTAAAAGTCCTTCTCTTATTTCCTCACCTAAACCTCCAACCTCTTGATATGTACTCTCCTCTATGTATTCTTTCCTTACTTTCCTTAATTATCCCCTTGCCCACCTTTCTCTTAACTCCCCTTTCCTTCTTATTCCCTTAGTCCCCCAAGGGGACTTCTAGTCTCTTCTTTATCCCATCCCCCCTTCCCTCCTGTTTCTCTGTACATTACAAAGATTTTTACCCTTCTAATTTTGTAAGTTGCTTTTTCTTTATCCCAGGTCTGATGAGAAAAGAGTTCTAGTACTACCAGCTCTTCTCTTCCTCCTTCTTTTCTCTGTGACAGTACTTCTACTCATTTCTCTTCCATAAGAGATAGCAATTCCATTCTACCTCCTTGTTTATTCCATTGCCATTTCAACTCATCCCATTCCATTCATCTAGACTTCAAGTTTTCCATCCATATATACTCCTTCAAAATATCCAGATAATGATGCCAATCCCAGGAGTCATAGATGACATTTTCCCATACTGGAGTCAAACACTTTAATTTTTTGATTGCTTATGATTAGTCTTTCTTTGCCATTGTATGTTTCTTATACATCAAATTTTCTGCTGAGTTCTGGGTTTCCCCAGGAAATAGTAAAATAATTCATTAAATATTCATTTTTTGCCCCTTAGACTTATGCTCATCTTTGTTGGAAATGTTATTTTTGGTTATAAGCCCAGTACTTTTACTCTTTGAAATGCTCTGCCCTTTTAATGTTGTGGCTGCTAAATCTTATATTATTCTAACTATAGTTCCACAGTATTAAAAATATTTTTTCTTATTTCTTAGAGTATTTTATCTTTAACCTAGGGACTACAAGACTTAGCAATGATGCTACTATGCATTTTCATCTTTGGGTTTCTATTTTACCTTCTAATACTAGCATTTCTGGGCAGATTTCCTTGATGATTTCTTGTAATATGTGGCACCTAAACTCTTTTTTTTAAAAAATCATAACTTTCCAGGGGAAAGGTCCTAGGAGAATAACTATTTTTATAATCCCTTCCTTTGATCTATTTTCTAGGTCAATGATGGGCAATACTATGGCCTGTGGGCCAGATGTGGGTCCCCTGAAATGTTCTATCCCTGCTGGACATTATTCGTAAAAATGTAATGACGAATACAATGAGAAGGATACAATACAATGAAACTTCAAAAGAGTTGCCTTTAGAAACAGACTGACAGATGAGCATTTCCTTTCCTTTGGCCCCATCTTTAAAAAGGTTGCCCATCACTGTCCTAGGTCAATTGTTTTCATGATAAGATGTTTAATATCCTCTTCTATTATTTCATTCTTTTGATTTTGCTTTATTATTTTTTATTGTCTTAGGAAATTGTTAGTTTCCCATTGTCCAATTTTGGTTTTTAATGTGTTATTTTCTTTTGTGAGCTTCTGAATCTCCTTTTCCATTTCAGTACTCTTTCATACTTTTCTTATGATGCTTTTTTTCCCCTAAAATTTCCTTAACCTATCTCATTTTTGTTTCTGAGGTCCTTTTTAAGCTCTTCCAGCAGCTCTTTTTGAGTTTGTGGTCATTTATTGTATTTCTTTACTGTTTTAGAAGTAGGCATTTTTACTTTACTGTCTTCTAAGTTTGAGCCAAGCTCTTCTCTATCTCCCTAATAGCTATCAAGAGTTGGGTTTTTTTCTCCTTTGCTTGCTTATCTTTGTTTATTTATTTATTTATTTTGATTTTTGTGGCCAGGAGAATAGAGTTAATTTTTTACTGGAGTCCCATGGTTCCTCTTTTTTTTTTTTTTAAGGACATGTTACTTTACATTTCAGGATTTTTTGGTGCGTATTTGTTTTTTTCCTGGATCCTATTTAGTTATTCCAGTTTTTATTATTCTGGGTTGGATGTACTCTGTCCCCTGCTCATACTTCAGTCTGTGATTGACCTCTGTGTCATTTAAAATCACTTGGGATACTTGGAACTACATTTCCTGTGATCCCTAATGGGTTTCCTGTTTTGGATGATGTGTTCAAGGTGAGGGACTGTTTGAAATTAGGAGGAAGTGACTTGGAACTTCCTCTTTAGTTACCTGAGCTCAAGGAGAGAGGAAGGTAAATGGCTGAGGGAAGGTTGGAATAGGTTTTTCTTACAGGTGCGTGGTCAGTTTATCTCTATCAGCATGGCTTTTATTAAAATACTATTCTCCCTTTTGATCTCGGCCCTCATAATTTTTAATCATAACACCTCAGGTGCTCAAACTAGAGCCTGCAGGCAGTTTTGTCCCACATCTACAAGCAGACAGTCTATCTCCTCCTGTGGCAGCAGCCAGGGACTCCATTCTCCTAGGAGTAACCATAGTCTCAGCAACCACACTCAACTGGTGTTCTTCCTCATTCCTCCTCCCTTAGTTGAGCTCAGGATAGAGTAAGTGTCTACTCCATGTTCCCAGGACCTCCAAAGTCCCTCACTTGTTTTTAAGGAAGTATGAATTCCTGCCCTTAGGGCCTAGAGCCTGTAGATTCTTTGGTATCCACTTTTTCAGTCCCTAGCTATGGGCTACTGGGAGTCTCTGGAGCTAAGGCTGCAGTGGATTCCAGTGGTATTCTTTTGGTTGGAAGCTCTATAGCTCTTCAAATAAGGTGAGATGGCCAATGTTGCCCCCAGGGCCTATCTTGTTGATTCCTTTTGTTTGCTTTGTTCCAGCCCCAAGGGCCTACAACAGTGGGACTTAGACCAGGAAAGTCAGAAATCTTCCTTAGTTTTCCTTGGCTGTTCATCTTTTCTCCTGATTCCAGTCTGTTTTTGCTGTTTTTAGCATCAATTCTGTGGAATTATTTTTGGTGGTTCGTGGGGGGGGGGTATTAGGAATATAAGGAAGCCTCACTACTCAGCCATTTTCCCATCAAAATTATAATGTTTTAGTAGTTGTTCATTTGTTTCAGACATATCTGACTATTTGTGACCCTATTTGGGGTGTTCTAGACAAAGATACTGATGCTGAAGTGGTTTGCCTTTCTTCCTCCAGCTCATTTTATTGATGAGGAATCTCTGATAAACAGAGTTAAGTGACTTTCCCAGGGTCCTAGATATAGTTAGTATCCAAGGTTGCATTCGAACTAAGGTTGCTAGTACTCTATCCACTGCACCAATTAGATGCCCTAGTAGCTGAATGCCATTTAATATTATTGAATGATTTCCCTAGTCAAAGGAAAAAAACTTAAGAACCCAGAATTTTTCAAGATTTTATAGTAGGGGTTCTTTTTTTTTTAAACATATACTAATCTCTCCCCCACCCCCCATGGCTGATGCGTACTTCCTACAGTAGGGGTTCTTAATGTAGGGTTCATGAATTATTTTAAGGAGGGTACACAAGCTAACCATGTCTTCCCCTGATTTTCCCAGATTTTCTCTACCGTCTTCCTTATCTTTTCTCCCACACCCTTTAGTATCCCTCTTTCATCACCCATCATTGGAATGTAAGGTCCTTTGAAGAAAGGACTATCTTTTTTCTGTTTGTATTTCATTTCCCAGAGTTTAACACAGTGCCTGATACAAAGTAAATGCTTAATAAGTTGTTATATTTTAATAAATTTTAATGTAGTTGATTTCCTTTATAATTCTATGTATTTTATTTAATGTACTTAAGACCTGATTTTGAGAAAGGGTTTATAGGTTTCACCAGATTACCAGATAAGTACCTAGCACAAAAAAAAATTAAAAATACCTGTTTTAGGTATTTAAAAGTCAACATATTAACAATAACAAATCTCTTGAAAGCAGCTCCACATAGAAGACAGAATGACAGACATGAAGTTAGGAAGACCTGAGTTCTATTCTTGCCTCAGATATGTGCTTCATGTGTGATCTTGGGGAAGTCATTTACAATCTCTTAGTCTTATGTTTCCATTCTAAGTAAAATTAGAGGGTTGGACTTGATGGGATTAAGGTTTCTCATAATTCAAAATCTATGATTTTACAACCCGAGTCCATTGTTGCTTCCTAATTTTAGTTCTGGGAGACAATTAATCAGCTAATATGAATAAATAATGGAGTAGAAAATGATTAGATGTTGATATTACAGTGTCATAGGTGGTATGTTAATTTTCCCCCCCAAAATGGTATGTAATAGATACCCACTAAAATTTTTGCATTTTTATGAAATCAAGATGGTACATCTATTTTCTTCTTTTGAATACTCCATAAATAATATTGTGTGAAAGGCTTGCCATAAAGTTGGATTGCTTTGGTTTGAATGTGCATTACAGGAGAGGACTGTATAGAAATCCAACACATGGGTCTCCCCATTTTAATTGGGAGGAAACTTGCTAATGGAATTTTTAACTTTAAATTTAACAACTTAACAACTTGGCAATTTAATTAACTTTCTGAACACAACATAAACCAGCCTGTGGGGCTCACGACTGCAGTACTTAATTGTGGCAAATAGTATGAGAATTGCAGCAAGAAAAGCAGATAAGACACCTTTATGGTTAAAAGATCACCATCTGTGTTAACTAGCTAGAATATTTTGTCACCATTCAGCTTCAGTAAGTATAACCGAAGAAAATGGAAACAGTACTCTTATTTGTTTTGATTTGAGGAGCGATTGCAGTCATCAAATCTGTATTAGGGGAAAAAAATTAAAGTAGGGGAATTAAATTAGTCATGGTGAATTCTGTAGTGATAAGCTCTTCCTTCCAAAGCTGCTCAAGAGATGGTAGAGAATGTGAAATAGGAAAGCAAACAATGACATTACTGTCCACATTTTCTAAAATACTTCTAGAGACCAGAGAAATCTGTACCTGACAGTGCTGCCATTTTTGTATTATTGATACATCTTGTTTAGACTCTTCCCTCATCTTTTCTTCTAGGTAGATGGTAGATTTATCATTAGAAAAAAAAACCTTTTGTAGTCTAGCCACCTCAATTTCCATATTAAGAAAATGAAATTCAAGGAAGTATAAAGACTTGCCCAAGGCCACACAAGTAGAAAGTGACAAAGTGACAAAAAACCTAGGTCTTTTGATTCTAAATTCCATGTTCATTGCCCATGTATAATAAAACTGTTTTACATCCATAGTTTTTTTATTTGTCATTCCATCCTCATTTGGAAGTAGAATCATAGACCTAGAGCTAAAAACAAGGGCCTTCATTGATTCTTTAGTCCAACTCCATATTTTGTAGATGAGGAAACCGTGACTTTTCCAAGATCACAAAAGTAGTAAGGTATATGTTGAGACTGAGGAACATCTTAGACACCTATCTTTCTCATCCGAACATTGAACAATTTGCAGTAGATAATCTCACTGGACCCAGCCAGCTCTAAATTTCTATGATTCTTTATCTCTGAGCTTCCCTTTTATTCCTCTATGAAATAGGACTCCTATATAAGAAAAGCTTTCAAAGGCCTAGTGGGCCTTAAATGGACTCATTTAATCTACATGGGGATTTGAATCCTCTCATAAGACATTTGTTTAATTAAACCACATTTAAACTGAAAAAAGTCATGTTCATACAGACTTAAGGATCCAATTTACAACTGCTCAAGACTAGGATGGTGTGGGATACAGTCTCAATTAGCCATATTCTGATACTTGCTGCAGAAAGGTCACAGGATTTTACAGTCCTCAGGAGGGAGTTGTTAGGTATGAAGACTGCCATTAGCAGCACTATCAACCCCCTCTCCACCCCCAAATATTTAAGCTCCCTCTTGTCATGCCATGGCACAAAGCAAATTGAACAAAGATGATTCCTGCCTTTTAGATGTTTAAAATTAAAAGCTGACACAGAATTACCTTGGATAGTTGTAAGAGCATACTAGGAAGTCTTTTGGGAAGAAATGGGATTCTAGGTGCCACATGAAAGAATGAAAGCAACTGAGCTCACCTACATAGGAAAAAAAGTCACTCTGAATCTCTATCATCATAGGTTGCAATAATAGAGTTTTATTTTATTGTTATTTTTTCTTATCATTTTTAGTTGGTTGTTATTTTTAGTAAAACATGAAAGACCCATATATAATTATGATGAGTGAAATGAGCAAAATGAAGAGAATATTATACACAGCAACATAAATATTATTTGAGGAATGATTTGTGTTTATCCACCTCCAGAGAAACAACTGATAAATAGAAAGAAGCCAGACATAGTTTTATATATTATCTATGTGTCTGTGTCTGCACATAAACATACATAGCCATGTCTTTGTTACATGACGCCTTCTCTAGTTCAAGGTAGGGAGGGAGTGGGGGAGGTTTCTGGAATTTTAGTGTAACAAACAAATAAATAAAAATTTTAAATCCACAGCCATAAGAAGGGGGTTGGTGGAGAGAGTCACTGAGTTCTTATTTATCTCTGTTAAACATTTTAATTCCTTCTCCTCCAAAAACAAAATTTTGGAGGTGGCATACTTAATTTGCTATTTCACTATTATTTTGGATTGTTACTGTGGGTGGTGGTATGTATTGTAGAAAGAATGGTAGACTTGGAGTTAGAAGACCTATATTGAAATTCTGGCTCTGTCATGTACCAATTGTGTAATCATAGGGAAGACCAGATATCTTGGGTCCTATAGGGCTGAATCAGGAACAACGGTTAGAAATAAATAGACTAGGAAATAGGAAAATTTAGGCTTGATGTTAAGGAAAATTTCCTTATAGTTAGAACTTTCCTAAAGTATAATGGACCAAATTGTGCTTCGCTCCATTCTTCCTTATGTGTTCTTCCTCACTGGAAGTCTTTAAGTAGAGGTTGGATTGTCAATTTAATTTATTATGGTTGTGACTGTTATATTTTTTTGAATTTACTTTTCTGAACCTGTTTCTTCAGCTATACAATGAGGGGGTTGGGCTAGTGACATGTAGTATCTTTTTCAACGATGAATTTATGATTTTATGATTTTGTCAAATGTTTGTCTCATGCCAGGGGTTCTTAAACTGAGCTCCCTGAACTTATTTTTAAAAAATTGATAACTGAGTTTCAATATAATTGGTTTCCTGAGTAAGTCTATATTTCATTTATTTATTTGCTTATTCATTCATTCGTTTGTTTGTTTTTTAAACCCTTAACTTCTGTGTATTGACTCCTAGGTGGAAGAGTGGTAAGGGTGGGTAATGGGGGTCAAGTGACTTGCCCAGGGTCACATAGCTGAGAAGTGTCTGAGGCCGGATTTGAACCTAGGACCTCCCATCTCTAGGCCTGACTCTCAATCCACTAAGCTACCCAGCTGCCCCTATTTTATTCACCGAACTGCCAGAGGAGTCCATGTTATAAAAACTGGTTAAGAATCCCTTGATCTAGACCAGGGGGAGAAATTATGGCCTATGGGACTAAAAATATGTTTTTAAATTTCAAAATAAAATCAAACTTTATTTAAAAATGTAAAAATCATTTTTAGCTTTCATAAAAATGGAAAAGGATTGAATTTTCTGACCCCTGTTTTAAACAAATGAATTTTCCTAGTTTGAGCCATTCCTAGCGAATATTCAGTGGTAACTTATATAAGCATGCAAATTTATAGAAAGGATAATTGTACATTTTCAATGGAAAATAAGCTGCCAAGAAGAAAGAGATATGGCTTTATCTAATAGAATTTTGGAGTTGGAAATGAAAGAATGGGGAGATAACATAGCTGGCTCTCTTTTTATGAATGTGGAAATGATCATTGATATTTATGTAGCACTTTATAATTTGCAGAGGACTTTACATATCTTACATTCTTTGATCAGAAAACTGAGGCAAGTCAGTCAATAAGCATTTTTCCCCCTTTACTAGGTGTCAGGTTCTGTGGGAAGTGCTGGGTATACAAAAGAATCAGAAAGAAAGTCAGTTTCTGCCTTTAAGGAGCTTATATTCTAAAGAGGGAAAGGCCACAATTACAAGAAAGTTGAAAAGAGGGAGGGCTAGCAGAGAAGTATAGAAAAATTATGGAGTAAGAGCTGGAAAGAAATGATATGTGGCTGCTGTACCTCATTACATCTCCTTAAAAAGGTTCTGTATGCAGCCATCCAATCAGAGGGAAAAGTCACAGTGGCAGAGGTACTTCCAAGGTATGAATTCCAGGGTCAGTTTCTGAGGCACAGCAGAGAAAGTGCAGAGTTCAATCTGTAGAAGAATGAAAGAATGAGAAACTACATGTAAATAAATATGTGTACATAAGATACATAGAGAAGAGGGAAAGCCAGAGGAGTTTGTGACCCACTTCAGCTCATGATTAGTAAGTGAAAAAGATGAGACTTGGAACCCACCTTTCCTATATTCCTTGTCCATTGATCTTTCCACTGTAATGTGCTTAGAGGGAGTAGGTTAGAAAATATATATTTATTTATTCTTTCTTCTGGAAATACAGCTCCTATGGTCTCTGCTCTTTTCAAGATCATTCAAATGGCTTCAGCTGACAAATAAAGGCAAGGAAAAATGAGAGCAAGTCATCCAGGGCTCTTTCATAGTATTTAGGGCATGTGTTTATTATGTGTTCCTCTATTTAGATAGTAGATATATACCTAAAATATATGTGTAGATACAGCTTTAGAAAATGAAATGTTTTCCCCATTTATTAGCATTTCAGAGGTGTTCTTTTGACCTCTGACATTTGATAAATGATAAGTTGCCTTTTCAGACTTGACTTTTCCTGTTACCTCCACGTAAGGGTCTCTTCATACTTTTCAACTGAAACAAACAATTCTCATTTTCAGTATGTTGAAAACATGAGAAAGTCAGGATAACTTTGTTGCATAATTAGCTCTCAATTTTTATAGGATGAAGCATCCTGAAATGTAATAACATAGTTTCATATAACTGGATTGTTGACTGCATTAAAGAGATTTAGGGATGAGTGGAAGACAGAATGGAGGACAAATGAATACAGATTTAATACATCTTTTTATCTTCAGTGCTCTGGTTGCAGAGACAAGTCCCTGATAGAAGCAGAATACAAAGTCTGTAGGTATGGGATTAAACAATCTGATTCAAAGAAGGAAACAAATTTTTGTGTCTGAAGAACTGAATATGATAACAGTATGCCCCACTTCCTTCCCTTAAAAAAGAATAATTAATGTTTTCTATTACTGTAATCAAATCATTTAAAGTTACTGAAAACCTACAGTAGTAGCACATATCTTTATTTTGTATTTTGTATCTAGTGAAAAGTAAACTCCTTGAAAGCAGGGACTGTCTCACTTTTGTATTAGTATTGACAGTGCTCAGCAAAGAGTGTAGGGCACAAAATTGATTCTTAGTAAATGTTTGTTGATTGATTGATGGTACATTTGAAAAGAAATGGACCATGAGTCAGAAATCATATCAGTCCTCTTTAAGTTTTAGTCTCCTCAAAATGTTACCAATTCTTTTTAAAAAAAGATATTCAAACTTAATTTTTTCTCTGGGTTATCTATGTATTATCACACAAAATGTATTTCTGTATTTTTCATTTTTGTCCCTCAGTGGATCATTGTATTGCTGATAGTTGTTAAGTCTCTCATATTTGATCATTTCACAATATTGTTACAGTGTACAATGTTTTCCTTGTTCCATTGTTTCATTCTGCATCGGTTCATGTAGGTTTTTCTAGCT
Organism: Gracilinanus agilis; assembly: GCF_016433145.1. NCBI lineage: Eukaryota > Metazoa > Chordata > Mammalia > Didelphimorphia > Didelphidae > Gracilinanus > Gracilinanus agilis. Next base: position 173,693,911 of record NC_058130.1, read on the forward strand.
ATTTTTGAAATCATCCTGTTCATTTATCCTTATAGCACAATAGTATTCCATCACCATCATATACCACAATTTGTTTAGCCATCCCAGTTAGTGAACATCACCAAAGTTTCTAATTTTTGCCACCATCAAATAAAACAGTCATAAATATTTTTGTACAAGTAGGTACTTTCCAATTTTTTTATTTCTTTGGGTTACAAATTTAGTGGTGATAATTGCTGGAACAAAGGATACGCATTGTTTTTTATAGCTCTTTGGGCATAATTCCAAATTGCCCTCCAGAATGGTTGAATTAGTTCAGTGCTCTACCAGCAAAGCATTAATGTCCTAATTTTGGCACATCACCTCCAACATTTATCATTTTCCTTTACTGTCACATTGGCCAACCTGATTGGTATGAGGTGGTACCTAAGAGTTGTTTTAATTTGCATTTCTGAAGTCAAGAGGGATTTAGAATATTTTTACATATGATTATTGGTAGCTTTGATTTCTTCATCTGAAAACTGTTTATTCTTATCCTTTGACCATTTGTCAATTGGGAACAAAGTTGCCAATTTTAAGGGACTTTTCTCAGTCTCATCCTTCTTGAACTTTCCACAACCTTTGACATTGTTGATTACTCTCTGTTCCTTGATACTCTCTCCCTTTACTCTAGGTTTTCATGACACTTTTTTCTCTTGTTCATCCTCCTACCTCTCTGATCACTCCATCTCAGTCTCCTCTTGATGTTAACTAGGCTACACCCAGGTTACATTATGTCCTGGGCATTCTTCTTTTCTCTCTTTATACTATTTCACTTGGTGATCTCATCTTCTGTCATGGATTCAATTATCATCTCTATGCTGGTGATTCTCAAGTAGACTTAGTTTAGTGCCTTGCATTAGTAGATGCTTAATAAATGTTTATTTAGTGATTTACCATTGAGCCCTTCTTTGCAAAAACAGAAACAAAACAAAACAAAACAAAATCCAATTCCATATAGCTTTTTTTTTTAAACAAATGAAGAACTGAAGCCTACAGAAGCTAAGATAAGTGGGACTACCCACAATCACACAACTAACCAAAAAAAGTCATGAAAAAGTGGCTAGGTAGTTCAGTGGATAGACAGCTAGGCCTATAGATTGGAGGTTTTATGTTCAAATGGGGCATCAGTCACTTTTTTAGCTGTGTGACTCTAAGTATGCCACTTAACCCCCATTGCCTAGCCCTTACAAGTTTTCTGCCTTGGAACCAACACTTAGTATTGATTCTAAAAGAGAAGGTAATGCTTTAAAAAAGGTCATGAATAGGACCCAGATATCCTGATTCACAGGTCAGTTTTATTTCCATTATTCTGTAAAGAGACTTCTTACTGGGAAGTTCTCTATGTTGTAAGAGTGGGTTAAGAACTGTAAACTCTGTCTTTCATCACCTAGCTTTTTCTGATGTCCTGGTTCTGCTAAGCAATAAAAACTTGGAGCAAAAAGCCACTGGGTCAAGACTATGCTGTGTCAGTGAGAATATGGTGATTCCTGACTTCAGTACTGTGGATTTATATAAATCATCAGGGAACATCACATAGTGGAGGCTTCTGAAGGATTAGCAGCTCTCTCCAGGGACTTCTCACAGCATCAACAAGCTCTGGAGAGAGCAGTCTCCCTGTGTGTGGTAGTGAGGCTTTTGTTTCTTCCCTGGAGAGAATTAATAAACCAGAGTTTAAAAAGGCACATCCCCAAAGAATGGGATTGCTCAGTAGGGAGTTTTCCCATCCTGACTAGAGAAAAAGCTGCCAGGGTCTGTCAAATGCTGGGCTGTCTCCCGGAGTTTTCACAGGACCCTGGAGAGGGACAGGTACCAGAGGAGTAATGAGTTGGAATCATGGCCTGGATAATCACCCAAAGGAAAACGATCTTTCCCTTATGTTTTCTAGCTTAGCTGAGAGGGTCATAGTAAGTATGACATTCTGACCCCTCAGAATTGGAATCGTACCATTTCAGAATAGGAAGGGACCTCAGTGACCAACAAGTCCACTTTATTTCTGATAAAGTATTCTCACTACTTGCACATCTGACAAGGGATTAGCTAGCTTCTACTTGAAGTCCACCAGTGACAGGGAACTCATGGCCCCTAAAGATGTGCTCAAGATGTAGTTCATTTCACTTTGGGAGGTCTCTAATTATTAAGAAGTTTTGTTTTTTGCTTTTGTTTTTTCCTGATGTAAGGCCTAAATTTGCTGCTCTGTACTTTCTGTCCCTGTGATGTGTGTGTGTGTGTGTGTGTGTGTGTGTGTGTGTGTGTGTGTGTGTAGGGAACAATTTGAATTCCTCTTTCACATAACAGCTCTTCAAATATTTGAACAAGGCTAAACTCCTATTAGTCAGTCTATATGAGACAGGCACCCCAAGTTTGCCTAAATTGTCTTTACTGGACATTGTTAGCATAATGTGAGCTGCTCAATAGAATATAAGCTTCTTAAGGGCAGGGACTATTTTCATTTTTGTTTCTATATTCTCATTGCCTCATAGTACCTGGAATATAGCAGATGCTCAAATTTTTTTTGTTTACTTTATGAGGTGTGAGAGAGTTTTTTGTGAAATATACATTATTTCTTTTAATGGTCACCCAGTTGTTCTAGACCATAGTGAGTTCTCCTTCTTCTGAAGCACTTATTATTTTTAAGTCATAGAATAAGAAAATGCAATTTAGAGCTATAAAGACCCTTAGTGATTCTCTAGCTAACTCCTTTATCTTAAAGATCACTCATTCACTCATCCAGTCAATGACAAACATACATTTAAAGTTTACTTTGAGCCAGGATCATAGATCTAGAGTTGGAGGGGACTTCAAAGGCTTTCTAGTCAGAACACTCAATTGGAAGGTGGAGAAACTGAGGCCCAGGGAAGTGAAGTGACTTGCCAATGACTCACTGGCAATGTTAGTAGTTGGATTTAAGCCCAGGTCCTTTGACTCTGGAATCATTCTTCTTTATACTATAACATGCAACCTGGAATAAAAACAAGCAAAAATGAAATAATCCTTGCCCTCATAAAGCTTGGATTCTTATTTGTTTATTCATTAAAATCCTTACCTTTTGTCTTAAAACCAATACTAACTATTGGTTCTAAGGAGAAGTGGCAATGGTTTTTCAAAGGTCATATAGTTTGAATAAGAGGCCAAATTTGAACTTGAATCTTTATGACTTCTAGGTTTGGTGCTCTATCCAATGTGCCACATAGCTGACTCTAATAATAATCATGATGATAATGAAAGCATATCTAGAGAGAAAAGATGATTTGTCTAAGGTCATTTTGCTATTTAATTATGCACTCATGCATTTTAAGTATGATCTTATTTCCTGAAGAGGAAATAAGATTGGAACTTTTTAGAGGATGATATTGGGGGCAGCTGGGTAGCTCAGTGGATTGAGAGTCAGGCCTAGAGATGGGAGGTCCTAGGTTCAAATCCGGCCTCAGACACTTCCCAGCTGTGTGACCCTGGGCAAGTCACTTAACTCCCATTGCCTAGCCCTTACCACTCTTCCACCTAGAAGCCAATACACAGAAGTTAAGGGTTAAAAAAAACACAAACAAACAAAAAGATGGTATTTATTTCTTTTACTATTATTTTAAAAAAACCTATGGACTTCTAACACATATATACCATATGAGTTTTTTTTTAAACCCTTGTACTTCGGTGTATTGTCTCATAGGTGGAAGATTGGTAAGGGTGGGCAATGGGGGTCAAGTGATTTGCCCAGGGTCACACAGCTGGGAAGTGGCTGAGGCCGGGTTTAAACCTAGGACCTCCTGTCTCTAGGCCTGACTCTCACTCCACTGAGCTACCCAGCTGCCCCTATATGAGTTGTTTTAATGCCTCATCATCATGGTGTGTGTGTGTGTGTGTGTGTGTGTGTGTGTGTGTGTGTGTGTGTATGATCATCTTCGGTTTTCAAAGGCTATGCCAAAAGATGATAACATCTGTCAGCTCCTACTAAAACTGGGCTTTCTATAATAGCCTAGAAGTAAATATATGTCCATCATTCGAGGAAACCAACCTGGCCAAGTAGGGAGAGGTTTGCCACTACATAATTGGTCACCAAATGATAAATTCATTTTTTTGCAGATGAGCTATTAAGATATAGATAGCTCTAAACAATCACACTAGTGCAAATATTTTTAATATGGAAATAAGTCTTGATCAATGACACATGTAAAATCCAGTGATTTGCTTGTTGGCTATGGGAAGGGGATTGGAGGAGGGAAGGGAAAGAACATGAATCATGTAAGAATAGAAAAATATTCTTAATTAATTAATTAAAAATTTAGAAAAAGATATAGATAGGTAATAAACTACATTTAGGGAGGAAGTACCCCCCCAATGAAAAAATCAGAGATAAATGAAACATAAAATATAGGATGATCTAAATGACCACTGAGATACCTTCTAACTCTCATATTCTGTATATGCAATTGAATACATTGTAGGTATATTTAGCCAGTGAAGGAATTAAAATACTATACAACTACAAAATATAGTAAATCAGGGAGATGTTTTGCCTGGCATAAGATATTTAATAACTTTAAAATCACAAGTAAAATCCTTCAATAGACTCAGAAGATATAGAAGAGACCTTAGCTCATATAATCTGACTCCTTCATTTAGATGTTCTTCATTTAAATTTGTACCATCTCCCTATCTCTTCCCACCCCAAACTTTGAGAAAAAAAAGAAAAGAAAAAGAAAACTCTTGTAACAAATATCCATAGTCAAGCAAAATATATTTCCACATTGGTCTTATCAAAAAATATTTAACACAACTTCCCCCTGAGTCCATCTCCTCTCTGTCTGGAGATGAGTCATAATTTGCCTTCTGGATTTGTAAATGGTCATGAAATTGATCAGTGTTCTTAAGTCTTTCTAAACATGTTTATCTTTACAATGTTATCATGTAAATTGTTTGCCTATCTCTGCTTTTTTTATGGTGCATTAGTTCATACTAGTGTTTCCTGGTTTCTATGAAGATAACTCTTTCAACATATCTTATGGTTCAATGGTATTCCATTAAATTCATATACCATAGTTTGTTCAGTCATTTCCTAAGTGATGGACACTCCCTTAGTTTTCAGTTCTGTGCTACTACAAAAAAAGCTACTCTAAATATTTATAACTATAAGGTGTCTTTTCCTCTTTCTTTGATGTCTTGGTGAATTGGAATGATTGTATTATCATTAGGTCAAAGAATATGAAGAATCAAGTAAGTTTGGACATAATTTGGAACTGATTTCCAGAATGATTGCTTCTCATTTTATTGATGAGGGCACTGAAGTTTAGAAAGTTGAGGTGACTTCCTGAGGAGAAGAGACATGATCCAAACCTTGTTCCTCTCACTCCAAATCTTTCCACTACACCAATGGCATCAAACTCAAATAGAAATGAGGGGCAGTATACTTTACATAAGGATTCCTTGTGGGTCATATATTGACTTTGTTGTTACTCACTTGTTTGAGTCATGTATGACTTTTCAAGACCCCATTTGCAGTTTTCTTGGCAAATATCCTGGAATGGTCTGCCATTTCCTTCTCCAGCTCACTTTACAATTGAGGAAACTGAGACAACTGGAGTTAAGTCACTTGCCCAGGGTCACACAACTAGTAAGTTTCTAAGGCGAGATTTGAAATCAGGAAGATGAATCTTCCTGACTCTGGCCCAGTATTCTATACACAGAAGTTTTTATTGTATTTTGATTTATTAAGTTATGTATTTCCCAATTACATTTTAATTTGGCTCAGATTCCATTCAGATGTATTATGGGTTGCATGTGTCATATCCCTACAGTATACTGCTATTCTTGAGCTAAGTTAGGGGAGAAAAGCTTTTAGAGTCATTGGTCTGGAGATAACCCTTGTCATTTTATCTTCATTCCTGGAGGGTTGGGTGATGATGTTGAGATGTGTCGGTCAACTGGGTCTCATTTACTGAAGTATTCAGTTTCATCAATATTTATCAGGTGCTGCTGTGTCCTTATACTATCACTATCACTATCACAGACTAGGAAACTTGGCTCTTACTGTAAAGGAGTGTACAATCTGATGGGGATTGGCAGGCAGAAGGTCTTGGGTTCATATCTGGCCTCAGGTATTTCCTAGTTGTGTGACCCTGGGTGAGTCCTTAATTCTGATTGCCTCGATCTTACCACTCAGCCTTGAAATTGATAGTATCCATTCTAAGACAGAAAGTAAGAGTTTTTTTGTTTGTTGTTTGTTTTTTTTTAATGAGTAACAGGAGTAGTAAAAGAAATTACTTTAGAGGAGGAAGAGATCTCTGAATATTAGTGTGGAAGACTTTATGGGAAAGCTTTATCATGAGACTTGAAGGATTCTGACCAAGTACAGACAATTAATTAGGTAGACTAGTATATACAATGCCTAACAGGGAGTCAGGAAGATCCGAGATCAAATTTTCCCTGAGACATTTAATACCTGTATGACACTGAGCAAATCACCTAATGAGCTTAGCCTCAGTTTCCTCACCAGTAAAATGGGGGTAATAATGATATCTACCTTACAAGGGTGTTGGAAAGATAAAATGAAATAAAATCTGAAAAGTGCTTTGCAAACTTTAAAGCCCTATATAAATGCTAGCTATTGTTAGAGAAGATGGTGAACTGCTTGAACAATATGACTGAGAGATAAGAATGAGTATTGTATGTTCAAGGAATAGTGAGTTAGGGGACTGGCCTTAGTGGAGTGGTAAGTTTATGATTGGAAGGGGAAAGTAGATAAGGTGCTTTCTTGGGCTACTGAACAAGGTGGCAATGGGCAATCTTTTCCTGTCCTTTTTCCTATAGAAGAAGATACATTCTACTCTGCTAGAGGAAACACTGTCATTGGGTAGGGGCAAAGTGTGAACAATATAACTTTGTCTACTTTCCCTCTGCACCTGGGGCCAGAATCATTTTTCTTTTCTGCCTGATGGAGCAGGAATAACAGATAATTTGGTAAGGTAAGCACAATTCATACCATTTTGGAGCTGCAGGGAACCTTGTCCAACACCCTCATTTTATCTGTAAGGAAACAAAGACTCAGAAGTGAAGGGACTTACCTAGCAAAGGGCTTTGAACATAGTAGGTGCTTACATGCTTTTTAATGTGAATTTGACTAGAGTGTCCCAGCAAGTTTATGGGAGAGGCAAAACGATCATCCATATTTCCTGAAATATATCCAATCCAGATTTCCTTTCTTTATACTACTTTATTCTTTTTGTTCTCAGCATAGTCACAGGACACTACCAGGGCATCCCAATAGTGAGTTGTCTTAGCACTCTAATGCATGAATGTTTATTTCGGGTTTAAATTACTTTAATCAGTAGTTTTATTTAAACTCTGGAGGAATATGAAGAAATTTCAACTTCATCTTACAGATGTGCTCATTGACCTATGCTCAACTAATTATTCATTAAAGCCTATTTCCCACATCAAATGAGGGGCAGTGAATGAAACAGACCCATTTCCCTTTCCCTTCCATTGGTGGGTAAGACTTAAAATTTGTAATTGATGCCTTAACTGCCAATTGACATTGTTGTGATTAAAATAATTGATTCCATATTAACTTTATAGCTTACTGGAGATTTATGAAAATTGATGAGGGTTGAGGAAGCCAAAGATCTCTTATTTGGTCAAAGTTACAGAGTAGCAGGCTTTTAAATATTATATTATGCTAGCTTCATTCAACAAACATTAAATAATTATTGAAATAATAATTGGCATTTATATAGCATTTTAATAATTTCAAAATACTCTTTATACGTTATTTCACTTGACCCTTGCAACAACCCTATGAGGTAGTTATTATTTCCATGTTTGGAGGAGGATACAGAGGCAGAGAGCGATTAAATGATTTAGGGCTACTTAGGTCACTTACCACTTGTCGCAATGAAAAGAAGTACCTAAGGTTGAATTTGAATTATGGTCTTTCTGACTCTATGTTCAGTGCTTTTACCCACTGTACCTCTTGGCTATAAGATAGTAGGCTCGATTGACAGTGTAGAATAAGCCCTGATGACTTCCCATTCTTCAGTGAGCTTGCAAGCAAGTAGGAGAGATGAATATATGTATATATACACAAATAACTACTGGATTATAATCACTTTGAAAGCATTTTGTTTTATGTTCTTTGTATCAACAATACCCAGCACAAGTATCTAGTAGTCACTTAAATTATTTTTATAAATTGCATATTTGTTGCCAAGCCTTGTTGTTTCCACTTTTGCAACTAAAAAAAAAACAAAAACAAAAAAACAACAACAACACAAAAACCCCCTCTTAACTTCTGTCTTAGAATCAATACTAAGTATCAGTTCTAAGGTCCAAGGGCAGTGAGGGCTAGGCAATTAGGTTTAAAACGACTTGCTTAGGGTAACACAGTTTAGGAAGTGTGTGAGGTCTAATTTGAATCTAGGACCTCCCATATCCTGATCTGGCTCTCTCTCTCCACTGAGCCACCCAATTGCCTCAAAAGGAGCTTCTTTTCTATGTGTCCCTTCTTGCCACTCTCATAGCAGCATCATTCTCTGCCTAAACTCCTACAATAGAATGCTGGTTGGTCTCCCTGCATTGTCTCTCCTCTGCTCAGCACCAATGTGACCTTCCTAAATGCAGGTCTGACCATGTAACTCCCCTATTCAATAAACTTTAGTGGCTCCCTAGTACCCCCAGGTGCTAGTATAAAAATTCTCCATTTGGCATTTAAAGCCCTTCACAACTTGGCCTTTATTAGCTTTCCTGTTCTCATTCACTTCCCTTCCCTCCCCTCCACGCCATACTGACCCACTCTGTTCTTCTTTGTACATATTACTCCATCATTCAACCCCTTACCTTTGTGCCTTTGCACTGGTTCTCCTCCTTGCCTGGAATTCACTAATTCCTTACATTTGTCTCTTGGTTTCTCTGGATTTATTCAAGGCTCAGCTCAAATCCTACCTTCTTTATGCAAGTGGCGTTTCATGATCCTCCCACTCCAATCTTACTAATTTTCCCTGTGCAGTTATCGTCTTTTTATACAATACATGTCTTATATGTACACAGTTATTCATATGTTGTCTCCTTCATTAGAATATGTGCTCTTGATAAATTGAGGGCACTTTGAAAGGCAGAAATATGGGGGCAGTTAGGTGTCCCAGTGGATTGAGAGTCAGGCCTAGAGATGGGAGGTCCTGGATTCAAATCTGGACTCAGACACTTCCTAGTTGTGTGACCCTGGGCAAGTCATTTAACCTCCATTATCACTTTTCTGTTTTGGACCTATAAATAGTATTCATTCTAAGATGAAAGGTAAGGTTTTTGTTTTTTGTTTTTTTAAAGGCAGAAATAAAAACAGGCAGATTAGGAATGCGTCTTCTTTGGATTCAAGGAAGAGGACATGATGAGTTCAGGTTTGTCCATGTGTTTGAGGCTATGATGAAGCATTCAAATGGAAATGTCCATCAGTTACTTAGAAATAGGGTGGCAGCAGCAATATCAGGGATGAAGATATAAATTTTTAGCCACAAGCATTGAGGCAGGAGTTGAAATAAGAAGAGTGGAAAAGCTCTTCAAGGAAAAGAGAAGATCAGAAAGAGGCAAGGGTAAAACTTTGGCCTTATACATAGTTTGGGTACACAAGTGGAGAGGATCTAGCAAAAGAGACAAAGAAGTTAGATAAGAGTAGGGCTGCAGGATTTTAGATTGGATTGGGACCTTAAAGATCATCCTCATTTTACAGATGAGGAAACTAAGGCCCAGAGATGTTAAGTGACTTACCTAGGGTCGCAGGTAAAGTAGTGATTTGGACACGGATGTTTAAAGCATGTTGCCTTCCTACAGTACCATTGAAGGAAAATATGCAGAGTGAAGTAGGGGATAGATCAGGCAGAGTGAGGATCAGTATTGCCAATGGAAAGGTTTGGGGGTCGAGCCTAGGCTTCTACATTTTTCAAGAAGGCTGTAAAATTCTTCCACATCCTCAGTGACAAATTGACAGTGTGTTCATCCTGAAGAAACTTATTCATGGAATTTTTCTGGGCTTGTAGTACATTATTTGACTGACCACAATGGACTGTACATGGAGAATCTGGGAACTTAGCTTGCTGTCCTAGTCACACTTACCAGATGTCTTTAGCATTTCTTTGAACTGAAACCAAACTCCAGAACCTCGACATTTACCTTCCCTGAGCTTTCAGTTGTTGGAGTAATGGCACACAAAGGGACTGTGGGTATGTGAAAATGATTAAGCTCATCAAAAAGCATGAATGTGGGAGGAGAGGATATAAATGGGGAGGGAGCAATGAGAGAAACTCTAAGGGAAATAGGAAAAGTATCAAGACCATTTCCTTTTGCTTCTAGCATTCAACTTTTAAGAATTGGTACTAAGTGGGGCCTGAAGCTATTGTGTCCCCTACCTTCCTGGTTGGCACCAGAGGAGACACATTTTTTTCAGATGCTGCAGATGGGGGGAGGAATCTCTGCTTTATGAATGGCCTCCTTGTTTGTCTGGGGATTTTTGCCTCCTTTCCCACTGTCCCCCCCCACCCCCAGTTTCTTTGCTTCATAAAAATTCTAAGAGCTCCATTTTCAAAGTGTGAAGTCTCAGACTGTAACCATAGTGTTTTCTTCCTGGAATCTGCTTATGCCGTTTGTTGCTCCTCAGTAACTCCCTGACGCAGCCGTGCAAAATACAGCTTCTTGGGGACCTGGGATTCTGCCTTGTTGCTCTCCATGTGACATTTGCCTGCATCTCCCCTGTTGTGATGAAACAACTACACCGTGAAAAGTCATTCTCTTACCTCAAATGCAATTTCCATTCCCAGTACAGATAATGAAGTCAGGTGTTTCTAAATGACTTCAATTGGCATGTAGGGCTGCCCCCTCCCTCGATGCCCCATCCTGTTCACATAAACAGAAATGCATGACCAGTGACTACGACTTAGTTCATCACAGTGAAAACTAAGGAGAAGGTGAATTCTTCACTTGAGGCTCCATTAAGGGGTAGTGCTAGATGGGATGAATCACAAGTTGCAGAAGTATATATTACTTTAGTTTTAAGTAAAGAAGTTGCAGGCAGTGACTTAGGGGGCATATTATAGCTGTCTTCAAGTATTTGGAAAGCTGTCATGTGGGAAAGAGATTAGGTTGACTCTGACCCCAGAGAGAAGAACCAGAAGAAGCAAAGGGGAAAAGTTGCAAAGAAGCAAATTTAGTCTTTATGTCTGGGGGAAAAAAATCTACTAATTACATCTATTTAATAGGCTTTCCAAGGAGGTTTTTTCTTCATTGGACTTCTCCAGGCAGAGGCCAGATGACCTCCTCATCAGGGATGCTATAATGTAAGTTTGAATTGGACTAGATAGTTGTTGAATCTGAAATAGGAATAGAAGTTTAGGGGGGAAAAGAATCCTCTTTCCTCCTCTTTCCGGTTTTACCCTGGCTAAGTTAAAAATGTGAGAGGATCAGAGCACAAAATATTATTCCTTGTGACTGTATCAGCTAGAAAATAGAAGATAACCTCCCTGAGATCTGGGGAGTAATGGTCATCGAAAGTACATCAGGTGGAATGTGTGTTGACTTATTCTTCCAAAGGTCCCCATCTTGACTTGTATAAGATCAAAAGGGAACTCTACTTTTTACTCAGACATAAGGCTCTTTATCAAACTTGTACATAAATTACCTGCTTCTTCATACAACTGATATTCTTCCAATTGCCTTAATAGACCATAAAAATGGTAATACTGTGGTGAACCGTTAAATGCTCAGCCATTTAGCCCAGCAGCACTCCTTGTTTAATAGTTTTACTCATTTAACACGTAGGATTTGTAACAGAGTAAATCTAATTTTAAAGTAGGTTGAGGAAGTTAAGCCACCTCTGGGGAATCAGTCTTCACTCCCTTACCTGGAGGGGAGTGCTAATTGCTTATGGGACTCAGAGCAGGTGCTAATGAAAGCAGGTTCTAAGGATGGCTAATGAGTTGGGGTAGTGTGGTATGACAAGTCCTCGAATATGGGTTGGGGGCAATGGTTTGGATTGTTTGATTTTGATTTTGGTCAGTCAAATAGTTTAAGCATTCCTTATCACCAGCTTCTTCCTTGGGGCTTTAAGTGATAATAGCTTGACCTTACTTTGACATCCCCTTAGATTTCAGATTTTCTTAAATTAAGCACTAAATCTGCCAGTTACCATTTCCTGTGAATACTGGAGAACCATCCAGGTTCCTAGGCAATTTTTTTTTACCAGCTAAAAATCCTGACTCTTGTGTGAATGTAATAAAAAATGAGTTTTAGCTTTGTTATTGTTTACAGCTCTTTTCTGGCTACTTTGCCTTGCTTTGAAAGAAAATGTCCAGTTACTTCCTTTAGACAATTTTTTTCCCCTAGGAGAATCTAGGTGGCTTCCATTTGGTTTGTGAGATCTTTGCCTCACTCTAGTCATCTCGGTGCCTGAAAATTTCTGTTGAGCTATTTCTTCCTATTTTTACAGGAAACTTTGGTTCTAGAAAGAGATTCTCTTGGGCAATCTCCATTTTTATAATTCATCTGATTTGGGGAGTACTTAGACATACACACAAACTTAGAAGCAGTAGATAATTTTCTCATTCTTCTAAATAGAAATCTTAATTGGATCCTTATTACCTATTAAGTAAAAGGTAAACCTTTTATCTGACTATCGAGGTCTTCTACAATATGCTACCACCAAACTTGTAAAGCCATAATTCATATTATTTTTCTCCTCTCACAGCAACTGGATCTGATCCTCCCCTCTGCCACAAAAAAAAGGTCACTCAGGAATTTCTCCTCCTTTGAAGTTTATTCCAATCAAATACGTTACTACCAATATTATAGTGCTAATTCCCTATTGGACATTAGGTCATTTTTTCTTTTTTTTTTCTCAATGTGTTCAGGATCTTGCCTACTGTCTTCCTCTCCACTCTAACCCATATCTTTATGCTTGAAGACTTCAGGGTAGATGTTAATGTTCACTCCTTGGCTTCCCAGTTCATCTCATCCATCTCCTCAACTTCAGTGATTAACACTTTTACTCTCTCTGACACAGGGATGACAGCACCATTGACCTAAATTGCTTTCAAATATTCCACTTCTGTGATCTAAAACAATGTAATTCTGTGCCTGAATCCTGTCCTTCTGTCTTTCTCTGTGTCTCATTCTCTTAGACTTGTTTTTTGTCTTCATGACCATCTCTGGTTCTCCATCCTTTCTTGTGTTTCTCAGTACACTGTGCCTGCTCAGGCTTCATTTCCCTCTCTTTGCAATCATGATACTATAGTTAACCAGTTGAATTTTAAATTATTCTCTACCCTCTTAGCCCTTGATCTCTTGTCCTATCATTACTCCTACCTTGCCAAGCTCCAGCCCTAGGTTACCACACAGTCACCTTCTCTACTCTTAGGAGAAGAGGCTACTAGGTGGTGCAGTAGATAGTATTGGGCCCAGAGTCAGGAAGACCTGAGTCCAAAGCCAGATTCTGACACTTACTAGCTATGTTAGCCTGGGCAAGTCACAATCTCTGACTGCCTTGGTTTTCTTAATTGGAAAATGGGGATAATAACAACACCTACCTCAAACAGTTATTGGAAGGATCAAATGAGATAGTATTTGTAAAATGCTTGGCACAGTGCCTGGCATATGGTAGGTGCTAAAAAAATACTTATTCCCCTCCCTTCCTTTTTACTTCCTTATTTCTGAACTTCACTGAAAGACATGGAGTTCCATTGACTGGGTTCACTATAAATTTGTATTGTTTGATATTCACTGAGCTCCCCTTGTTATACTGTCAATCAATCACAGCAGGATAGATTTTGAATTGGAAGGAACCTTAGATATCATTGAGCTTAAGCCCCTTATTTATTAATTAATTAATTTATTTATTCATTCATTCACTTATTTACTTATTTGTTTGTTTGTTTGTTTGTTTATTTATTTGTGCTTGTTTATTCATTCATTCATTTATTTGTTTGTTTGTTTGTTTATTGTTTTTTAAAACCCTTACCTTCTGCCTTGTATCAACTCCAAGGCAGAAGGCAGAAGAGTGGTAAGGGTAGGGGCAGTGGGGGTTAAGTGACTTGCCCAGGGTCACACAGCTGGGAAGTGTCTGAGGCCAGATTTGAACCTAGGACCTTCCATCTCTAGGTCTGGCTCTCAATCTGCTGAGCTACCCAGCTACCCCCAACCTCCTTATTTTACAGATGAGCAAATTAAGGCTCATCCAGGTTAAATGACTTTGCTGGAGTCGCACAATTAGTAAGAATCTAAAGCAAGACTTGAACCCAAGTTTTCTTGACTCTTAGACTTTTATTTTTCCCTGATTGCCTCCATGTTTTACTCTCTAGTGTCTATTTTAAACCTCTCTTCCTCAGTTGATGTATCTTACCATTCTCCCTTCCTTTTCAAAAGGAGAAATCAGTGGAGGATAATTTACTGAAAAAATGTGAGGCCATATCATGAGTTCCATCATCCCCACTTCAGTTCTACAGCTTAAATCTCCTGAATGTCATCTCCATTTTTCTTCCTTTTCTTGCTTAAAAGAGATAGCTATTCTTAAAGGTCCAAACCCATAACTGATGCTGCTCTCCTCAGACCCTTGAAAGGTCTCACCAGTGTCTTCTTCATAGGAAATCATGCTCTCATCATTATTTATGCCCATTCTTCTGTACTCTTGCACCATATGGAGGTGTATGGGCCTTTTTCTACCAGACTTCATGTCAAAGTCACTGCCACTCTCACTCAGTTGAGTAAAGGAAAAAGGATTATCTTTTTCATCATCACTCCTAGCATCTTCTACCTCAATCTCCATGCCAGACATAAGCAAATTTCCATACATGATGCACAACTGAGTTTGCTGTGCAGTCCCCTTCTCTTCATCTCCAAAATCTCCATATTCATTTTTTGGGGCTAGAGTCTTAGGTTGGGGTGGTAGTTGGTTGTCCATGGCAGATATATTGCTTTTATTTTGGTAGACTGAGGTATTCTGAGATGCTCTAAGGTATTAATACAAGTCAGGAGGCTGAGGAGATGCAGCATTTGCTATGGTAGGTGACTTTGCTTCTTCTGGATCCTCTAGCCTTTCTGGGTTTCAATGACATGCTCTTTTCTGATTCTTCTACCTGTCTGACAACCTTCTCCCTTGAAGTATCATCATCCATGTGCCATTTCCTATTCAGGGAGTATATTTTAGGATTATGTCTTGCTCCCTCTTTTCTTTCAATATCTTAGTGTTCTCATCAGCTCCCATAGGTTTAATTATGATCTTTATGGACATCATTATCAAGTCTACATATCTTTTCATTCTCCTAAGCTCCAATCCCCATCACCAACTGCCTATTGGACATGTGACCCATGATTGTCTTGTGGGAATTTCAAACTGAACATGTCTAAAATAAAATTTATTTTCATTCTTCTCAAAGCTCAACTCTCTTTCTCACATCTATGTTTGTGTTCAAGGTTATTAGCTACCCAGGTTTGCAGCCTAGTAGTCAATAATTAAGTCTTTACTTTTCCTCATTTCTCATGTTTAAGCAGTTGACAAGTCTTGTTAAATTTTTTCCTGCCTCTCTCATACATATCTTCTTTTCTTCACTCATATGATCACCACCCTAGTTTAGGCCCTCATCACCTCTTTCCTGGACTATTGCTATAGCCTACCAATTCGTCTCCCTATCATAAGCCTCTCTCCTCTTTGGTCTATCTTTCACATATCTGCCAAATGGATATTCTTAATTCATGGAGATGGAATATGCATTTATTAGTAAGCATTATTTTATTAATATTATTATGTAATATAATATACAACAACCTCTATGATATTAATATAAAATATTAAGATTATTAAACATCTATTATGGATGGCCAGGTACTCTGGTAAGCCTTTAACAAATATTATCTCATTTGATCCTTACAACAACCCTGGGAGATGCTATTATAATCCCCATTTTCCAGTAGAGGAAACTGATGTAGAGAGAAGTTACATGGCTAGCCTGGGGTCACACAGACTTAGTGTCTGAGTACAGATTTAAACTCAAATCTTCCACACACCAGGCCCAGCATGCCATCTACTGCACTGCCTAACTGCTATGAGTAGAATAATAAATTTCTTGAGGTCAGGAATAGTTCTATTTTTATTTTTGAATTCCCCAGCCTAGCTCAGTACCTTGTATAATAGCCACTTCAAAAATGCTTGAAGAATTAAATTAAACAGGAAAGGTCACAGTAACATTTACCATGTCACCCTTATCCCCCAAAGATGGAGAAGACATCAAACATTACAGATATATGAGACAGCTATCTAAGCGTTATAAAAGAGTTTGCAGGGGGGCTGGCCTATTTTGCATCCAAGGTATCCTTGATGAAAATATGAGAAGAGATGGTGGGCATTCACAGATGCTTTTGTGCATTGACTGATCCTTACCAGCCTATAGCTGACCTCAGGAGGAATAGAATATATGTGTATACAAACACACACACATACATATACATATAGTGTACATATAAATAAAGATTCCACTACATTTACTCTTTGCTGACTTTACTTTTGGGGCTCAAGTAAAGTTGAACATCACCTTAGAGTTTCTCCTCCAATAAGATAACTCTGATGCTTTTGTTAAAGTCATACAAGATTCCATGGCAGATGTAACCTCGGTGATAACTTTGTTTAATGAACTGCTAACTATTAACAGCAAGTGAGGCATAAAACAAGGAACCTTATACTTCCCAAGGGAGTTTTCTGTATCATTAAGTCAGTTCTTGCCCTAAACTCTCTGAGACCTCCCCAATGTGATCCATGCTCTCTTAGGAAAGAAACAAATAATTCATATTGTCAAAAAATAATATTGTTCATATTATTACACACAATTTGGTAAATTAGCCAATCAATGCACATGTTGAACTAGTCTGTCAATATCTATATCTTAGACCAGCAGTAAGGATTGTATAATTGGAAAATCTTGAACCCCTGGAACTGCATTGCCCAAGATTCCTTTCTGTTTACCTGCATCTTTTTGTGTAATTATATATAAGTTTTGGGTAATGCCCCTTTAGCTCTCTCTTCCACGTGAAGTGAGTGGGGAACATTCTCTGTGTTCTCTAGCTCTCTAGTTAAATATTAATAAATCTCTATAAATATTATACTTTGGAGATATTGAATATTAATTTTAAACCCACAGGATAGACAATGAAGTAGGTCCAGAATTAAGCTAGAGGAGGACAAGAATTCCATTTATTCATAAATCTTTTGTGTTATTTCCAGTGATACTACTCTGTTCACTATCAAGAAATCTATCTTTTGAAAATATTCATATCAGGGCGCCTGGGTGGCTCAGTGGGTAGAGAACTAGACCTGGAGATGGGACGTCCTAGGTTCAAATCTGTCCTCAGACACTTCCTAGCTTTTTCACCCTGAGCAAGTCACTTAACCCTAATTTCCAAGTCCTTATTGCTCTTCTGCCTTGGAACTTAAATTTAGTATCAACTCTAAGACAGAAGGTAATAGTTTTAGAAAAAAGAGGGGGGAAGACTGGTATCAAATTGTGGTATATAAAATAAATGGAAAATTACAGTATTGTAAGAAATAATGTATATGGTGAGTACAGAGAATTATGGGAAGATTTACATGAACTGAAGCTGAGACACTGAAGGAAGAAACTGAAATAACTAGAACCAAGGAAATAATATACACAGTGATTACAAGAAAAACAATAGAAAGAACAGTTTTAAAAAAAATCAAAACTTAATACCTTATTGTGATGTCATATTTTGAAATTTGAAATTAAGTGGGTAGATGTAAGCAAAATGGAGGCCAGTGAACTAAGAGATGCAATTGATGGTCAACCCAAAAAGGCACAAAGAATCTATGTGTAATGGGAGCATATTGCTTGATGAAATGAAGCAATAATAATGGTAATATTAAGTATTAAAAATAATCACAATAATAGCATCTGAAATTAATAATTATGATAAAAAACTTAATACCACAAGATTATTTTAAGCTTGACCTCAAAGAAGAAACAGAAAACACTTTTTCCAACTACTTTATAAAAGTAGTTCCATAAGTTTGGAATACTATATATGAGGTCAGACTTTTTTTTAATATGTTGGTTAGGTTTTGTGGAACTCCCCCCCTCCCCTTCCTTTTTTCTTTTATTTATTTTTTGTTTATGTATTATAAGAGATGACTGTGGGAGGAACAAAGGAGAATGATATAGTGGGAAATGCAAGTGATATAAACAATAAATATAAAAAAATTATTTAAAAACTGAATCAGATAAACCCTTTTAAAAACTCTATTATTTTCCTAGTCATACTTAAGAATTTCAGTCACTGGGTGGCTCAGCATCAGGGCTTAATATCATAGGAATTTTCCTGGCCTTTGGATAGATAGTAATAGACTGATTCAAAGAATAGGACCCACACTGGATTTATTTGTTATTTAACTCTTGAATAAAAGAGCAACAGGAATGATAAATGATCAATACTGCTCATTTGGTACTCATATACTCTTATGACATTTAGCTTGTCCTCTCTGGCCTGAAATGAGCCATTCTTCCTTAATAAGATATCTGAGAGCTGAGCTCAGTATTTTGGATCGAACAGGGAATGGATCTCCTAAGAATGATGATTTTGAGAATCACATTTTCTTTGTCAACTTATTATCATCATTTCTGGTGACGCCTGCCCTTTGCATGAAGATAGTGGATAAACTTCAAATGGATGATTCAACAGGTCACTCCAAACAAGTTGAACTTAATGATTTCTATCAAGTCCTGTTAGTGGGTTTTCTTTTGCTGGAAAGGGAATTTATCTGGATTCTCTAGTAGGGCCAGTTTTAGGGTACATGTAATTAATGCAGGACCAAAAGTTTGTTGAATAGAAAGCCCAGAAGAGTCATGAGATTTTTCAATGTGGAGTCGTTTAAACATTTAGATCAATTATTATTTATAATGATATCTAGTATTTAGATATCAATATAAAGTTTGTCAAGAATCTAACATATATTATTTCTTTACATCTTCATAGAAAACATCATGAGGTAGACACTATTATTTTCCGCATTTCACTGATAAGGATTCTCACGCCCAAGAGATGTTAAATTAAGCCTAGAGTTACAGAACTAGTACATGTCTGAGGCAGAATTCAAACTGAGGTCTTCCTGCCCAGTGCTCTATACCATATACTACCTGACTGCTTTTGTCTAATAATAACTTATTGACTTGTCTTGATAATAATGTTATCCTTCAAAAGCTAGAAGGACAAAGAAGAGTAAATTCTATTTTGGATCTGATTTTAATAATAGGGAGAAACTTTCCCAGGCTGCAAATGATGAGAATCTTGTGGGTAAGTGACCACTCCATCCTAGAATCTAGGTTCAAGAGGAGAAAATCTTGGCAATTTCACTAAACTATAGTTTGAAGACTACCTTTTTCACTTTTTTTCAGAAAGATTGGGAAAATTTCCTTCTTCCAATTATAAGGTACCTCTCCCTTTCACCATAATATTTTTTCAGCAATTGAACTCAGCAATCACATTTACCATTTTGTCAGGGATACCACCTAATGAAAAGGTGTCAAACTCAAAAAGAATCCCTGTCACTGCATATTCATTAAGAAAACTACAAATTAACATTCTCTAAGTTGCCTTATAGTTTTTTTTTTGGTTGTTGTTGTTAAACATTTCCCAGTTACATTTTTTTCTTACTTTACTTTACTTGGGCTTTATGGAATTTGATGTTTCTGAACCAAGACATGAGCAGTTCAGGTCTGGTGACTCAAACTCATCAAGGGTAACTGGAATGAACAAAAGAAAAATAATTTCTTTTTATAATACTTATTCTGTGGCTGGCACTGTGCTTCACTTTGGTGATTTAAAATTTTAAGACAGTTCCTGACCCCAAGGAACTTGCATTCTAATATAGGAAGACATATAAGGGAATTATGGCCAGGAGGTGAGTTTTGTTTTGAGAAGATAGACCAGAGAGGGAAGATGGTTAGCGAGATGGCCTAGGAAGATAGTTGGATGGTAAGATGGGATATGAAGCTGAAGCATGTTCTAGTGTTTAGCGCTAGTTATTAGTTATAATGGGCTATCAGTTAGTTTGCACACAGTCATCAATCAGTTGGCAAGGGCATTGGGACAGTATTAATTTCCTCAGAGACTGAGACATGGGTTTCACCAAGATGTACTGTATTGTTCTAGGTGGGGAGGAACAGGTCATATATAGGCAGTTGGTAGTGTGGGAAGTGGAAATCTAAGGGGATCTTGAAAATAACAAGATGTATCCTTTTTAGCTACTATTCAAAGAGACTGAGGAAACCCATATTTAAAATGCAATATATTTATTGAGAGAGAGAAAATGTGGAGCAACGTCTCACATCATGGTCCTAAAACAATGTTCCCTAAATTTACACACACACAGAGATGTGTGGCCATGCCTCAAGACATTGACCTCAGACAAAATGACCCCTGATTTATAGGAAACTCTTTAACTTATAGGAAAATGCAGTAGACTTATCTTACATATTTAAGCCTTCCTTCAAATTAACATTTTTAAGAAAATGGTCAATGGTTGGAGACAGAGGTTTTAATCCAGAAATAAAGGACAGGAATATTTAATTGATTAACTTTATAGTGGATACAAAGAGAGGAGGAGTTCAGGGCTGGATTACCTGGGAGGAACTGATGTTTTGCAATGGATACCAGAGGATCATTTCAGCCATGGGGCTTGACCACCTGGGAGAGGCCTCTGATACAATAGGAGAAACTTCTAAGTAGGGAGAAAGATGGGGGTGAGACAAACATCATGGGATAGGGAAAACTAACTTCTACTGGGGTCCTAGGGATATTGGTCTTAGAGATATTATTAACTATTATATATCTATATCTATATATAGCCATGTATATGTATGACCTTATAATATATTAAAGTTAGAAGCTAAAATATTACTCTGAGAATTATACATTCATTCTCTCTCACTTAGAAGGATAGCTTGAATGGATGACTTGATGGAATTTAAGGCTGAATTAATCAAACAATTACCTAATCAGTAAACAAGTATATATTAAAAGTCAGATATTGTTCTAGGTTCTGGGGATATAAGTACAAAAGAATGAAACAAGTTCTTTTTGCAATGAGTTTATAATCTAATGGTGGAAACAACAAATACATATAATAGATGGCATGGATATACACTGTACATATGAAAGGTTTCAGGTATAATGAATCATGAAGATATTGAAGATGCATTCAAAATCTGACTCTAATGAGCAAAGTGCTCATGGACCAGACTTATGGATATATTTCTAATATTTCACATGATTGACTTGTGAATCCTTAAATTGGTTGGGTCTTAAATTTTGTGGAACTTAAAAATTAAGCCTTTACTGTGATCTGTAGTCTGAAAGCTAGCAGGCCAGTTCTACTGGTTCTTTGTAATGTCAAAGACTGACCCCTGCATTTGTATAAACTGGTGCCAGAGTGTTGGAAAGGAGAAGGCTTCACATGGGCTACTTTCCTGACTTCTGGCAATGCTATTGTATTGCCATTTGTTACCTCTTGGTTGTCACTACTATGTTAAAACTTCTAATATGACAACACTCTGATTGATACCCCAGAACCCCCATTCCTACAATCCTTAATAAAATCAGTTCAGCTCAGTCACTTGTTCTCTCTGACCATCTGAGGAGGAGGAGTTGACCTGCTGACATGTTGAGATCATGCTAAAGTTTTGTCCCCCTGTTCCTTCTCTCTCTCTTTGCTCCTTCTATGGCTCACTCTTTCTAGCCTGTAAACTTAACCCATTACTTTTCAGACTTCAACTTCTCTCCATAGGTGATTCAAACCCATGTGAGAATATATGTAGAGCAGGTCTCTACAATATAATATGGTTTCTCTGGTCCCACTTTCTGCAGGCAAGTTTATTACATTTTATTCTCCCCAATGGATTCAGAAGAATCTATTTTCTGTTTTTAGCTAGAGTGCCCATTGATTGTATTTCCTCAATTTTAGGGACTCAGTGACTAGAACCCTATTTCCATTTAATCACTTAAAATAGGATTAGTTTTTACAAAGAGATGTTAACTCCAAAGATCAAGCAAGAACAAACACTTAAATATTTGCATAAACAATTATCTCAGTAAGTAGGGACATGACCCACAATCCATTCCTCCTCTGTTTTCTTTTGGTCCCCCCAACTTCAATCTCTAGGGAAGGGAGGAGAGAGATTTGATTTAAAGTTTAGATTAGTTCATACCTAGGATTAGTCCCACACCAAGTTTAATTCCAATGTCTCTGGCTAGCTTCCTAGGAACCTGAATTCTCAGAGTTTCTATGTTAGACTTGTTGACTCACTCAGCCTAGATTCTTCAATTCTTCCTTTTTGGTGGCTTGACCCACCCTATTCCCTGGCATCTGGAAAAGGACAAAAAAAAAATGACTAAAACTCTAAGCCCATTTCTCTAGGCCACCTGGCCTGAATACAGGTGCAGAGGAGGAGGGCAAATGGCTCTCCTTGCATACCTCATGACATTGTTATCCTCCTGTAGTAATGCAGGAAAAAGTACTGACTTAACTCAATTAGGCAATTTAGAGATTCAGACAGTTTCAGCTATGCAGCCATGTATTAAGTCACTGCAAAATGCCCATGAATTCTCTAGTCCTTTGATCTCCTGGAAGCAAGTCCTAGTTAAGTTTTCAAAGAAGAAAAATTTATTTTATACCACTGTAAAGAAAAAAAAAAGCCTGGTTATTCATTTTATTGATCCGTGTTCTTAAGTTTTCAAAGTTTTGTTTTCCTCTTTATAGTTTTGTAAGTTAAATAGAAATTATTCTGTTCATTTCACTCTGCTTTACTTCATAGAAGTCTCACCAAATTTCTATGAATGTCTATTATTATTTCTTATGAAACCGTAATATAATCTTATAATCACAGGCACACATACACTCATACTCAGTCCCACATAATTTTACTAGTCATTTCCCAATAGATAACCTCTTCCTTTGTTTCTAGTTTTCTAGTTCTTTGCTACAAGAAACTTGATTTTAATGTGTGAATGAAGGAGTGTGAAAGGCTCTTGATGATTAAAAACATGACTATTCTCAGTAAGAATTCCCAGAATTTCAGACATCATAAACACTTCTGACCCTAGATCAGGAGCTTTATGAGGGTAAGGATCATGTCTGTGCAGCTATGGGAGAAGAATGGAAATTAACCCATGACCAGGCTCGTCCTGGATCCAGCTTATGGATTGAAAGCACCAGTTGTTAAATTTTTCATTGTGAGCATTTACCTCTTGGAAACTGGCAAACACTACAAATCAGGGCTTTATTTATTTTAAGAAAGTGATAGAGCAAATGTTAATAATAGACTTTAAAGAAGGTCATGAGAACATTTCTTTTTTCCAGGAGAGTCTGTTGTTTAAACACTGGCCAGCATATTGCTGCCCCTGATTAATTGATTTTGAATGTACTTATCAGTTGATGAAAGGTAAGTATATCAATTAGAAGTTTTAATTTATAAATGTGGATCCAGAGAGCACCTTTAAACCTGATAATAGCCATTCTTATGGGCTATCTTCCTCCCTATCTTTTACCTTACACTGGTGGATTAGGTCCCAGGAGGGTGAAAAGGAAAAAAAAAATTACTTACCTACCACTATCAAAACAGTTTACAAGAAAGATATGATGGGTTATGCAGTAACTGAGCTGCTCCCCTAGAGATGGTGGGAGAAGCCCTCATCAATATCCCTGTTAAAAAAGTCACTTATAATAACAGGTTTCTGTGGCCAGTTGAATTGGAGTTGAATAGCAGGATATATAGATCTCTCCATTCTGAATAACCCACCCTTCTGTGGTGCTCAGCAATTTTTGCTCTTCAATTGGGGGATGGGAAAAGTGACTAGTGTAGCATAGAGGACTCAGATTGTACCAACCAAGGGGAAAATAAAGAACTGAGATAACAAGAAGCCAGGAAACTAAGATAAGATGTTGGAAAATCTCCTTTATCAGGGAAGACTCTGGGTTGATTTCTGAGGAAATAAAATCTACCTACCTTAAGAGAACCTATGTGACAGAGTGCCGCCTTATGACAAAATAAGGTTTGGGTGAATGGCTGCCCTCTTAACCCTAACCTTGCCTTTATCTACCATTAGAAGAAACACATTAACTGAGAAATAAATAGAACTAGGAAAACATTGTACATAGTAACAGCAATATTGTGGAATGATCAACTGTGATAGACTTACCTACTCTCTGTGACACAGTGATCTAGAACAATTTTCTGGCATTTATGACAAAGAATGTGATCTACCTCCAAAGAAAGAACTGTTGGAGTCATAATGCAGATCAAAGCATGCAACTTTTCCCTTTAGTTTATTTCGGTTTTTGTTATGGGGTTCTGGTTTTACATGATTATTCTTTTAGAAACATGGTCAATGTGGAAATCTATTTTACATGATAATATATGTATAACTCAGATCAAATTGCTTGCAAGCTTCAGGAAGGGAAAGGGAAGGGAGGGAGGGAGACAATTTGGATCAATTAACCTTATGTGGAAATCTGTTATATGTAATTGGTAAAATAAAATATCTTTATAATTAAAAAATGTAACAATAAGACCCATTAGCTAACATTTTATTGATCCCCACATCTACTATTATATTTACTCCTTTAACCACTTTGTATTCATATCATGTATTTCTTCATTAATAATAATAATGAAGATGATAATGATAATAATTTATAAAGTATGGTTTGCAGGGTACTATACATGCGTCATGTCACTTGATTCTCATAATGACTATATGAGTGTAAGGATTAAATTTTAATGGTTTGGCTAAAATATATGAAGATTATAAAATAATAGTGGTGGTTGCTAATTCAAAGTATCATTGCTCAAAGTCAAAATGACTTTAATAACTTTTATTTACAAAAGAAGTAGAAAGAGTGAAAGCAGAGAAATACAAAAGGGTTGAGAAGGTAGCCTATCTAACTAAATATTGCTCTGGTGCTCTACTCAATCACGACTTGTTGACCTTCAACAGGAATTAAACTCTCTCCAGAAGACAGGAAGGGAAAGCCAGCTATATACTTGCCCAAATTCCCTCTAAGAGGCAGGTCAAAACAATGACTGGAATTTAAGATGATTCTTGAGGTCAACTTTCTTCCTTGAGCCAACCTTCTTCTTGAAGCTGATTTCTCTCTTGAAGTCCAATTCCTTCTTAAAGCCAACTTCCTTCTTGGAGTCAACTTCCTTCCCTAGCCCCAGAAATTTGGGGCCTTTTATAATGGCTTCTTATCTCTTCCCCTTTTCACAGGGGCCAATTACAGCTTCCAGACTGTCTAACACTGTCTCCTGGGGCAGTGTTTGTGGGAACCAGTTGTCACCTTCTAGAGAGGTGAATACTCATCAAAAAGATTCACAGATTCCCAACTGTTTGAGTTTCTGAGGGTGTGAATTCTCTAAGTGGCTTGCAAACTTCTCAACCTAGTTCAAGCTTTTGTTGATTCAATCAAAAGATAGACAAAGGAGAGTTAACCCTGTCTTCATAATCTAGAGAGGTACTAAGTAAGGGTATTTAGTTATTGTTAACCAAAGTGTTAGCTCCAACTAGGCAAAGAGAATAAGGGATCCCTTTTCACAAGTGTAAACTCAAAGAGAACAAAGAATTCTTTTTTACATGAGACAAATACTTTTAATATCTCTATTTTACTGATGAGCTGAAAAAAGTTTAGTAAAAGGCTCCTCAGAGCTAAATAAACACCTAAGGAAGCATTGCTACTCTCTTCACTATCCAATGGTGTTGAATTCAAATAGAGCTTTAGTTACTTGTTCAATGGTATTCAGCTAGTGAGAAGTAAATCCAAGATGCAAACCCAGTTCATCAACCCATTTCTCACTATATCTCATTGTCTTGTAGTAGAAAGAGTGTTGAGATTGGAGTTGGGTCCTAGGTTCACATCTTGGCTTTGTTGCTAATGTGCCAGGTTCTTAGATAAATAATTAACCTCTGTGAGCTTTTGTTTTTTGTCTATAAAACAGGCATATTAGTACTTGTTCACTTTCCCCACTCCCTTCCAGGTTTGTGGTTGGGAAGCACTTTTTCAATCTTAAAGTATTCTAAAAATGTGCTATATTATCATTATTATAGATAGAATTCAAACACATTACATTCATCTGTCAAAGAATTCCTTTTCCCCTTTTAGGCAATGGGCTCCTAGAATGATTTAACTATATCTGATGAATGGAAGTAAACAAAAGTTCAGAAGTCTATTATTAGGAAACCTTCCCCCTCCAACTCAATGTGGTACAAACTAAGCTCTTCTCAAAAAGGTAGCATCTGATAAACAATTATGCCCTCTTGAATCTTGCAGGAAAAATGATCTCAGAACTGTGAATGTTTTCTGCCTCTAAACCAGTCTGGGTAAGTATCAATTTCTGTTGAGTCACTCAGTATTTGCCCAGTATGTGTCAGGTCAGAATTATATTGCTTTTGGCCAAAAGCTGATGGGAATTTCCACAGCAAAGAACAGGTGTGACACATTCTTCCATAAGGGTCATAAGGATGGAGGCAGATAGGGAGAAAAAAAGAAATAGAAAAAACAGATTCTCTAAATAATCAGGGTATATTGGGAAGCAACTTTATGTGATAGATTATTCTACCTTAAGGTACAACCTCTTACAGGGTAAAGGCCATTGGAATGTGTGGTAGGGAGTATGTGCTATGCACAGTGTGCTTTATACTAGACTGAATATATACTGAGAATCTGAAAGTCATATTAGGTCTTCACTCATTTACCACAGTCACTTTTCCTCCTAGATTTTTGTTATTAGCATCATCAGCCTCATAACAGCAGTATCTTCCTGGACCAGATTATACACTCAGTCTAAGAGTTCCTTGGCTATAGGGCAGTAAGGTTTTAATTATATTTGACTCATTTTCTTCTAGGCACTGGGTAGTCAATTAAATGCTAGCAATTTCTCTGATTTCTTCCTGTACTGAAATGAATTGTACCTCCTGAAACCTCTCATAGCATTTTTACCTTTTCTGTTTACTTTTACATTCTCCTAGGTTTTTGGAATTATTTTTGTAGTTGTCTTTCTTCTAGTAAGAGGGCAGAATCTGTCTTATGCTTCTTTGTATCCCTCTTTCTCTTTTAGTACCAGTGCCATGTTTTATACATAGGTGAGGCAGTAAATATTTGTTGAATGAATACGTCTAGTACCATTACATTAGTATTTGAAATCTTCTCTTTTGTTTTTTGGATCAGCCTTTTATCAGATGGAACCAGTCTGGTCTGTGACCATCACAACTTTGCTAACATCTGGGGAGGGAATCATGACCTTTCCAGGGAAAAAGAAACCACTATCCTGGTGCCTTTTGGATACAGTGACCCTGAAGCTTAACAGCTCCTGCCCAGACTGTGCTGGAAATCATGACCCTTGTCCCTTACTCAGACCCACCTTAAGGTCCTTTGACTGGTGCAATTATATTCAAGGTTGTACTATTACTAACACCTTCTGTTTTCCTGTTTTTGAGTGATTGTTCCAACTGTCTTTTCCACCAATCAAAGTATCACTTTCTGCTTTTTCTATGTCTTCATTATCATTAATTATATGTAATCTCTAGCTTCTGATACTGAGCCCAAGACTTAATTCCTTTTGAGAATGGAAGCATCTGTAGCGTTTTCCAAGCATTTAGTTTTTTTATGAAATTGCTTAAAGTTTGGTGATGATGAACAAGAAGTTTTATTGAACAAGGTCCAAATCAATTTGGCTCACTTTGATCCAAGCCTCTTAACAAAAATTTCAAGTATTTGACCCAGTCAATAGCAGCAAGTGGAAAACTTGAGCAAATCTGATTACTTAAGATATTTCTTTTCTAAATTGAAACACATTTAAAGAAATTAAAATGTGTGAGAGATATTACAGTAGGTGAAGGTGAAGAGATTTCACAATTAGCCAACTAGAAATATGGCTCACCTGTCAGTACACTTAAAGGATATACTTGTTGAAGCAGAGGGTTCTGACCCTTATGTGGAGGGACTGAAAATGTCTAACTGTATTATTAATGCCTTACTCTTCCAGGAAGCTACTAATCTGAGTGTCACAATTCTTTTGTGAGTTCAGGAATGTTGGCTTCTATTTTCATAATGTAAATAAATTCTCATTTGGGCAGGATGACCTGATCAGATGTGGCTTTGCCAAGGTTATCATTGAGGTAGCTCAGCCAAGCTGGAAATCTAATATTTTAGTCTATTTTATAACATCCATCTTTCTTTAGTTGGCCAAGAAATGTCTTTGTTTTTGTTTTAATTTTAAAAATATTTTTACATGTTGATATAATTTTTATTAATCATTTTCTGACATTTTGCCATCTATATTCTCTACTTCCTACTCTTCCCCCCTCCCTAAAAGGGCAGGTAATATAATATAGATTGTGCATGTGTTAATATATATAATACATATTTCCATGTTCATCATGTTGTGAAAGAAGACACATACTACTTATACTAAAGAAAAATTCAGGGAGGAAATAAAGTGAAGAATGGTATGCTTCACTCTGCATTCAGATTCAGTCAGTTTATTCTATGGTGGTAGAGAGCCTTTTTCATCATGAGTTCCTTAGGGTTGTCCTAGTACATTGCTAAGTTAAGTCATTCACAATTGATCATTATATATAATTGCTATAACTGTGCACAGAATTATTTTGGTTCTGTTCACTTTGTACCACTTCATATGTCTTTCCAGGTTTTTTTTGGTGATCATCTTGTTCATTATTTCTTATGGTTCAATAATATTCTATCACATCCTTCATATGGACATCCCTTCAGTACTACTTTTCCTTTCTCTGCCACTACAAAAAGAGCTACTACAAATATTTTTGTACAAATAGGTTCCTTTCCCCAATGTTTGATCTCTTTGGGATCCAGACCTAGTAGTGTAGTGGTACTGCTGAGTTAAAATAAAAGTCTTTGCTAAGTGATTACTATGTGCTGGACATTGAGTTATTTGCCAGGAATATTTAACAAAAGCAAAAGTCAGGTCCCTGCCTCTCTGTGATAATTAGATTAAGTCTACACTGCCCATCTTTATATTTAATCACCAAAGGTGAGAGCACCTCCATATTCTGGGAGGTCCTTAACCCAAAAGACACAGCAATAGGAAATTAGTACTGTATGTAAGGAAAACAAGTAGGTCAATATAATTGGGTTGTAGAGTGGAAGATGGAAACCAAGATAGGAACAAAGTTGTGAAGAGTTTTTAAGTGCCAATAGTCTTTTTTAAGGGTTTGCATTTGTCCAGAATCAGGAGACATAAAAATCATGCTTACTTTCTGCTTAAAAGTTGATACTATTGATTCCAAGGTAAGAAGAGTAGTAAGAGCTAGGAAATGGGGATTAAATGACTTGCCCAGTCACATAACTAAGAAGTATCTGAGGCCAAATTTGAACCCATGACCTCCTATCTCCAGACCTAACTATCCACTGAGTCATTTGTTGTCCTCAAACAGTCTCTTCATTAATTAATGAATGAATGAATCAATTAATTGATTGATTGATTGATTCATTCATTTTTTTTAAACCCTTACCTTCTGTCCTGGGAAGTGTCTGAGGCTAGATTTGAACCTACGACCCCCTGTCTCTAGGTCTGGCTCTCAATTTACTGAGCTACCCAGCTGCCCCCCCGCCCAAACAGTCTTTTAAATTTGATCTTTGTATATTTTTTGTAAAATCCAGACTTAAAAATTTTTTGAGAAAAAACTTTAGGAAAAAAGAATGTTAACTCCCTGAATCAAGACAACGAACTGCTTGGAGAAGGTGCCATAAAGAAATCTAAAAGAAACCTCTACTGCATCAGAAGATCCAGAATGAACTTTGGGATGTATTGATTGAACTGAAGGGGATTGAATACATTTATTCTGAATGTAAACTCTTATCCCAAAAGGGACCGCTCTCTAATTGGCTTTTTGTCAATGAGCCTATCAATCATTGGTTTTGCTCTCACTCTCTTATTTCCCTCTTATCTCCAACTATTGTAATTTCCTCTTAGAAAGTGAAATATTGTAAGCAGTTTTAGCTAGAAGATCTTTAAAGGTATAAGCCGGTTATGTTAAATGATTCATTGTGGGAGACTAGTCTCCCAAAGAATCACAGGGGGGATTGTGAAAGGGAATTCTTTATTCTCTATGTCTATTTAGAATTAATCAATCAAGAAACCCCATTTAATACTTTGTTGGCCATCAAGTAAGAGAATTCACAAGTCACTTACTTAGAGAGTTCCACCCTTTTAACTTAATCAGTCATAAACTTAAAAATCCATTGATAAGAGTTTACATGGCATCTATGAGCCCATTCCTCAGAGAGCACCCCCCAATTAGGAGCACTAGCAGCCCCCCAAAAGTTTAGCCACTTGCAAGAACAGATCTACCTTGAGGAAGGAGACCTCAGAGTCCTTCTTGTTTTTTGAGGTGTCAGCTCTTATCAAAGGATTCACAAGTTTCTGACTGATTGAGTTAAAAGGGTAGAGCTCTCTAAGTAAGTAACTTGTGAATTCTCTTACTTGATGGCTAACAAAGTGTTAAGTAGGGGTTTCTTGATTGATTAACTCAAAATTGACAAAGAGAATAAAGAATTACCTTTCATATATTGTAGGTAATAGACAGCCACTGGAGTTTATTTTATAAACATTAAAACATTATAACATGCCAATTACTATAATTCCCTGCTAAATAAGTTTTCAACACAGGGATTCTTAAACTTGGATCCCCAGAAATTCTGTGGACAGATTTCAAGGGCATGTTAACTTAGGTGGGGGGTGGGATTACATCTTTATTTTTGCTAACCTCTAACTGAAGTTTTAGCATTTCCTTCAGTTTTACATATAAACAATGAACCACAGCAATATTAGCAATACCTTTGGTTTTATCACCAAGAGAAATCATAGATATTTTAATATCACATTACAGTCATTACAACTATATCAAAACATCATTTATATTCAGCACTACTTTGAAATTATTAGGACAATTGCTAGATCCCATATAATTATAGCCTCCAGATCTCAAGGCACTCAAGAGTTATAAACGACCAACTACTGCAGGTTCCTTAGGTTTTAGCTAATTGCCAAAGGGGTCTGTGACACCAAAAAATGTAAAGGACTTCAGGGTCTAGACTAGAGGCTCCCTGCTATCTCTCAGATCAAATAGAAACTCCTATAGTTGGCAATTTAAAATCCATCATAGCCTGACTCCAACTGATCTTTCCAGTATTAGTATCTTGGCTCACCTTCTTATCATCTAGCCAAATTGGCTTTCTTGTTGATCTTAACACACGTTATCCCAATGTCTTACCCGCATCTATGCCTTTGCAATAGCTGGGACACTCTTTTTAGCCTCTGAGAATCCCTAATTTTCCTTCAAAGCTCAGTTCAAATCCTACCTTCTACACGAAGTCTTTTCTGATTCTCTGAGTTGCCTGCCTCCTTATTGAAAATGTCTAGTATTTATTTTGTATGTGTGTTTTCTCCCCCATTATTATGCAAAATTCCTTGAAAGGAAAGAAATCTTTGTATTTATATCTTCAACATCTAGTATAATGCCTGGCAGATAATAGGGCCACATTAAATATTTGTGGATTGGTTATTCATCAGACTATCCCAGAAAGCCAATCATTACTCACATCCTTAGTCTTTTTGAGCCTTGCATGCCTTTTAATTGGAATCCTCATACCACTGTAAAACCAGCTAGTTCATCAATCATGGATCTTAAAACTTCAGAACTGAAAGTAGCTTTTAGAATAATATTGTCCAAGTCTTGATTTCTCTAGAGAAGTAAATCAAGATGCCAAAAGGCAATATTAGGCCTTGCACACAACTCCCTAATTTATAATCATTCATGGTTACAGATTTAGAAACCAAATGGAAGACAAGCAAATAAAAGATCATGTTGATGGTAGAAAGGAGAATATGTGCTTATATTTGAGAGTGATAGGAGTTTAGAAGAGATGTAATTATTGAATTGTGGATGTTATGATAGGCACATATTTATCCTTCTGGTCCTGGAAGAGCTGTAAGTGGACTTCTCTTTACACTTGAATTATTCTTCTACTAAAGAGAGGGAGAGAGAGTGGAATAGGCCCTAGACTGAGTAAGGACATCTGAGTTCTTTATGTTGTGATGGAATCTACTGCTCTGTCATTCCTCCCTGCTACTAGTCTTACCTTTTGAACTGCTGTCCTGACTTCTTCCCTTTTCTAAGACTTTAATTGTACTGCCCAACATATAGGTGATAGCCTGTGATAGACTCATAAGCCATTCTTTTGGAGATGGGTATCTTCCAGATTTGTTGCTTTTCTCTTAAAGATAACACTTCAGTCTGATAGTCACAGTTGTTTCTGATAAGAAGATAGAGCTAGTGACAAGAGAAAGATGTGTGTACTTAGTGTAGGATTGCATACAAGATGCGGCACTTCTTGAATTAATACAATACTGCAATTACTCATTTAATAGAACTCATCCACCAGTTCATCATGAGGCCATTACCTTTCCTTGAGTTTCAGCCACTCAGTAGTCTTCTTGTAAAAACTCATTGACTAGCAGAAATGCTGATTGTGGCAACCTCAAGTAGATTTTGAGTAGTAGAGTTTGGAAGAAGAGGGAGTTTGTGATGGATGGCTTCCATTTTCTTAGGAAAGTAGAAGTCCAGGTTCTCTGTTGAGAGACCATAAAAGGAGTTGCATAAGAGGCTTGAAGAAATAAAATTTGTAATTACTATCCTGGGGAGAGAGAAGGGAAGAATAAAAAGTTTATAATGTACCAATGTTGTCTATTTAAGAAGAATTAACATAAATTTGTGAAGGACCCAATTAGGAAAGAAGGCAGATAATGAAAATAATATGCCTATAACCAGTTACATACATATAATATATATAATCATTTTCATGTTCTTTTTTATGTATGTGCTCACCATGCTCAATAAATCCTACTTCTTTTCTTGAAGAAATTATCTATAGGCATGAGACAGATTTCTGTTAGTCATCAATCCTTTAGCCTTTTTTGTTTCTTACAATGATAAGAAAAAGAAACCTGATTAACTCAAAATGTTTTTTTTTGTTTTCATCTGCCTACCATTATACTAAAAAAAATGAGCATTAAGGTATATGTTGATTTAATTTGGCAAATCTTGTCAAGTTTGTTATATAGTTTTTTCTCCTACCTCCTCCTCTCGAACCTGAAATCATGAATAAAATTCATGGTCATTATTTTATAAATGCTTATCATGAACTCTGATTGTAGGTGATCCTACATCACTTGAAATGGTATGCCTTATCTTTGGATGATTGATACAACCAACTCTACAAATACCTTTATTAATCTTTCCAAAGAGAACCTGAGAGACTTATTTCCATTAAGCTAAACTCTCTGTTTGTCTTCTAATTTCATTTTTAATGAAGATATTTAATATTGATATTCAGTGCCTTTTAGAATTATAATTATTCCCTGGTTAATGGAAAGGGATCTTACTTTGAGAACAAAAATAATTATGAGCATTATATTTTAACAGATGGCTTAAATATTTTGTGAAACTTAGCATTCCTCCTCTCCTTCCTACTACTCTAAAAGAGGAGGCAATAGATCTAAGTGCCACTTTGCATTTAAGTGCTTTGTCTCATGGGTTGTTGTGGCCAATATATCATCACTTGGTAGCCAGCCGTTTGGTGATGAACCTCTCTCTGTGCTTGGCAAGTTGGGCCCCTTGAGAAAAGTCTTAATTTGTCATTGGAATTCCATCAGTAGCCTTTTCAGAATGGAAGTGCTACTGGCACTTGTATTCTACTGGCATAGTTATAAGATCCACAGTTATCTTAGTGATATGAAAAGGCATTACAGTAAGACTTTGTACAAGGCATTTTAGCTAGGATAAAAAAAATTGATATATATCTGATTTTTTTTTTTCAGCCTGAGCCAAAACATTGATGCAAAGGACCTTTTTGGGGAGCCACTCAAGCTAAATTCTGTTGTTTTTAAGAGAAAACCTGGGAGGCTGCAAAATTAGCCATTGAAATTATTATTGAGAAATTCCCCCAAGACAAACTCGATTTGTCATGCCAGGTCTTAGTACCCAAATGACATAGTTTATAGAATGAAAACATTTAGAACTGAAGGTTATTTTAGAAGTTATCTAATCAACCACCACCTATTACTTGAAATCTTCCCACATCTCATCAATCAGTAATGCCTTCCCTCCCTCTCCTTTTTTGTTCTCCACTATAATCCATTTTTCATGTATTATTTTATACAATAATTGTATGCATATTATTCTCCTGTTAGACTGCATGCTCCATGAAGACCAGAACTTAATTAAACTCAGGGTCATTCCTAGTATCTAGACTTGTGTTCTTCTGCTCACAGTAGGAGTTAAATAATTGCTTGCCAAAAGGAATTAAATCTAGCTATTTTACAGTTACTAAAAATAGAAATTAGAAAGGGAAGGTTAGTAGACAGGAGAAATGGATACAAGAAAGCTTATACCATCTGATGAGGAGGTTAGTGACCAAAAAAAAAACAACACCCAACCACTATAAAAAACACATCCAAGATCTCCCAGAGTATCGTATTTTGGGGTTCTTGAGTTGTAGTGCTAAGCAGCACTTTGTACTTTATTCAGTGTTGAGACATCATGATCTCGACTAGGGCAATAATCTATTTCGTAATGATAACTGTGACTCATTAAGAAAAAGATAATATTTTGTTCAGCACAATTTTTTTATTTACCACAGTTTTAAAGAAAGCAGTATTATTTAGAATGTATTTTTAGAAAAAATGCATAATGGGGTTATGGGCTATTGTGGTGAAAAGAATGCCATCATTATCCATCAACCTTTGCTCCTCCCATCCTTTCCATTGTTTCTAGTACATTCTTGAAGCTTATTAAAAATTCATGGGAAATTAGATGACTTGGTATTTGACAGAGTCTAGGAAATAAGAATAGTCAGAAATCAATCAATAAACATTTATTAAACACCTATTGTGAGCCAGGCATTATAATAAGTGCTTATAATTGTAGTTGGAATGGAGAAAAGAAGAGGGTACAAACCAATTTGCCCTAACAAAAAGACTCAACAGAAGGAAGTAATCATTCATGGTGGTACACTGCCAAAGACCTGGACCAGTGGAGGTGAATGAAATTATGCAAACACTATAGGGTGGCTGAGAATGATAACCAAAGAATATTCGTTGTTTTATTTGTTGAGTGGTTTCAGTTGGATATAATGCTCCATGATCACATTTGGAGTTTTCTTGGCAAAGATCTTGAAATGATTTGCCATTTCTTTCTCCAGCTCATTTGATAGATTCTGGAGGGCAAAGAAGCTGGAACCCCAATCAGAAATTGCCTACCCAGCAAAACTGAGTATAATCCTGCTGGGGGAAAAATTGGCATTCACTGAAATAGAGGACTTTCAAGCATTCCAGAGGAGGAACTGAAGCAAACAGGGATAAGTGAGTTCTCAAGGGTTATATAGTTAGTAAGTGTCTGACGCCAGATTTGAATTCACAAATATGAGAGTTTTGAAGCTTAGCACTCTATCTACTGTATCACCTAGCTGCCCTAGACTTAATAACAATTGTTTCACATTTGTGCCTCCTTCAAACTCCTGACATTCGCCCAGTAGGGTTCTCCTTATTTTGGCTTTTTTCTTGTATAGGGCTATCTTCTGTTCTCTTTTAAATGCCAGGCTAGCAAGATTTTTTATTTATATCTATATTTTTATTTATAGAACATTTTAATAAAAGAATAGTTTTATTATACACAACAAAAACTATAAACTGGACTTTTTACCTCATCACATAGGCAATTGAAATTTTTTTTTTCTGTTCTGGTAAGAACCTCAGAAACCTAACACAAGTATTCTTGATGTATAGTATTTTTTTGAAATTAGGTTTCCCTACAACCACAAGTGGAGAAAAATTTAATGTTTAATATTCAACAATTCTCCCCTTTAGTAAGTTTAGCTTTCCTTTGAGACCTTCAAGATCACCTCCCTAATAAATCATAGAACCAGAGATGAACAAAGTCCTAGTTTGTTGCTCCCCATCATGGCTTGATGGGTAAGAGCATCCCACTGCTCTTCAGTGTCTCTCTTACATCTTCTTGGCCTCCATTCCCTTACCTGTAAAATGAGCTGGAGAAGGAAATGGCAAATCAACCTGAGATTTTTGCCAAGGAAATTCCAAATGGGGTCATGGGAATAGAACAGGATAGAAAATGACTGAACAGCAATGACATGGTTAAATCTCCTAGATTGAACCTGGTTTGTATTTAATGACTCTTCAGGTTATATGTATATGTTTAAACCTTTTAAATCCTTTTGTTGCTTAAAGGGAAAAGTTTCAGTTATATGGAAAATTCATTTATGTGTAATGCAGCATCCCCAAATAAATGAGACATTACTCTACTTGGGCCTAAATAAAACCATCCACATTTCTTCTTCTCTCTTATGGAGAAAAAAGCCTGGAGGTACAGTGATACTAACTAAATGCCAGAATAAATAAAAGCAGGACCAAGAAATGAGGAAATCCAGGCTGCTGGTTTCAATTCATTTGAATACCTTGCCTAAACAAATCCCCCTAAAGATTAAGATAAGCAGTTTAAATCTTCCCTGAGTATAGCCAATGGGGAGATCAGTAAGTCTGACTTGCCATCAGATAAGTGTCTTCTGAAATACACAAAACAAACAATATACCTGTGTTGAGTCCTAAACTGAGCCCTCCAAGAAATGAGGGTGCTCTTGGAAATTAGTGTAAGAACAAAGGCTTCGTTAATGCTGGAGACATGGAGCAGACCAGATGAGAGAATGCCTGCAGTTAAGACTATTGTTATCTCAGAGCTGCTTTTAGAGAATTGATACTATTTCTCTGGGATGAAAAGCCTGTGTTCAGAACCTTACAGGAATTTCTGGGATATATTAAATAAAGTCTTCCAGAGATTAGAGAAGATGCAATAAAATATGTCTCGGGGATGTGACA
Source organism: Gracilinanus agilis (assembly GCF_016433145.1). Taxonomy (NCBI): domain Eukaryota; kingdom Metazoa; phylum Chordata; class Mammalia; order Didelphimorphia; family Didelphidae; genus Gracilinanus; species Gracilinanus agilis. Next base: position 173,730,939 of record NC_058130.1, read on the forward strand.
TCATGCAAGGCTATTTGTTGCAGGGAGCTGCACTCTCTATCCCCTCCAACCAAGCGTCCCTTTGCAGTAATTAATACTTCTTTCCAAAACGAGTGTTAAATACAGTTTTCCAAAGGACTATACATTATCATTTCTATTTTTCTCCCTCAGCAGTCAAGCATGTCCACCAGCTACAGAGTAATGGTCTCCTATTTAGACATCACTTACAATTATACAGACTATCATAATTCTTTGTATTTATAGAGTATATTTCATCTAAAGAGCTCTCAGAACACTTCCTATAAATACATCAACCCAAACGTGACAATTCAAACACTAGTGAGCGCCTGACAGAGCAAGGTACTGGAAGGGGGGGCTACCACAATAAATGGGTCAGGGTTTGTGCCCTTCCACATCTTCAAGAGAAGTAAAGTATGGTTATTCTTAGCATTCTTGAAAGTTTCTCTTCTGAGACACTTGTTCAAAAAATGATCACAGTAAGGTTAAAAGAAAAAGAAAATAGCAAAAGCTAATCTTCAAGAAGGCAGGCCCTAAATCCCCTAAATCTAATTTAAATTAAAAGGAAGTTTGAGAAACAGAAAATAAATCTCGCTTCAGAGTGATTACCAGATGAAACATTTTAGTTAGTAGTTGGTGCAATGGCCAATATTTCATTTTCCTAGTGAGCATTCCCTCACTTACATTACCTGAAGCCCAGGGCATGTTCTGATGATGAATGACTCAAAGGTTTCAATGACCATTTATCATGGCCACATCTAACACCATTTTGTGAGATATAATCAGAATACAATTTCACCGTGAAGAGCTTATGGAAAATCCCCTCTTTTCCATTTGGTTGCCCCTCTATGTTCTCTTCCTGGCATATATCACCAAGAACTGCCACCTTAGGTGCCTGATAGTCCTATCTTCATACAACTATAGCTAAGGAGCCCAAAGCTATTCATTTACAATTTGAACTTCATTTCTCTCCCACAAATATTTTAGAAACCTAGTTCTCTAGTCAACAAAGATTTATTGAGCACTATGTGCCCAGTGCTGTGCTAGGGACCATTAGGGATACAAAGAGTATAGTCGCTACACTCAAAGAATACTTTGGTCTTCCTGGGTAGATGACATTGGCACAAAAGTAGAGAAATTTTAAAAGACTATATTTATTCGAAGTCTTAATTCAATGAAAGGGCTATGGGATTTTAGGGATGAGAAAGAAGATTGAAGTCCTTTAATTACATAGTAAACTTTCAGAGCTTAGTGTTGGAAAGGACCAATCAACTCCAACAAACCCCATAGAAGAGAGCTGAGGTTCTAGTTTGCCCTTGGGCTCTGGGAGACATAGTAAACCTCTCCCCTATCCCCTCATCACTGAAGGGGGAACAATGAACCTTTCCCTTCCCAACCCATGAGGTGACTATGAATACGAATTATTCTTTATTATTTCTGTCTGTTAAAATGTAAGCACTTTGAGAACTGATATCGGCTTGATTTTTTTTTTTGAATCCTCATCATTTAGCATAGTGTTTCATACAAAATAATCATTTAATAAATATGTTTTCTATTACATCCCATTTAGTCTAATACCCCTCATTGTATAGATTGCTAGGCTAGAGAGGTTAAATGATTTGTGTGAGGTGACATGGAGAGTAAATAGCCAAGCCATAGCATGAACCTAAGACCTTTGACTCCAAACCTTGCTTTCTCTTCAAAAATATTCTGTCTCTCAATTTCATTAAAAAACAAAAACAAAAACAAAACATCATTGTAAGTAGCGTGGGTGGCATTTAAAAATGGAACCATCTTTAAGATACAATAACAGGAAGAAAAATAATTCCTTCTGTCTCTGAGGAGTCCAACTCCCAATTGATGTTTTAAGAACAACAAAAATAAGACAAAACAAAACAAAAACCCCAAACCTGCCAACTAGTCAGTGGAAACCTATATAAATTTCGACCATTACTGTTGCCCTAGGATAGAAATATTTCCATTTAAGAAATATTCTTTTTTGGTAATTTAATTAGACTTGTTTTTTAATGATTATCAAAGCTTGTTTACCAGCATTACATCCCAGAAACCTACCCTATTGCTATGCCATCCACAGGCCTAGAGCATGCTATGGAGCTCTGCCCTCAGAGCAGACTGGCACGGCCAATCTCCACAGCTCACTTTCACCTTCTCCGCAGTCTCTGCCAATTCACAATCCAATTAATATCACTTTTGCTGGAAACTTTGTAACATGGTCCTCATTTCCATTAGCAACTGGACAGATGCCACCATTTGGCTTCTCATACAACAACTGGGCTCTGATGACTTGAATTTATTATCAGTCTCAGTACAGATGTCTGACCATCATTTATTCCTTCGGGTTGTCAGGTCCTCTGTGTGTCTATGTATATCAATATCCATACCCATATCCATATGTGTGTATTCATATATGTATACATATAAAGATATATAGGCATATTATTGATACAATATGTATATATGAACAGAAATGTACATTTGTGTATGTATGTGCATATATACGTGTATATATACACACGTGTGCACACCTATTTCTAGTGTTGGAACTTTCTCCTCCAGGGCAGGTTACAGCCATTCTCGTAATGCTCAGAGCTGAATCACAAGAGGGACTTGATGTTCTCCCACTGTTAGAGAGGTAACTAATGAGACAGTGTCAGAAGTTTGTACGGTGTACTGAGACTGATAATAAATCCAAATGTTTAATAACAGTCCACATGAATCACATTTTACTAACACCATTTTGCCAGACAAATTCGTGACCTAATCTATTCTTTAGTTTTATAAGATGATTTTAAGAATCAAGAATGTCCAAACTTAGCTAGACTGGCCTTGAGCAAGAGATATAGAGTCAGTCTATCATTTGTTCAAGAAACATTTAGAAGGCAACTCCTATATGGTAGGCATTGTGCTAAGATCAAACTTGGATCTATTCTCAAAGGTTTTCCACTTTAGAACAACCTGCCAAAAGTAGGACTCTTTAGGGATAGCCTTTGAGAGACCAAAATAACTTTCATGCCGTGATGAGGCCTAAAGCTGACTTTACTCTATCCTTGCTTATAGATAAAATCATTTACAAACTGCTTTCAGGTAATAGTGTACAGTCAATCAAAATGCATTTATTAATCACTCTTTTCTGGGCTTTAGGCTAGGCATTAGGAAAGCAAAGGCAAAAATGATACTAAGAATCTTATTTTTTTTTATCGGTGTGCCTCTGTAAGTATATAAAAACATAGTTAAAGCCAGGTCTTCTGGCTCCAAATTCAGTGCTCTCTGGCCATATTGAACTGCTTTTCTTTGTTTCTCATATACACATACACAAATGCACACATGCAGATGCCATATTGAACTGCTTTTCTTTGTTTCTCATATACACATACACAAATGCACACATGCAGATGTACATGTATAAACACATAAGAATATAGGCATATACGTACATGTATAGTGAGCATTTATAAAATAAATATAATGGCAAGAGAGGTATTAGTGTTGTGTGGTAACAAACAAAATAAATTCAATGTTGTGTATGTTTTTAGTGAAGCAGGTGATATTCTGTTGTACTTTGCCCTCTTTAGCCCACATGTGGAATACCTAGTTTACTTCTAGATCTGACCTTTTGGGAAATTCAGCACCAACCACATTGCAAATGGCCATCTTAGTCTTAAGTTTTATTGCCTCACAAGCATGAACTGTGTAAAAGTGAATCCCAGAGTCCTTTGGGGTAAGCCCTCTAGACAGGCAGCATCTAACTAGACAGATGAAGGTTATGCCCTCCTTTTCCTCTTTTGCTATGGATTAGGAAAGGACCTACTGAGCAAGTCCAATATTGAGAACCATTGAATGTCCAATAGTCAGTCAATCCAGTGCATCCTAAACTTTTAGCACAGTTAATTGCCAGTATTATGAAGTTCCTGCCATTGTATCTGTGACAAATTCTAGGCAGGGCTCACAGACTTGAGCATGAACCTCATAAAATAGCCATAGTTGTCCATGGAGGGCCCCTACTTGCATACCTCCCTGATTACCAGTCCATATCACAGTGTTTGGCTATGATTTTGTTGTCTTTGGATGGCTGACCCAACAGGAAGGTGGCCCATCCCAAAGCATCCCCCTTGAATTGTCCCCAAGTGATCATTCCTCCTTTCGAAGGGATCTATTCTTACTTAGTAACTCTTGGCTAGTTGCAGAAGGTTTAGTAATTTATTTCCAAGTATGTACATATGGATATATAAGCATATATAAAATATAGTGTAAATTCAAATTATAAATGCTACAGATAATCATCATTCAAAAATATAATTATTGATATTTATGCTAATTGCCTTCATCTTTCTGGATTTTGAATAGAACATTTTTATTTTTATTTTTATATTAGTGAGATGAAGGACCTTGCCATTATTCATTGTGTGTTCAACAGTTTCTGAATGATCCTTTCTCATGTTGGTAGAATGGGAAAGGTGGTCCTCTTGCTTAATCCTCTCAGTCACCTGATCTATCTCCATAAGTCTCATTCTTTAGATGATCTAATGATTAGGATAACAAATGCAATCCTTTCAATCACTGAGTAGCAGCTGATTAAAATTTCTACAATGTTTGAAAATCAGCTACAGAAATGTATAGCACAACAGTAATTATATTTTAATGAGAAACAAATATTCTAATAACTTTATTAATTAAACTTTCAAATGATGGATTTAAAAAAAAGTTTATGGCACGTCTACTTCTGAAGTTATTAAAGCTTAAACTAAATGAAGACTTTTGGGAACCTTGTATATACAAAGTAAGCATTAGGTAATCTCCAGGGATTGTGGAGGAGGCAAGAGTGTGATATGGCAGTGAAAACAAACAAACAAAAAACTGAATACAATATTAGTCTATATTAGGAAAGGGATGATATACACAAGAACGGAGATAATAGAATTATTAGGATTTTGCCTTGCTCAGACTACAGAAGTAGTACTATATTTACTTCTAAAACATCACTTTTTAGAAAAGGAAAAAATCAACCATTTCTCCCTGGAATCCCTTTGGGGAGCTGGGAAGACTCCAAGGTTTCAGTCAGCTCTTGCTCTTCAAGTTTCTGCTCCTATTATATCTCCCAATAACACTTATCACAATACTGTGTATGCTGTAGGAACATAATATATGCTGGTTTGATTTTTCACATTGTCCCATATATATTACCAGTCCCAAGTTTAAGTATTGCCCCTGGGCAGAATCATAAATATTAAGCAAAATAATGCCCCTTGAACTGGATCCAAGATAGAACCATGTCACGCTAAATCACCCTATGGCATGTTGTATAACAGTGAGTTTTTTGGTGTGCTTTATTGTGTGTGTATGTATATAGGTGTGCATACTCTATGCATATATTTATAAGCCAAGGGTACATATTTAGAAATTTTATTAATATTGACAAGCGAGGATTTATGAAACATCAAACTGGAATGATCACTAATTGCTCTAGCCTGGGTTTTGCCTTCCCATTGGTAATGGGTCCAGGAGCTCCCTTTCCTAAAACACTGTTGTCAGGACTCTACCCTAGAGGTCTTCCTCACTTCCTCAGCCTCTTTCCTAAATATCTTACCCAAAGTCTCCAGCTTTCGCAAAGAATCTAGAGCAATGGTACCCATACCACTATTAATAAGCATTCCCCAAATCAAGAAAACTTGGAGAATATCCACAGTCATTGCCAGATACCACCCTTCCTTAGCACTCTTCTTCTATCTGCAACTATTTCCCTGTTTGTCCAAGCTCATGTTTGTTGCTTTCATGACACTATCTCATTTTCTGCTGTCCTTTTCTCCTTTTGTCTTCCTACTTTCCTAACATCAGAGTCTTTTCTCAGTGAGTCCTGTCTCTTAAATCCATTACTTTTATACAATCATATTTAATTGTATATATATAATGTAAGTAATTATTTTATATAATTTTATATAATGAAAAATGAGCACAGAGCAATTCTGCATACTTTTACATCTTTCTCAATATTGATACTTAAAACATAAGCTTTTGTTTCATGAAGAAGCTTGGTGTCATTAAAAGAACTATACAGTTTCCCAAAGGCAGTTTAGTTCACTTTCCTCTTTCTATTTAATTCCAGGCTCAGCTCATTGCCCATTTGCTGTGTCTTTCTAAGATATAGGTTCTGATGGGCCAGCTCTGTGGTTTGTCCATCCAACTACATAGCATAGTCTAGACAATAGACATTCTTCATCTTCTCTGACACTGTTATTATAAAAGGATTCTACTGAATTTTCTTCATCTCTTCTACCTTGCCAGCTTTCATGAAGGTCCTTTTTCTTTGGGGCTATTTCTTTTGTCTGTTTAATGTTTTGGCAGACTGCCAACATACAGACAAATGACAGGAGCCTTTAAACTTTCTCTTTAGTTTGGGGAAACTTCACTTAAACGTTTCTTCATCTCATCTGGAGTAGACATAACCCTGGAATGTTGACTCTGACAACATATAAAGTGATCACCTGTTGTTTCCTTATTTTTAATCATTGACAGTTTGTATTTGCATACTTTCCCTCCTGACCCTCTTCCCCCTCCCCTTTTAATCCGTTGGTATTCATTCCAAAACAGTGAGGATGAAATTATGTAAACCTCTGTATCTCAGTCTACCTGTCCCCTTGGTTGACTTCCTTTAATCCTTGAGATATTCTCTTCTGTTTCCTAAAGAACGATGTACCCAGAATTAGATAGAAATAAGTGGTAAAGTTCCATTTCCCTTTATTTAACTATTTCATTTCTTAGATTTCCAGACATTTAAATGAGATTGAGCCTTGTGTTTTTTTATTATTTATTTTGATTTTTATGTACAACAATATATTATGTGACATAACCATACTATAATACATAGAATTTGTTACAAATATGTAACAAATTATAATGAATATGTATGTATTTTTGACAAGAAGATATAGAACAAGAATAAAATGATTTGCAAATGTTCCCAAGGTGGCATTTACATTTAGGATTTCCTTTTCAGTTTTGGGTTTGGAGCTTAAGAACCATTAGACAAGGGGAGAAGGATCAGGCAGCTTCAAAAACCCCAGGCTGACTGCTATTTCCCTGTGGGGTTGGAGACATACTGAAAGCCTCTACTACCTCCAGTCCAGGAGAAACCAGCTTTGCTTTTAATCCTGTCTGTCCTGCTGAGGATAAAGCCTATTTTACTTAGAGAAATCTGTAATAGCAAAAGTAGTTACTATTTCAAAGCAGGAAAAAGAAATATAGAAAGGAAAGAAGGAAAACATTTTCTGGTTTGTATTGTAAAAGATTCAAGGGACAGGAATATGGAAGTAAGTATAGCACTATAAACATACATACATACATAATATATAATATATAAGCTTATATCGTGGTTACATCATCATTATCCTCATAAAGATAGACAAAACATAATAGATAAAGGAGTACCATGGGAAAGTGGCTGAATTTGGGAGAAGTAGCATGGGTCTAGGAATAGGAAGGTCTGGATTTTAGACTTAATTTTTAATAAATCACAATCTCAGTGGATAACTGAACTCATCTGTAAGAAGGAAGAAAATTATAATTAGTCAAATAACCTGACAAGGCTGAGTTGAGGATGAGATGAGAAAATGGATGCTTTCCCATGTTTTAAGAGTACAAAGGTGTCACAGGGTTCTTTAAGGTACTGGCGTGAAGTATCATTACTTTTGAAGTTTTGTGCTTAGGGCTATCTTATTCAGGATAAAGGAAATAGATGCACTCCATGTTAAATAGAGAGAGTTGGCAGAAGTGGCATAGACCTATAAATAAGATATTCTACAAAAGGCAGAACAGATGATAAACTTCTCTTTCAGCTAAAATTCAATGAAACTCAACCAATGCTTATTAATTGCCCAAATGTGAAGAGGAAATGTAGTGTAGTGGATAAAGAGCTGCCCTTAAAATCACGAAGGTGGGGGTTTGAGTTGTTCTGGTCTGAGTTTTCACACCTCCCAGGTAAACCCAACACTGTTAACATCCCAGGTCCCAATTTATCCATGCCTACCGCCCAATATACAAGTGAGGCAGAAAAGATAGCTGATCGCCATTCATAGCAAATGATCACTTATATGAGGGGATTTTATTCTGTTCTTCTCAAGATGGGATATGTCCTTGATTGTGTCTGGGTGAGAGGCATAGTATCAAGTGAAACAGACTTCTTCCAGTTTGTGGAGCACGGGAAAAATCACAAATGGGGCTATGTAAAAAAGCTGTGTTCTCTAACCAAGGTACAAATCATGGCTCTGAAGGATCTGAAGGGGAAGCAGTTTTATGCCATATTCAACAAGTCCCAAGAGGACTCAGATGATTTTGTTACTTCAGCCTAATTGCATCCACCATTCATCTTTCTTTGAATCACCTTCAATTCTTGTTTTCCAGATATCAGGGTGTTTCATGTTCTCAGACATATAACATTAGTGGGGGAATATGAATATTAAAAGAATTTTTTTGAGTCAGTGAGAAGGTTGGCATCTTTGGAAGTGCTACGAGTTTCCCAAATGTAATCTTATCTATTGCTTTCTTTTTATTCTTTTCTGAGTCTGTCTATAGTCCCTGTCTAAGATGTCTGCATGTATGGATAGACTAACTCACTGGGCTACCCACATGACTGCTTGTTATATCTAAGCAATAGGCATTCTTTATCCTCTTAGTTTATTCTGTGATAACTAATAAGGCAGTAACTTTTGATTGTTCATGGATCTCAGTGAAGAGACCTTGTGCTTCTCTCTGGGATCTGATAAAATCATCATGATGCTGTCTGCAGAAAGGAGCATTTGGGGAAAATTTTCGCCTCATGGGGAATCCCTTTTCAAATGGGTTCAAGGCAGAATCCTATCTCTACAATTGACATCCTCCATTATTGAGGCAAAAACTTGTACTCCACATATGCCTATTTATATTCTTTTCTTGATTTTATCAATATTTTTTCCATTTTCAAAAAAAATTATTTTTTCTGATTGCATCAATCAAGGAGAAATGAATGATTCTGATGTAGTGCACTGGACATACCTTTTTTTTTTTTTAAGCCCCTACTTTCTGTCTTGGAACCAATATGTGTATTGGTTCCAAGGCAGAAGAGTGGTAAGGGCTAGGCAATGGGGGTTAAGTGACTTGCCCAGGGTCACATAGATAGGAAGTGTCTGAGGCCAGATTTGAACCTAGGACCACCCATTTCTAGACCTATCTCTCAATCCACTGAGCCACCTAGCTGCCCCCCGGAAATAAAGGAGAGCTGTTGAGGAAGAAGAAAGCCTTTTGCTCTTCTGAGCTAAATGAAATTTGTGTGTGTGTGTGTGTGTGTGTGTGTGTGTGTGTGTGTGTGTGTGTGTGTGTAATTAACAATTTATAAACAAAAAGGGCTCTTGTATTCTTTAAAACTCTAAAAAGTATGTGACTGAAGATATAGCCTACTATAGAAAATCTCCTATAGAAGTTTACCCATTCCTTTTCACAATTCTTTTTTTTGTTATAAACATATTTTCCTTTTTTTCATTTAATAAGCTTTTATTTTCATTTAATAAGCTTTTATTTTCTCTGTATTTCACCTTTTAGCCTTTACCAACTGAAAAAAAAGACAAATGAAATCCTTGTAACAAATATGTATCATTAAACAAAGTAAACTCCTTTATTGGCCATGTCCAAAACTATATGATTCCCTCTTCAGCATGTGTTGATCAAATCTCTGTTTGTCTGAAGTCAGGAAGAACTTAGTTTAAATTTGGCTTCAGACATTAATGGTGCAAGTCCCTTAATCTCTGTCTGATTCAATTTCCCAAACTGTAAAATGGCGACTAGCTCACAGGATTGTTATGAGGATAAAATGAGAATATTTATTTAGCACATAGTAGGCACTTAATAAATACTTATTCCCTTCCCTTCCTCTGGAATCATGATTGGTCTTTGAATTGATCAGAGTTCTTAAGTCTTTCAAAATTGTTTGCTTTAAAATGTGGTTATATGAATTGTTCTCTTTGGAATTATTCCCACAGAATCATTAAGCTGTGCATACCCTATGACTTAGTGATACAACCCTTTTGATATTTCCATCAAGAATACCACCGATAAAGATTTTATAGAGATGAGAAAATAGGAATTTCATCCTGGAGTTGCTGGTAACCTGTTTGGGGTAAGGACACCATCTGTGATATTTTCTGTTCATGTCCTATCTTCTATTTAAGGCATCTTGAAAATTGATCCCTGAATACCTTCAAAATTGTGTTGCCTCTGGCACAGATTTTGTCTGTAGTTTGATGAGGTCTGACTGCTTTTTCCAACTTTATCTCGCCAAATAAAATATCTTCTTCCTCATACATCCAGTGCTAAAAGTAATTTTTTCATAACCATTGAAAAATTAATCAGTGAACAAGAATTTATCGAGTTCCTACTGTGTGCCAGTTATAACACTAGATATTGCAAATATTCAATCAATACATGAGATTATCACTTCTTATAGCAAGAACCTTACATTCGAATGGGGAAGAGAACATATACACATGTAAATATATACAATATAAATACAAAATGAACCAATGAAAATAAATAGAAATTGTTAAGCACAAGTTTGTACATACCTGAAAATTGATAACAACAAAAACTTTGAGAGGTAAGGAAGGCAGTAGTGGTTAGAAGGATCAGGAAAAGTTTCATATAGAAGGAAATGCTTAAGCTGCATCTTATTTAAAAAATATATTTTATTCAGCCCTTCCTTCTCCTCTCCACACCATAGAAGGCAACATCTGGCAAAAAATATACATTATATCTTTAATGTTTCCCTTTCTCCATTCATTATCTGGAACTGAACATCCCAAGTTATTCTTCCAAAATTAAATCTGTATATATATATAATGTTCTCTTAGTTCTACTCATATCTCATATGGTTCTTTCCAAGATTGAAAAAATTAATCTGCTCATCATTTTTTAAGGCACGGTAATATTCCATCACAATCATATACCACAAATTTATTAGCCATTCCTCAATTGATGGACATCCCCTCAATTTCCATTTCTTTGCCATCAGAGATATTTTGGAACATATAGGTTCCTTTCCTTTTTTCCCTAATTTCCTTGGGAAATAGATACAGCTGGGTCTATTGAGTTGCATCTTGCAAAAGGAGAGACTCTCTGAGGCAGAGGTGAGCAGGGCATTTCAGCCACAGGGTATGATTAGTATAAAAGCAAGGAGATAGGATATAGAGTGCCAAAAGTGAAGAATAGAAAGAAGACTAATTTGGCTGGACAACATAGTGCATGGAACAGAACAATATCCAGTGAGGCTGGATATATGAGTTAGGTCTAGGTTATAACGTGGTGTAAAGGCTAAACAGAGGAGTTTTAGTATTTAAGTTAATAAAATTTCTTTAATTTAATATTTAAGGAAAATTTCTTTCATAGCAATGTAAAAGACGGCCTGGAGTACTGAGAGACTTCTCTACTTCTCTCTCTCTCTCTCTCTCTCTCTCTCTCTCTCTCTCTCATTCTTTATATCAACACTCCTATTTTTTGTTCAAGGTACCATCATACAAAGCTATATATTGTTGTTGTTGAGTTGTTTTTCAGTTGTATCTGACTTTTTGTGACTCCATTTGGGATTTTCTTGGCAAAGATATTGGAGTGGTTTCCATTTCCTACTTCAGTTCATTTTACAGATGAAGAAATTGAGCATATAGGGTTAGGTGATCAAACTTGAACTCATAAAGATGAGTCTTCCTGGCTCCAGGTCCAGAACTCTGTCATCTTACTGCCTACTTATCTATATAGATTCTCTCTAACTATATCTATAGCAATATCAACTCTTTACTATTTCTGTCCAAGGCACCACTGGATGTAAGTATGTATGTATGTATGTATGTATGTATGTATGTATGTATCTCTATACATTTCCTGATAATATCTATTCAACTCTCATGTCCTACCTTAGAACAAGACTAGATAAGTTTATCAAGATTCATAGTATCTGGTAAAGGACTTCTGACAGTAGTGGTCCTCTCTTTCATACAGAATTTAATGTTGCCCTGCAGGTGGCCAAAGAATTTTGCCAAAGTACTGTAAAAATTCTCATCTCTAGTCTCTAGTATTTCATTAGTTTCAAGAAAACATTTTTTAAAAAGTCAAGAACCTGTTTGGAAAAATAAAAACAAGCCAATGCATGTAAATATGAAAAATTTTAGTTTTAATTTGGGCAAGGTTATAAGACTCTCTTCAATCTATGTTGCTTCTGTTTAAAATCCCTTCTTTTCCATTCCCACTGCCAACCTATTTCAAGAGCCTCAAAGGCTCAGGCCATTGTTATCTTAGTTGTACTTCTGTAATATCTCCGATTGGTTTTCCTTCCTCCTCTCTTTCCCTTCTCTACTTTATCCTTCACATTTCTGCTAATATATTTGCCCCTAGTCACAGATTCACTTTATTCCCTTACTCAAAAACCCTCACACAAAAATAATACAAACTTCTTGGTTTAGGAATTCAAAGCAATTCAAACTACCTTTCCAGTTTTTCTTTATATGCTTCCTCTTCATAGGCATTCTCAAGCCAAATTCATAGGCAACTCAAGCCAAAATGGACTATTCTTTCCGTAGTCTCATCCTGTTCTTTTCCTGAATTGTGTAGTATTATGTATAATTAAAAATGCCTCTTTCTTATATCTCTACATGCTGAAATCCTTTTCTTCTTGAGGTGACCCACCCTCAAAGACTCCTTCCTAAATCTCCATAGGGGGAAATAGATCTTTCATCTATTTTTTTTTCTCTCCTATGTATTTTCTTGCTTATTTGTATAAATACTTTATTCCTAAAGTGGAACATGTGGTCCTTGAAGGCCGGGAACATGTGAAGTGTTTTTTGTTTTTGCCTAGCATAGTGCCCTGCACTTTCTCATGGATTATTTAATTCTTGTTGAATATGATGAATAGTCCAAAGTGTACACTTAGCCCTCTGTCTTGTCTTGATGAGACATAGCTAGCTGGATAACACCATGGGGTATTAGAAAAAAAGAAGGAAACGATTTGTGGGTCTTGGGAAGTCGAGTGAAGGAGAGGGCATGAGGACAGCAGAGACCCTCAAAGAAGACAGGTTAATGGAGATCCTTTCCTTGAGTCCTAAAGCTTCAGAAATGAAACACTCACATACCCGACTCCCTCTGAACATCCATTCCCAGAGAGTCATTTCCATGAAGAGAATGCTTAACAAGCAGTCATAAATATTAGTGGGAAAGGTAACCTCTATTATGTATGATGAAATGGAATAAATTCTGAGTCAAGAGCCCTTAATCAAGGTTTTATTTGTGTTTAGATAGAAGTTAACAGATCCATTTGGCAGAGCTGCAAGTAATCCTACTCCTCTCTCAACAGCTTATAAAACAGATGACTCAGTGAGAGATGGGAAGGTTGTCTGGGGAATGGATTGAAGGTGGTAGTGATGATGACAGGGATGTATGGATGCCAGCTGATGGGTGAACATCTGAGGTGTCAAGGGGAGCAAAAGAGGCATCAGAGTGTTGTTACCAATATGTGGGGGTGCTGATTGTGATCAGCCCTGCATTCCTGACTATTTACACTCTACTGACTTTCAACCAGGAATTTTCTTTAGATTACTATGAGCAAGCATGCTTTTAGGGACCAGTTCTGTATCTCCTGTAAAACCAGTCATAGTGTTGCTCACATACTAGGTTTGCATTCTCTGATTCATTGTCTTAGTAACGAAATTTCTCTTGAGATCCTGAACCCGTGTGGCTGGTACCTGAGACATAAATACTTCTAGTGAATGTTCTCTGAATAGAATTTAAGCACTAACAAGAGTCAGCTGTACACCCTTCCTACTTCAAGAGTCCAAAACAAGTTTTTTGTGTGTGGCATAGACCTTTTTGACAATCTGCACCCCTTCTCAGAAAAGTCTTTTAGATGCATAAAATAAAAATTTAGAGAATTACAAAGGAAACTAGTTTCAGTAAAATACACCTGTCAAAATATTTAGAAGACAAGTTTCCAGACTCAAAGTAGAACAAGTTAAGTTGCAAATTTCTACAATGCCCATTTGTCAGAATGTTGGCTTCTGAAAGATGGATATGTGCTGAATTTGCAGAATGATTTAATTTCCTGTGTGTAGATCTGGACAAGGTTATTAAGAGGCCCTTTCAAGTTGAAGTTTCCCTCAGGAAAGCTCCACAAACACAGCTGCCTTCAAAAGAGGAGAGGAGCAGAGGGAAAGGATTAAAGTGGAGAGGCCGGGGCTGTGCAACCTCTGGCAGCCTCAGGCTTGACTCTGGGCCGCCTGGAGGTAAGGTAGCAGCAGACACCTGTCATCAGGGGCTAAAATTGGCTAGTCAGAAAATATTTGATGACAGTGATTGTGGCTTTTCAATTAAGAGATACTGTGCCATGTCTCAATGCCCACTGCTGAGCCCTTTCCTCTAGGGATGAAGTATTACTGAGAGAAAACTCGGCAGTCACAGTTCAGATGAGCAACTCCTGGATAGATCTGGAAGAAAGCTTCCTCCTTGATAGCCCCTCCAATTCTGCCACTATGGATGTGCAGGCATGAGTTTTACTGTGTTCTCTGGGTGGTCTTGTAGGCTATGGATGTGTAGATGCAAAGGCCAGCTAGGTGGCACAGTGGATAGAGCACTGAATCTAAATTCAGGAATACCTGAGTTCAGATCTGACTTCAAACACTTATCAGCTATATCACCCTGGAGAAATCATTTAACCTGGTTTTATCTCAGTTTCTCCATCTCTAAAATGAGCTGGAGAAAGAAATGGCAGAAAATAGCAAACCACTAAAGTATTTTTGCCAAGAAAACCCACCACGGGGTCACAAAGAGCTGGACATGACTGCAATAACTAAACAACAACAGCAAATATAGAGAGGACTAGTGTGACCAATAATGTCCTTGTTCAGTTCCCCTTCTCTGGCTCCTCTGAATACTCCAGCAGGCATGCCAGTGAAATCATCTCTTCTATGTCTAACTGTTCCCTGCAACACTAGGAGAATCTGAGGGGTATTTCTTGGTGTTGTATAAGGCATGACTTCTACTGCCATGCTCCAAATCACCCATTTCCCCTATGACAATAGAGGAACTCATGATGCTGATAACTTTAAAACTGAACAGGCTAATGAGGATGCTTTTATTGTGTGATATCAGTGTGATAAAAAGAGCCAGTCATTTAGGAGGTCTGAATAAGGCATGGGGAAGGTAAGGGTTACTGTTAGCATGGTTGCTGGATCCTAGCAACCTCTAGTGCCTTTCCCTGGTGGGAATAGATGTAGGTGCTTAAAACCTGGGGTAGTACTAGAAATGGAAAGGATTTATAGATTTTTGGGAAAGATCTAGAACTACAAGCTTTATTGTTCAGTTGTTTCAGTCATATCTGACTCTTTGTGACCCCATTTGGGGTTTCCTTGGCAAAGACACTGGAGTAAGTTGCCATTTACTTTTCTAGATAATTTAATATATGAAGAAACCGAAGCAAACAGCATTAATTGACTTGCCCAAGATCATATAATAAGTAAGTTTCTGAGGTCAAATTTGAACTCATGAAGATGAGTCTTTTTGACTCCCAGCTTGGCACTTTATTCACTAAGCCATCATAATTATTTGATGAATTATTTACTCAGAGATTTTGGGCATTTCTGTTGGGTGTAATAAAGTCCTTCTGGCATTCTGTGTATTTTTAACCTGAGTAATTGCATGGAATGAGAATCTTGGGGAATGTGTGTGTGTGTGCCTGCGTGCGTGTGTGTGTGTGTGTGTGTGTGCGTGCGTGTGTGTGTGCGTGTGTGTGTGTGTGTGTCTTTGTGTGTGTAGATCTGATATGGAGCTAAATTCTGATGTTTGTAGGGAAAAACATGGGTGGAGACAAAATGAGCCAAATATATGGCTGTGTGAGAAACTCTAAGTAGAAGTAGGTCAAAAAGAGTATTTGTGAGAGACATCTGCAGAGCTTTGGTCATCTGATATAGGTGATCAATTTGTTCACTATATAACCTTTAACAAGTCACGTTTAATTGTGCTCTCTCTTTTCTCACATAAGAATTAAGGGAACCTGCAGGTTCCTTCCAATTCTAAATCTTATGATTCTACGATACCAAATTATATAACATTAAGTTACAAATATACTTCATTTCCTTGTTTTTGCTTAGTATTTAGAACCAAAGTCCCTCGACAATGTTCCTTCATTGCATGACTTTGGATTCTAAAAAAAAATGTTTGTACATCCGAATATGGCAGGCCCCACCAAACTGGAAAAGCTTAAAAAAGATAATCCCCAAATGGTTTGTTTATCTGTTGTCTGAGGACCAGTCTACCTTAATTAGAACAGATTCATAATCAAGTCATCCAGAAGGTAATGAAGTTCTTAGCTAAAGCAACTCTTAAAAAATTATTGATACCTTTTATTGTTTCATCATATTCGTCTCCAAATATATCCCTCCTAGCCTTTCCAGTGAGCCATCCCTTATGACAAAGAAAAAAGAAACAAGATTTAGCAATTCCATAAAACCAACTCATTGACCATGTCTAATAGCATATGCAATATTCCATACACAAAATTCTTCACTTCTGAAATGAAGGGTGATACATTCCCACATCTCTCTCTAGGGTCTTCCTTAATCATTAAAATTACACATGTTCAGTTTTGTTTTGTTGTTCTTCCCAAGTCAATTGTAGTGATTGTGTTTGCTATTATCCTGTTTCTGCTTACTTGTCATAAAGTATTAATATAAGCATTCTATACCCCTCCAAATTCCTTATATTGGTCGTGTCTTATGACAAATAATATTCCATTATATTTATATGCTACAATTTGTTTGCAGAGTCTAGGCCAAGAGCTGTACTTCATCCAGAGAGAAGGATTGAGATGGAGGTAGAGTAATGGAGATCTCTTTATCATCTCTGATAATCTGATAAGGACAGTTTAGTTTAAGGAAATAAGGACTGGACAAAGGAGTTGTCTTTTACCTCATGCTTCCAATTCTGTCTCCAGGAGCATGGAGTTTATTATATATATTTCAAGACTCATTTCACACAAAAGAACCCCACCGAAACTTTGCAGATGCGCAGAAGTTACAAATTATGTCACATCAAAACACAAAACATTGGCTTCAGAATAGACCAAGGCCAAGGCTGAATTTTGACTGGGTTCTTATCAGAAAGCCAAGTTGGGGAGTATCTTGGCCTTGGCTATAACAGGCAGCAGCATTCCTTGCTGTGTTAACAGTGTTAACCCTTTAAATTCAGGTTTGATAAGAACTTAAAGCTTTTCAATAAGGCCATAATACATTTCAACAAGAAATCACAAGGATCACAAAAGGGGTCAAAAGAGGAGTCTCAGATTTTTATCTGTTCTCTTATTGGCTTCCCACAGAGTAAACAAAAGGAAGCTGTTATGGTACAGAAAAATGGTCCATAAGCATCTACTTTTTCCCCTTTGCTACCAGAAAAAGTGTTTATATGAATATTCTAGTGCATATTGAAACTTTCTATTTGATGTCCTTTATATTTTATGTACCAAAGAGCAGTATTTTGGTCAAAGGGTAAGACATTTAAATTATTTTTAAAGATAATTTCAAATTGTTTTCCACAATGTTTGGAATTCATAGCCCCATCAACAGTGTATTAGTATACTGGTCTTTCCACAACAATTCAAACAAATGGTATCTCCATTTTTGTCAAATTTGTCATTGTCTGGATGAGATATAAAATTTTAGAATTGTTTTAGAATTGTTTTTTCCTTATATTTAGAGATTTGGAGATATCTTTTATAAGATTTTTTATCAGTTCATAATTCTTCAGTCGAAGATTGTTCATATGCTGAGAAATGGTTCTTGGTCTTAAATATTTGTGTTAATTCTTTATATGTCTTTGTCATCATATTTGATGTTAAGAAATAAGTCCCCCCCCAAAAAAAAATGGCAATGTCTTTTCTACTGTATATGCATTAATTTTGTTAGCAAAAAATCTTTTCAATTTCATGTGATTGAAATTTATCTTTTATGATCTCCATGTCTTATTTGGTTACGAATTCTCTGCCTGGCTATAATTATGAAAGTAGTTGATTTTGTTCTCTTGTATGTTTTTTAATGTTCTAACTTTTTACATTTAGGTCATATTTGTTTTGATTTATTGTGGAATGTTGTATTAAATGTTGGTCTAAACCTAATTGTTGTAAAATGCTTTCCAGTTACCCCAGCAACCCTAGGTTATTTATTTCTCAGGTTTATCATATGCTGGGTTACTGCTTAATGGTTTTTTTTATTATATATTATGTACTTTGTTCCTCTGACTTTTTTTATTAGTTATGCTGTTTTGATGATTATTGTTTTATAATGTACTTTGAAGTCTAAAGTACTATTTTTCCTTTATTCCTGCATTCTCTCTAATCGTTCTTATTATTTTAAACCTTCTTCTCCAAATAAATGTTGTTACTAGTATGTCTAACTATATAAAACATAAAATATAGTTGTATAAAAAATTGAGGGCAGCTAGGTGGCACAATGGAAAGTCACTTAATTCTGTTTGCCTCAGTTTCCTCATCTATAAAATAAGTCAGAGAAGGAAATGGTAAATCATTCTAGCATTTTTGCCAAGAAAATCCCAAATGAGAGGTCACAAAGAATTGTACATGACTGAACAACGAAATAAGATATTGCCTTGGTAGTTTGATAGGTTATATGGCACTAAATGAATAAGTCTATTTAAATAGTAGCCACAGAAATTTGTAAAGAGTTGGTCAGAGTAGTTGATGGACTTGATAAATCCATCAGGGACTCCATTAGAGGATGGATTTTCAAAACTGATAAAATCATGGACCTTTAAAATATCGAAGTATTATGTATAGCATGAGGCTGTTAGCTAAGATGGAAAATTAGAAAAGCAAGAAATGCTTTAAAAAATTATCTCTTCCATGAAGTAAAATCTTATTTTATAGTAATATGGAAACATTTTAATTTTTAATATAGTAAATATCAATAGATATGATGAACATAAATAAAACTTTGTGGTTGTGGGGTGGTTCCTCAAAAATCTCAAGATTACAAAAGGGTCTTGAAAACAAAATTTTGAGAACTTTTGTTTCTTTTATGAAGCAAAAATTCTTCTTATCTCTTGTCACCTATCCCAATAATGTTCACCAACTGTCTCCAGTCATGTCTCCTTATAAAGAATTCAATCCAATCTGACAAATAATAATAATAAGCAAATATTAATACTAGGTGCAAGGAATAGTACTAGGTGCTAAGATCACAAAGACAACTTAAGTACTCTTTGCCCTTAAGGAGCTATCATCTGCTGGGATGAGGGAAGGACTACATATGTATCCCATGTGTTTTTACAATGTTTTACCAAATAATATATAGCAATTTCAGGACAAGAAGAGAATGAACAATTGAGACTATTAGAGAAAGGCTTAAGTGGGACTGAGTACTTGAGCTGTGCTTTGAAGGAAGGCAGAAATGGAAGAAGTAGGGGTGAGGAGGGAGGGCATTTTAGTAAAAGTCAAAAGGGGACAACATATTCAAAGTCATGGAACATTTCATCAAGAACACGATATGCAGACATTCAAACTCATGGTATTTTTAAAGCAGAGACTATTTCAAAACTTGACAAGTTGATTTGGCCAACTTTCAGTTCTTCTTGTCTTGATATTTTCAGATTCATGTACTTGTTTATTGCTGCATTTTAAATCATTGGGGCTATATTTGTATCTCATCTTCAACCCAGATCAGAATTTTTATTTTTTAATCAGGTTCAGCAGCTACTGCTTCATGCTGTGAAACTATATCTAAGTAATCATAGAGTCGTTAATGGGTCAGCAATTCCATTCAACAATATTTGATGAATATTTCTTTGTGTAAAGCCCTGTATTAGGCACTGATAGGGATAAAAAGAAAAGTAAAACATAGGCCTTGTCCCTGTGAAATTTACTACTTTTTAAGGGAGATAAGAAAAGTACCCAAATAACAATAGCACCTCCTGGGCCAGGGTTACTGAGTCTTTTTTAGGGCTCCTCATCCATCTTTGATGTTCATCTTTCACTCAACTCTCGACTATGGCTCCAAGAAGCTGTTGTGTGTGTAGTGGCCACACTTTGGTGAAACCTTTTTAGCAGATAGCTAAACTAGACTGAGGGCGACCAACAGACTTCAAATCTGGTGAGTTTGGAGGGTATTTACCTCTTGAGGGTATTTAAGTGAGGCAGAGATGCACAATGTTATTAGTCTCACTTTTTCTTTGAAAGTCATCAAAGGGGGTGGCAGGGTGGCTCAGTGGATTGAGAGCCAGGTCTAGAGATGGGAAGTCCTGAATTCAAATCTGACTTCAGATACTTCCTAGCTGGGCGACCCTGGGCAAGTCACTTGACCTCATGACCTAGCCCTTACCACTCTTCTGCCTTAGAACTAATATTTAGTATTGATTCTAAGATGGAAGGTAAGAGTTTAAAAATAATAATAAAATCATCAAAGGTTGGTGACTGGACAGAAGTCAATAAAACTAGCAATGGCCAGAGATGTGGTAGATGACCTTGGAGTCTTCATTTTCTGAACAAACTCTAGGATTTCCACAAGATCTGCTTCAGTCATCTTGAAGGCACTTGGAATGAATTGTTCTTATCTGCCTATTCCTCTGGTGTCTTAAAGGGCATTTAGAATTGGGTGAATCTGGGTTTAATAAAAGTCAGGTGATTTTATTTTTGATTGCTTTTGTTCTGTTCAATTAAGAGAAATCACTGGCAGCAGCTAGTGGCTCAGTGAATTGGGAGCCAGGCCTAGAGATGGGAGGTTCTGGGTTCAAATCCAGCTTCTGACACTTCCTAACTGTGTGACCTTTGGTGAGCCACTTAATTTCCTTTGCCTAGTCCTTACTGTTCTTCTATCTTGGAACCAATACACAATATCGATTCTAAGATGGAAGGTAAGGGTTTTAAATAGAAGAAAAGAAAGACTATCACCTACTTCTTCCCACCAAAAGAATCCCCCATCCACATATTTTCCCCACTTTTAGCAATTTTAAAGAAAGTACATTTTTTTTCTCAACAGATAGTGTCTATAAAATTTGTTATTCCAAGAAGGGTAAAGGCAAGAAGTATGAATTGATACAATATAAATTCATGGATGAAAGTTCCAGTATGAAGAGAAATTGAGAGTAATTAATCATTTAGCATTCAAATCATTTCTGGACCCCCAATGACTTTAGGTTTAAATCTTGAGGTTTTTTTTAAATGGCAGTTTACCTGCTTTGGCTCAGTGGTTCCTTCACTTTCCAGTTGTTCAGCATATTAATAGACACAGGCAAGGAATAGTATAAAAACAGTACATTGTGCAATTCTGCCACACTTAAATCCAACTCACACAATAATCAAGACTTCAACCTGTGATGTAATTGCCCCCCTTTGAAAATGGAGGATGAAAAAAATATCATCAAAACCAGTAAAACATTTAAATGAGATAGAAATAAGTAGAGACATTGTGGCCTAATGCATAGTGTAAAGAAGGGATTAACTCTCCCCTGCCTGTTTTTAGATTTAATCACCAGAAGTGTATATACCCCACTTATCCTTAAGTATGGGGAGGTCTGTGACACATATGCGCAATAGTGGGTGATGAATCAGAATCGACTGACTGCCCCCTGGGTAGTCCTAAGCAAATTGGTCCACATAAAAGTGGAAGGGAGGCACAGGAAATGATGAAAGGAATGGTCTTTAAAAGTGGCAAAAAATTCCTGTGATCAGGTCTTTTGCCTTCAACTTGAACTTGAAGGAGCTCAGGCTTGGGACCTTGGATAGCTCTTGGATTTTTCCCTTAGAACTACCACGTGGAGAAGATGGTGGCATAGAAGCAGCAAGACTCCAGATCTCTGTAAAGCCCTTCACCACCAGTCAAGGACAAAGGGCTTCAAGGGAACAGAAAACCAAATCTGACAACAGAACAAAGCTGGAGATTCCTCCAGCTGAACCCAACTTAAAAGGTACATAGAAAAAAAGAGAAAAAAGCCTAAATTCCTAGAACTATTTGGTGGGAGGGGAAAGAAAGGAGGAAGATCCCAGATCCTCACCTCCACTTAATGTGCTGAGTCTCCAAAGGATCTTGGAATCTCTGGGTGGGCTAGGGTGCTAGTCTGAGGGAGTGCCTTGCTGGCATAGCTATGCCAAACTCAAGGCTCTGATCACAGACAGGAGGGAGGCTGAGGGGGGAGAAACCCAGAGAGGGTGAACATATAATCCATCTTGAGCTGCCACCCCTTCTCTCGAGGTTTTGACCTCAGGGCATTTGGAGCTGTGCAGATCAACCAGGCTTAATCCTATCAATACAGCAGGCAAGAAGTCTTTGGAGGACAGGGAAGCTCCAACACCCCTCCCCTTAAACTACAATGAAAGTAGCCAAATTCACTTCTTTAGCTTTTACCACCAGCTGGGGAAAAATCTGGCCTCAGGTCCCACTAACCTAATTAATCAACAAAACAGAGAAGAAGCCCTCCCTGAACTGAATATCCCAAACCCACAGATTAAAAAAAATGATCAGAGGACCAAGATTATAACCAATTACAGGGGAGAAAGAAGAAAAAAATATGAGTAAATAACAGAAAAAGAAAAAAGAAACCACAATTGACAGCTTCTATCCAGAAATTTTACAAAGAGCAAATGGATCAGAAGAAGATAAAAAAGAACATCAAGAAAAAAACATAGAAACTTCAGTGAAATGGATACAGGCTTTGGAATAACTTAAAATTCAATTAAAACTCAAGAATTCAAAATTCAATTAACTCAAGAACTCATAATTCAAATAATTCAAGAACTCAGAAAACAATCAACAGAGGCTAAAGACAATTGAGAAAAGGAAATACATGATCTAAAACAAGAAAATAATGACTTAAAAGACCAAACTGACCAGCTGAAAAATGAAGCAAAGAAGGTAAAAGATGATCTACAAAGAAAATCAGACCAGAAGGAGAATGATGAGCAAAAAAGTCACGGCTGAAATTCAATCTTTAAAAATTAGAATTCAAAAACTATAAGCAAATGACTTCACAAGGCAGCAAGAATATATACAACAAAATAAAAAAAATTGAAAAATTTGAGGAAAATATGAAACATCTCATTGATACAACCACAGATCTGGAAAACAGATCTCGAGGAGACAATTTAAGAATCATTGGTCTACCGGAACATCATGACAAAAGAAAAAGGTTGGACATTATCCTACAGGAAATTATATAAGAAAACTGTCCTGACATTCTTGAACAAGGGGGAAAAGTGGAAATTGAAAGAATCCACAGATCATTTCCTACATTTAACCCACAACTGACAACTTCCAGGAATATTATAGCCAAATTCAAAAACTACGAGACCAAGGAAAAAATATTATAAGCTGCTAAGAAGTCATTCAGATACCAGGGAACCACAGTTAGGATAACACAGGACCTGGCTGCATCTACACTGAAGGACCATAAGGCATGGAATATAATATTCTGGAAAGCAAGAGAGCTGGGTCTACAACCAAGAATCAACTATCCAGCAAAACTTACTATATTCTTGCAGTGGAAAGTATGGTTATTCAACAAAATTGAAGACATCCAAGCATTCATAAAGAAAAAACCGGACTTAAAAAAGTTTGCTGCCCAAATACAGAACTCAATAGAATCACCATAAGGTAATTAACAGAGCAGGGGAAAAAAACAAAACAAACAAACAAAAAAACCTTTTCTTTAAGAGACTCAATAAGTTCAATTGAATTATATCCCTATAAGAAAAGAAGATATTGGTAACTCTTAAAAATTGTTATTATCAATAGGGTAACTAGAAGAAGTATACTTAGAGGGAACAGGGACAAATTGTATAGAATAAAATGTGAAGATATATATATATATATAAATGTGAAGAGAGAGAGAGAGATAAAACTAGAGGTAACAAAAAGGAGATAATATTAAGAGAAATGGGAAAACAGACAAAATGGAGTAAATTTTTTTTCATAAAGAAACATGTGAGGTGAACAGGGGAGAAGGCCAATAAAATGGAAGGGTAAAGAGGTTGGAGAAAGGAAATACTTAATTCTTAAGTGCATTGAAATTAACTTAAAGAGGGAAGAAAAATCAGATCCATTGGGACAGAGAATAGATTCGTGCCCTATAGAAAAGTAGAAGGGTAACAAACGGAGTGGTGGGGAGGGAAGCAATACTAGGGAGGGAAAAGGCGAGGGGGAAGCACAGCTTAATAAGACCCTAAAGAACAATAAGAGAGGAATAAGAAGGGAGGGGGAAAGAAAGGGAAGTGCAATAAGGGAGGGGATTAGGGGAAGTGATTAAAAACAAAACACTGGTATAGAAGGAAATAGTGAAAGAAGAAAGGGCAGGACAAGGAGAGGGAATCAAAGTGTCTGAGAATACACAGTTGATAATTATAACTTTGAATGTGAATTGGATGAGCATGCCCATAAAATGGAAGCGAATAGCAGAGTGGATTAGAAACCAAAATCCTACCACATGTTGTCTACAAGAAACACACGTGAGACAGGTAGACATACATAGAGTAAAAATAAAAGGCTGGAGCAAAATCTATTGGGCTTCAACTGAGAAAAAGGAGGCAGGAGTTGCAATCATGATTTCTGACAAAGCCAAAGTAAAAATGGGTCTGGTTAAAAGAGATAGGGAACGTAATTACATCCTGATAAAATGCAGTATAAACAATGAAGAAATAGCAGTACTCAACATGTATGCACCAAATAGTATAGTTTCCAAATTTCTAAAGGAGAAGCTAGTGGAGTTCAAGGATGAAATAGAAAGCAAAACTATATTAGTGAGACCTCAACCTTCTGCTATCAGAACTAGATAAATTGAACCAAAAAATAAATATGAAAGAGAAAAGAGAGGTGAATGAAACCCTAGAAAAATTAGAGCTAGTAGATATATGGAGAAAAATAGAGACAAAAAGGAATACACTTTATTTTCAGCAACACATGGAACATTCACAAAGATTGACCATGTATTAGGGCATAGAAACATGACAAACAAATCCAAAAAAAGCAGAAATAATAAATGCAACCTTTTCAAATCATTATGCAATAAAAATAGTTATTAGCAAGGATACATAGAGAGGCAAGCCAAAAACTAATTGGAAATTAAATAATATGATTTTCCAAAATAAGTTAGTTAAAGAACAAATCATAGAAACAATTAATAATTTCATTGAAAAGAATGACAACAATGAGACTTCTTACCAAAACCAATGGGATGTAGCCAAAGAAATACTAAGAGGGAAATTTATATCCTTGAGTGAATATTTTAACAAATTAGGGAGGGCAGAGGTCAGTAAATTGGATATGCAACTTAAAAAACTAGAAACTGATCAAATTAAAATCCCCAGATGAAAACAAAATTAGAAATACTAAAAATCAAAGGAGAAATTAATAAAATTGAAAGTAAAAGAACTATTGAATTAATAAATAAGACTAGAAGTTGATACTTTGAAAAAACAGATAAAATAGACAAAATATTGGTAAATCTAATAAAAAAGGAAAGAAGAAAACCAAATTAACAGTATCAATGATGGAATGGGAGACCTCACATCTAATGAAGAGGAAATTAAGGCAATCATTAAAAACTATTTTGCCCAATTATATGGCAATAAATATAGCAATATAGGTGATAAGGATAAATATTTACAAAAATATAAATTGCCTAGATTAACAGCAGAAGAAATAGAATAGTTAAATAATCCAATATCAGAAAAAGAAATTAAACAAGGCATTAAAGAACCCCCTAAGAAAAAATCGCCAGGGCCTGATGGATTCACAAGTGAATTCTATCAAACCTTCAAAGAACAACTCATCCCAATACTATACAAATTATTTGACATAATAAGCAAAGAAGGAGTTCTACCAAATTCCTTTTAGGACACTAATATGGTACTGATCCCAAAGCCAGGCAGACAAAAAATAGAGCAAGAAAACTATAGACCAATCTCCCTAATGAACATAGATGCAAAAAATCTTAAATAGAATATTAGGAAAAAGACTCCAGCAAGTGATCATGAGGGTTATACATCATGATCAGGTGGAATTTATGCCAGGAATATAAGGATGGTTCAACATCAGGAAAACCATCCACTTAATTGACCATATCAACAAGCTAAGAAATAAAAATCACATTATTATCTCAATTGATGCTGAAAATACCTTTGACAAAATACAACATCTCTACCTATTGAAAAGACTAGAAAGTATAGGAATAGAAGGAACTTTCCTGAAAATAATAAACAGTTTATATCTAAAACCATCAACAAGCTTCATATGCAATGGGGATAAATTAGAAGACTTCCCAGTAAGATCAGGAGTGAAACAAGGATGCCCACTATCATCTCTATTATTCAACATTGTACTAGAAACACTAGCAGTAGCAATTAGAGAAGAAAAAGAAATAGAAGGTATTAAAATAGGTAATGAGAAGACCAAGCTATCACTTTTTGCAGTTGATATGATGGTCTACTTAAAAAATCCTAGAGAATCAATTAAAAAGCTAGTGGAAATAATCAACAACTTTAGCAAAGTTGCAGGATACAAAATAAATGCACATAAATCATCAGCATTTCTATATATTTCCAGCACATTAGAGCAGCAAGAGTTAGAAAGAGAATACCATTTAAAATCAACCTAGACAATATAAAATACTTAGGAATCTATCTACCAAAACAAATACAGTAATTATATGAACACAACTACAAAATACTTTCCAAACAATTAAAAATAGATCTAAATAATTGGAAAAACATTGAGTGCTCATGAGTAGGACCAGCTAACATAATAAAAAGGACCATTCTACCCAAATAATTTACTTATTTAGTGCCATACCTATCAAACTACCAAGAAACTTTTTTATTGAATTAGAAAAAAAACTATAACAAAGTTCATTTGGAAGAACAAAAGATCAAGAATATCAAGGAAATAATGAAAAAAAATGTGAAGGAAGGTGGCCTAGCAGTACCAGATATTAAACTGTACTATAAAGCAGTGGTCATTAAAACAATATGGTACTGGCTAAGAGACAGAAGGGTGGATTAGTGAAATAGACTTTGGTTAAGTGACGTCAACAAGACAGTCTATGATAAACCCAAAGAGCCCAACTTTTGGGATAAAAATTCACTTTTTGACAAAGACTGCTGGGAAAATTAGAAAACAATATGGAAGAGATTAAGTTTAGTTCAACATCTCACACCCTACAACAAGATAAATTCAGAATGGGTGAATGACTTGAATATAAAGAAAGAAACTATTAAGTAATTTAGGTGAGCACAGAATAGTAAACTTGTCAGATCTCTGGGAAAGGAAAGATTTTAAAACCGAGGAAGAGTTAGAAAAAATTATAAAATGTAAAATAAATAATTTTGATTACATTAAATTAAAAAGTTTTTGTACAAACAAAAACAATGCAACCAAAATCAGAAGGGAAACAAGAAATTGCAAAAAAAAATCTTTATAATAAAAAACTCTTATAGAGATCTATTTACTCAAATATACAAGGAGCTAAATCAATTGTATAAAAAATCAAGCCATTCCCCAATTAATAAATGGGCATGGGACATGAACAGGCAATTTTTAGATAAAGAAATCAGAACTATGAATAAGCCCATGAGAAAGTGTTCTAAATCTCTAATAATTAGAGAAATGCAAATCAAAACGACTCTGAGGTACCACCTTATACTTAGCAGATTGGCTAAAATGACAGCAGAGGAGAGTAATAAATGTTGGAGGGGATGTGGCCAAATTGGGACATTAATGCATTGCTGGTGGAGTTGTGAACTAATCCAACCATTCTGGATCACAATTTGGAACTATGCCTAAAGAGAGCTAAAAGACTGCCTGCCCTTTGACCCAGCCATACCATTGCTGGGTTTGTAACCCAAAGAGATCATAGGGAAAATGACTTGTCAAAAAATATTTAAAGCCGAGCCCTTTGTGGTGGCAAAAAACTGAAAAATGAGGGTATGCCTTTCAATTGGGAAATGGCTGAACAAATTGTGGTATATGCTGGTGATGGAATGCTATTGTGCTAAAAGGAATAATGAACTGGAGCAATTACATGTGAACTGGAACAACTTCCAGGAATAATGCAGAGTAAAAGGAGCAGAACCAGAAGAACATTGTACACAGAAACTGATACACTGTGATAAAATTGAAAGTAATGGACTTCTGTACTAGTGGCAATGCAATGATCCAGGACAGTTCTGAGGGATTTATGAAAAATAATGCTACCCACATTCAGAGGAAGAACTACAGTAGGGGAAAGACAGAAGAAAAACAAGTGCTTGAAGAAATGGGTTGATGAGGACATGATTTGAGATGTAGACTCTAAATGACCACCTGAGTGCAACTATCAATAATATGGAAATAGGTCTTGATCAATGACACATGTTAAAACCAGTGGTAATGTGCATCTGCTATGGGGTGGGGGGTTATGGAGGATGGAGGGGAGAATAAGAGCGTGAATCATATAACCATAGAAAAATTTTCTAAAAAGTAAAAATTCAAAATTGTAGAGAAAAAAAATTTTTGTATGTAATTGGGAAATATTTAATTAATTATAATTTAGACATTATCAACAAAAACAAGAACAAAAGAACTACCACGTGGGTGAGTGAAAAAGACTAACTCTTTTTCCTATCTTTCTCAGAGGTATTAGCCTCTGGAGAGACCCCTAGTCTTGGAGGAGATCTTGTGGTAAAAACCATTGTGTCATTTACCTCTGGGACCCCTTTACTGCTGCCTCTGAAGCCCTGCCTGGTTTGGACTGGGCCAGAGTAATTATCTACTCTCTCTGATTTTCTTACTTTCATTTTCCCTCTATTTTATAAATAAATTGTTAAAAAGTCATTTTGACTTGAGTAATAATTACAGGGACCACGTTTCTCATAAATTTAGTTCAACCTTTAATTTTTATCCCTTACAATCACAAAGCAAGCCATTACAGTCAAGATATAGGGCTTCACGTTCGATCTTTGCTATATATTTGACCATGGGCAAATCATTTAACATTTTAGTAACTTACACAATTGTGTAAGTTGAAGAACATCTGTTAATCTGAATTGGTAGATCAGTTTTCCTTACCCTAAACAGGGAAATAACCAATAAAATGAAAAAATAAAAGAGTAAGACAAAAAAATATATGCAAAGGGGGCAACTGGGTAGCTCAGTGGATTGAGACCCAGGCCTAGAGACGGGAGGTCCTAGGTTCAAAGCCAGCCTCAGACACTTCCCAGATGTGTGACCCTGGGCAAGTCACTTGATCCCCATTACCTACCCTTACCACTCTTCCACCTATGAGCCAATACACAGAAGTTAAGGGTTTAAAAAAAATTAAAAAAATATATATGCAAAAACATTTGAGAATAAATTCAATTTCTTCTTTCCACCCAAAGTAGTTTGTTCAATAAGTTCTATCAAAAGATTTACCTTTCAATAGGATCTAGTAGAGGCAAAGTGTCTCTATGACTGGTGAAAAGGCAAAAGACTTTTGTGTCCTTGGTCTTGATTTTCTTGCTAGAAAATTGTTTCTCTGGAATCCACCTATTTGGCATTGACCATTCACCTAGCTGCTTTCTCCTGCACTTAGAAAAAATTCTTGGCTTGACTAGCCTCTGGAGGCTTCCATGTTTGGGGTTGTTTTTATTATCTGCCTTTATCATCACAAGTCCTAGATGAGACCTCCAGCTCAGGATCATAGATTTCAAGCCAGAAGGCAACTGTGGCCCAGAGAGGGTAAGTAACTTATTCAAAATCACATGGGTAGTAAGTGGCAAGATCAGGATTTGAATGAAGTTCCTCTCCCTCTAGATCAAATGCTTCTTGCATTGTATTGTGCTATCACTTCTCAGTTTTCCCTGGGAGGTGGGAGAAGCAAACTGCTCTATTGGATCTCTGAGAGAGTGACCTTCCTTTTAGGATGAAAGGAAGCACACAGGGAAAAAGGGTTTTCCAGTGTTTACTCCAGAGAGCCATGAGCAGTAAGATTCTCTAGGTGGAACATTCATAAACTTAAACATTTCTTGTGAATATTATAAAGAAAAACTGTCTTGATCAAGTAATCATCCCCTGGTGTCCCTTTGGTCAGAGGAAAAAACAATGGGTTTGGATGGTTTGACCTAGTTTAATATATTTTTCATTATTATAAAAGGAGCATTATTTCTGAAAAATTCCAACATACAGTAAAGGGGCAAACATTTTTTTTCCTACCACAAATGCTTAAGGGGAAAAATGGGAATAGAAGATAACTTGACAATATCCTTTATCAAATTTTCTGATTGAAATTGTATAAATAATTGAGCCATAACCAACAATCATGTTCTAAAACATTGCCTGAGGTATTTATCAACTTGGGGGATGGCCTGACATGATTAATGCCCATTTCCAATGAGAAAATTTAGGGAAGATGAAGAAATAAGGGCTTGCAGTGCCTTGTTGAGATATGGCCCTTGAAAGAGGGATTAAAAAATGCTTTAATGATATTCAGATCTCTGAAAATGGCTTGGGTAAAACAGATCTTTAATGAGCAACAACACAACAGCTTTTTACAAATGACAGGAGATTAGATAATCTTTATGCAGAAACTGAGGCCTGTTGGGCCCTGATCTTGACAGATATCTAGAAGGCTGACACATTCTTCAGCATGAATAACTTAATTTTCTAAGTCACTTAGATAAATTATAAGACACACAATCTATCTGATTTGTTAATGGGAGTAACCTAAGACAATTATTACAGATATATTTCCTTCTGTCATCAGGTTGCAGGATCCTGCTGTTTTTTAACCTCTTAATTGCCAACATTTTTTCTGGGCCATACATCAAGTTAGGCATGCTGCTTTTTTGATTATATCCTTATTAGGATGAGGTCCCTTTGAAACTCTTAAATAGGTCAGCCCGACTTATCTGTTTGTTAAATAATAGCCTAATGTTTCAGTGGAGGAGCTCATTTTATCCACATCTAGAAGAGTGATTTAATTAAAAATTTTTGTCATTTATGCTCCAGGTTATTTTTGATCTTTTTGAGAAAGATCAGCTTTAAAGTCTGGGCAAGGCATCATGGTACACCAAGGAGAGCACCGTTTTTGGAGTCAGAGATCCTGAGTTCAAATTTTCAGTTGTTCCAATTACTAACTACATGATAAAACCTTCTTGTATCTCAGTCTCTTAATCTACAAAATTAGAACAGATAATTCTTAAGGTCTCTTCCAGTCCTGAATTTGCAAAATGAAAGGGTGCAGGTGGTCTAACGAAAACTCTCTTCTGGAAGTAGTGAAATTTTACATAAATATCCAGGTTAAAGAATGAAATGAGAAAATGGAGTAATTTTGGACCTACAAATACTAGATCTAATATTCTGTACTTTGCAGGGTGCTTTGTTCTGGCAATGTTACATGAGGAAAGGACAGCAAGCATGTATGGTCAAGCTCTTGGGCATAACTGTTTATCAAGATTTGATATGTATTCAATAAAAGGAAATATGGAAAGAAAGACATGTGAAGCAATGTAAAACAAGCTGACAAAATAAGAAGGTCATATGCATTGACAGCAATTCCCAAAATGCATTTGACCTTGTTAGAGTAGAACGATTTTATTGGTTGTCTCCCAACAAACTATTTCTTATTGATTATGTTAAGATAATAAATATTCCTTGATAGCTACCACTGCAGAGATAACTTTGCCTAGGCAAAATACTGTCAGAATAGATATTCTTCACCAAAAATTATCTGACACTGTTCAACACAGTGTTTAGAAGGAAGAGATTCCTTATAGGTTATGAGATTTTTCCAAATGCTCCTATTGTTCGATAAAATTGTATTGATTAAATGAAGACCTAGAAAATTACTGAGATCTCTCTGTACTCAGAAGAGATCAGCTTAATTATCTACAGAAAAAAATGGGTGAAATAACTGTTGAGATCATGCTATGACACTTACATAAGCAGTCTATTTAGTCCTATAGTACATATATATGTTGGGTAGAAATTACATATAACCAGTGATATAGCCCTTAATTAGAAAGGAAGAGAAAAAAGTAATCTGGGTTGCATTTTATGAAGTGGACAGTGATTCCAATGATCCCAAGATTCTTCCTGCCACAAAAATCAGTCTTTTAGGCAATATTCTCTTAACAATGCCACTGAGGTGCGAATCATAAAACCCCAGTGTTTTAAAAGAATTTTAAAAATGTGGGTGACCCAAAGAACAAGTGAGAAACATTCATGGTGAACATAGGTGAACTCCATCCAGCAAGTTACCAACCAAGGCTTCTGTGCAAGAAGTGCTATTAAAGCTATGACCCTGTCCAGTAATTCATGATGGCTGAATAAGTTGTGGTATATGAATATAGTGGAATAGTATTGTGCCATAAGAAATGATAAACAGGATAATCACAAAAAAAAATCCTGGAAAGGCTTACGTGAACTAATGCAAAGTGAAGTGAGCAGATTAGGAGAACATTGTATACAGTAACATCAGTAATGTATGATAATTAACTGTAAATGATTTAACTCTTATCAGCAATGCAAGGAACCAGGATAACTCTAAGGGACTCATGATGAAAAAACCTATCCATTGCCATAGAAGGAGTGAATGAAGTCTGAAGCACACTATTCTTACTTTACCAAATTGACCAAAATTCACTCCATGAATTTTTCTCTAAAAGTAAGTGTTATGTGTCATCTTTCAAAAGATGAACATGAAAATAGGTATTGTATAATACTTGCATGACCTGTATCATATTAACTGCTTTCTTGGAGAGGAGGAGGGATGGAAGGGAGGGAGAGAACATGGATTGCAAAAATGTCAGAAAACGATTATCACATATTGTGTTGACATGTTAAAGTTTTTTTTAAAAAAGTTTTGAGTCAAGGACTATATCATAGGAAAAGATATTGGGTTGACCAAATTGTAAGAGTGAATAATATGATGAATGAACAGATCTCTTCCATCTACTCTAGCATCCATGAAATTAAAAAAAAAAAAGATCCAGAAGAAACAGATGCTCTTGGAGAATTTAGGAGAACATCATAGCTCTCAATCTAGAAGAGAATCCAGAGATAAGTCAGGCCAGCCAACTCCCTCATTTTATAGATGAAGAAAGTGAAGGTTAAGGGAGATAAAGTAACTTGTCTAAAATCTCCAAGATCATAAGTATCAGAGGCATGATTCGAACTTAGTTTCTCTGGCTTCAAAGTCATTGCTCTTCATGATATTATAGATTAATAGGAAGATTATAATATCGATACAAACAAAACCACAGACAAGGCAGCCTTTTAAGTACCAAGACGGAATTTTAAAAGTTGTCACTCTGTCTATTCCAAACTTTCTCTCCTCTTTTTGTCCAACATTACCACAATATCACTATTTTTTAGCAGGATTTTTTTCTTTACTGAGAGAATTGAGGTCATTAATTGCAATCACTCTCATCTATATTCCCATATTTCAAAACTTCTCTGTATCTTCATCCATTCTCTCCTCCTTTGCTCTTGTTCAAAAGATGAAATAAGGCCCTTTTACTCACCAAGGCTAACCCTACTATCCATTTCCTGGGTTCCTTTACTTTCTGATTTCTCCCCTTGGTTGTTCTCTCTCTCTTAGTTTCAAAATACCCTGATTTTTTGGCTTCTTTCCTGTTGTCTATAAACATGTCAAAGACTCCTCTGGCCATTAAAAACCAAATCAAAACAAACAAACAATTTCCTTTCACTGGGTTCCCTTAAGATTTTTATCTCTCCAAAATTTCATTGCCAGACTTCTACAGAAAGTTATATGTAATAGCCGTCTATTCTCTCACTTTCCATTCAACACATTATCTATTTGGAAGGGGTCACAGAACAATTTCTTTTGTTTGTTTTTATTTTGCTCAAAGTGTAATATGTAACATTTTGTCTTGTCTTATTTGATTAAAATGTAAGTAGCTGGTTTAGTTATTTAAGCCATTACAATCCCTTAAAATCTAACAGGTAGCAGGCTTTATTGGTAAGTTCTGAGCCCTGAGTTTACAGTCATTTTTAAAAGTTCTAACCTCTTCTCTTTAATTTAATAATGAAAATATCCTCTGAAAGAGGTATGTACATGTCAATATTGGTGCTCATCTTTGTGATTTTGCTAGTAAAAGGCTAGGTAAAGGCAAAATTTTGAAGTAGGAGAAGCTTCCTTTGGGGAGACTTTACTTCTGGTTTTAGAGACTTCTTGGTTCTTCTTACCCTTTTACCTTATAATGTTTGCTTGATGTTAAAGCCCCTACTTTTGTAGCTTTCCTGGACTTTTCCACCCCCCACCCCTTCATTCCTCTGAAATTAATTTTTCTTATTTTTTTTGGTCCCTAAAAACCACCCCAATAGAGGCAATATGGGAAGGCCTCTAGCTTTGGAATCAGAGGGGTTGAGTTCAGATTTTGTCAATGGTGCTTACTAACCTTTGTGATCTTGGACAAGTTATTTAATCCCTCTGGGCCTCAGTTTCCTCACCTAAAAAATGAGAAAGTTAGAGTAGATGGTGTGTGAGGTCCCTTCCTGCTGTAGACCTGCTCTAGATCTGTTGATCCCTGCTATGAGTTAGATGACAATGAATGTTAATCAATGAATCAATCAATAGACATTTATTATGTACTCACTATGGCTAACTAATATATGAATTCCTATTTCTTTTTCCTTTCCAAGATGACCACTCATTTATCCAGTATTTGCAGTGCTTTTCTTATAACTTTGTGAAGAGATAATGCAAATATTACTCTCATTTCACAGATAAGGAAACTGAGATTTAGAGAGGTTAAAAGATTTTCCTCTGATCCCTCATGTACCAAATGTTTCAGTTGGGATTTGAATTCAGGTCTTCTGACTTTTAGGCTACTCTTGCTTCTAGTGCCTTCCCAGCTTCCAACTTGGTCCAGATCCATAATTTCATCCTTGTATTAATCTCCCAGTGTGGAAAATGACTCCATTTATGTAGATTGACAGTTTGCAAATGATGGTTTTAGAGTGATGTCTGGGTGTACTTCAAGGTTAATTGACTCGACTGTTGACTGTATAGCTATGATGAATCAGAGACAGGGCTTAAACTCAGGCCAAGGCTGCTGCTCAATCTACAGAGATATAGAGTTTCTCTTCTAATTCCTTGACCAAGTTAAAGTGCTAGGTTCCTTAAGAAGATCCTTAGGGAATAAAGTTAATATTCAGGATTTTAGCCACTACGGATAGCTGGTGATGGAACTTTTTCTCAGCGGTCTTTTCAGATTCCCTAAGATGGCCATCTAGCTAATTGCTTATCTATCTATGTAGGCATAATATTTTTAATGTGTTCTTTACCTAGAATAAATGCTACTGAGATTTTCTCCATTTTGTTCTAAAACTAAAATGACACGTTGTACTCACTGTTGTTTTCTCTGTGGATACCTATGATGATTTAAGTATTGAACATGAGGATCCAGGCACAGACCACATTTCTACCTTCTTTATAGGGGGTGAACAATGTAATCACTGATATCTTTCCTCTAAAGTCATCTGAGAGATACACTATTTTATTGAAAGCCTTTTTCTCCAAGAAACCCTGCAAGGATGATTTGGGATTCCTAGGTTTTTAACTGTATATGTATGGTTCTCCATTCTACATATGCTTACTACATGACAAAAATTATTTTCAAGGAGGAAAGGTTTCCTTTTTTTTTTGTCAAACTCTTATATTCAGTGCCCATTTTTAATTCCACACAATCTATAGCGTGTAATTGTTGTTCTGCACATAGTGTATGGTATAATTTTAAGATCAATGAATTTTCTACTTTGCATTGAAGGGCCATGTGCATGGAAAAGTACATGACGAAATGGATTTTATGCATAATTTAGACACTTACCTTTCATGGTCAACAAGTTGTGAGCATCTGAAAGTGTTCATTTAACATAATCATGGAGATAAGATTGGGTGGGAAAAAATGTTTATACCCTGATTGCAAAAATCAGAAGTGGAAGCAAATGAGTGGAAGGAAAAATGAGGCTCAACTAGGAACTACTAAGAAACATTACCTCATTGGCTATTTCTGCCTTTGAGAACAAACGCTCAAGAAATAGCATCTTAGGATCATTGAACTTTAATGCTGTGAGGGGCCCTAGAAATGGGTAAGTTATAAACTCTCACCTGCCAGAGGCTTCTTAAGGTTATCTAGTTCAACTCATGTTTTCACAAAAATTGTCCCTAAAACCCAGTTGATAGATTAGTGGCTGTTTCGCTTTTGTGGGACGACCTCCAATGAGCCCAACTCCCTCATCTTACAGAACCAGAATCTGAACCTCAGGGAAGTTAAACAATTTATTCAAGGCCACATCATGAATCAGTAGCAGAGTCAGAATTGATTCTTCTGAATCCTATTCTAACAGTCATACCTCTGACCCTACCTCTGACTTCTAGAGGGCTTTGTGAAATACTTAATTCTTAGTTAGAATGTGATGAATGTGCAAGGTATTTGATCATCAAGGGATAGATGCTGAAGGGCAGGAAAAGATACTACAAGTTTGAAGGGCAAGAAGAGAGATTGGGGTGTACAAAAGAGTCAATTAAATGAAAATATCACTTTCACTAGAATTGTCACAGGACCGACAGATCTCCAATTTAGAGCTGGGAAGGTCATCTCATCAAACTCCTTAATTCTAAGGATGAAGAAATGGAGATATAGAGAACTTAACATTATTTGAGCCCAGATCATCTTTTTAAAATTTTAATTCCTTTTCTTAAATTTGTTACATTAAAATACCCACTCTTTCCCTCTTTCTTTCCCTCTCCCTGTTAGAGAAGTCATTATCTAACAAAAACATATATATGTAATATATAAAATTATGTCTTACTCATTTTTATTTATCAGTTTTCCTCTGGAGGTAGACTTATATAAGTCATTCTTCAAACAATATTTATATTTTGTTGCTGTATATAATGTTTTCTTGGGTCTGCTCATTTCACTTTTCACAATTTCATGTAGGTTTTCCATGTTTTCAAACCCAGGTTTTCTTATTCCATCTCCAATGATTTTCCATTACCATGCAGTTTTATTTGTGTCTGTCTAACAAATTTTCAGTGTCTTTTCCCCCCCTTGTTCATTTAGCTGAGGTGGGAGAAATGCTCACTCAAACACTTAAAGGGATGTACAATCTCTTTGGGGTGGGTATTTCTTTTAGTGATGCAGATCAAGCCCATAATTGTCTGCTTATCTTGTACAATGTGCAACTACTGTCCAGGCCATCCCTTAAGTTTACCTTGGGCAGGTTCTACTCAACAAGCTGGGGACCTTTTTTTGCTTTTTCTTGACATTGAATAGATACATGGGAGTATGTAGATTATTCATTGATTATCCTTCACTCTCCCCTCAAAATCTGTCTATCTTCTTTTTCACACATACACATAATACATTTCTTTGATAGAATCTTTTAAACCTCTACTATGAGCATCAAAAAAAAATGTCAGGGGACATTACTAGAATTGCAGAGTCAGAAGGTACCTTAGCAATTATCCAATTCAGTTTCATCCTAAGGCATTATCCAGTCTCTCTTTGAAGATCTATAATTGCAGGAGACTCACTAGTCTCCCTCTACCAGCATACTATTTTACTTCCTCCAGGCAGCCCATCAGCTTTTTCAGTGATTAGGGACTTTTAGAAAGCAATGAATTTGAGTTTTTCCTTCATGAATGTCAGAAGTTTTACAGCAAAGTTTGGACGGACCTTGACATGGTATTTCTTAGGACACACTCCATTGTCTAGTGAATTCAAGGATTTGTGTTAAATTCCTGAAGGAGATAGTTACCTGGTTGAATGAACTTCCTCAATTAGTAGAAAACTATGTGTTTGCAACCAATTTGCTAATTTTGGATTTGCTACCAAAACAGTTTCATGATTAACTAGAGTTTTCTTCAATTAATTAACACTCCTCTGGGAATGGAGTGAAGTGCTAGCTTCTAGTAAATGGTGCAGAATTTTGAGGCAGAATAATCCCTTCTTACTATTCTATGATAGTTTAAGAAAAAAAATGGAAACATACACCTGTCTATTCTTTTCACAACTGGGTCTTAATGACCTGGAACAAGAAATATTCATAGAACTGCCATCAACTTAAAAACCCTTAAGGAACAATCAGCAAATTGTCTATAATTATGTGACATCTACCCATACTATTTGAAGGTATGCTATTGAGATGTAGAAATTTTCCTTGGAGTCTGAAAAATGAAGGTTGTTGCCCATAATTGTCACTTTGACCCAGTAATTGAAGGGTCTTTCACCTAATGCTGGGGAAAAGAAGTGCTGGAAACAAGGAACAAAACAGCAAAGTTATCTTAAGAGACAGAGGTAGAGTCCAAAACATTGATCTTGGAAAGAGGAAAAACCTGAATTTGAATCATGCAAGGTACTTTGTGTATCATTTTCCTCATCTGTAAAATAAGGATAATGACTTCTGTTGTGCCTATCTTACAGGGTTGTTGTGAAAATCCAAGATAAAGTTCCAAGGATAAGTAAAAATTCTTCACCAACAGTGATTTCCAGTGAACATTTTTATTAGCAGTGAAACAAAATATGAAGTGCTACAATCAAAAGGTCAAAGTATGATTATTCCCAGCAATTATTTTGTGATATTCCATGACACAATGGTGAGGTAGATGCACCCTGAGAAAGATCTCTGTGGTTCAAAAGAGCCCTGTAGAACAAGGATACTCTTTTAAAAGACTTTCTCTTTTATTACACCAATCCGTTACTGCAGTTAGATTGTAAGCTCCTTGAGAGGGCTAAGACTCATATTTTCTAGCTTTAATAAATATAGTTGCTCTTTCCTGTGTGTGTTAATACTCTGCTGCCCTTTCTCCCTTTGGAGTACTCTGTTCTTTTTTGTATCCTTAATTATCCAATTATATTTATATTCATTTTTGTAATTCTGGTGTTTTTTGTACTTCAGATCCAATTTAATAATGTAGGAATATTATGCATGAATGAATGAATGATGTTTCTTTCATTTACCCCAAGGCACTGTGAACCTCACAAACCATTGCTTGCTGATTGTTTGGGAACACTTGTAAGGAGTTCAAGGGAAAGTAGTACGAATGGATAAAGAGGTGACTAGAAGAAGTCTTTAAAGTTTAAATACATTTTTTTCAGAGTTCATAACCTATAATTCAGTTCTCAGATATGTAAAATTATTTGGATTTGGAAACTAAAAACCTCTCTAGCGTGACCAGGTTTCTTGTTAGTTAAATAAAATGAAGTAGAAGTGGGAGGGCAATATTGCTGGGATTAGGGGATGAACAGAAGGAAAGAGAAGGTGAAAGGGACACATTTTTTTCTTTCCTTCTCATCATAGTGCCTTTGACTATTTAGTGGCTGCCCGGGAATCAGTGTCCATAGTATTTCTTTTAGACACACATAGTACCTAGTTGAATTAAAATTCTTTATTGACTCTTTCCCTCCACTACCACTCCCCAAACAAAATAAATAAATAAATAAACAAACAAACAAATACAGAGTTCACTGCGAGTTAATTCTTCTGGGACTTGAAAAAACAGAGACAATCCTTGACCAGATTGTTAGTTAAGCAAAAGAGGTAAAGTTTAATTGGTGTGAAGATGGCAGGCAAAAATTCCAACTGTCAATTGTCTTTTTGTCCTTCATTCCTTGAACTTTTTGTTCAACTAGAGGCACCTATTCCACTCTCCCATGCTTCTCACCTCCCCCAAGCCATCCTCTTTTGCATTCTTTCTCCTAGTGAGCTATCAACTAATTCTAGCTTAGTTGTTAACTGATTAATAAGGGAATTAGCTGATAAAAACTTTAAAAAAATTATTATTAATCACATACCCCTTTCATTTTCATTTTTTATTTTTATTTGTGCCCTTTGTTTTTAGAACATATTAATTTATTTTAAAATATTTTATTTAAAAATTATAACTTCTGTATCATATAAATGAATCTTATATAAAATAAAATATTATACATAGAAATTGATAGCATCTTAAATATCAATATTTAAAATGCATTGGATAAATTTGCTTTTTGGTGTAGTTTTCCCAAATAGGATGTCTTTGATAATATTGCTACTCATAATTACAGTTAACAGCATTTTTTTCCCCTTTTATTAATATGGATCTCCCTCTGACACCTCTCCACCTCCACTGAGAAAAAAGAAAAGGAAAAGAAATCACTTAATACATACATATAGTCAGGCAAAATAAATTCCTACTTTGGCCAAGTCAGAAATGTATGACTCTTTTTGCATTCTTAGTTCACCAATTCTCTAGCAGATTATTGGTATATTTCATCTTCATTCCATTATACTCATGCTTTATCATCATGTTGAGCAGTTCTAAAATCTTCCAAGTATTATTCTCTATAATAATGTACGTATAAACTTTCTAATTCTTAATTCATTCTGTAATTCATTCAGAGAAGTCTTTGTTTCCGCCAAAACTTTCCATTTTGTCATGTCTTATGGTATAACATTATTCTATTATATTCACAAACACAATTTGCTTAACCTTTCCACTGTGAATGGATGTTCCTTTAGTCTCCATTTTGGCCATCTAGAAAAAAACAAAACAAAGAACAAACAAAACTATTATAAATAATTTTTGTACATATAAGTTATTTTTCTTTCTTTGGGGAATAAGGCTAATTGTGGTATAGCTGGGGTAAAGAATATATGTATTCTAATAACTTTTGGCTTTCAATTTGTTTTCCTGAATGACTGGATGGATTTACAGCAATACCTATTTCCCCAGAGCCCCTTCAAAATTGGTCATTTTCCTGTTTTATCGTTTTTTTTTTAGTCTGATGGGTAGGAGGTAGAACTTCAAAGTTGTTTTAATTTGCATTGTCCTAATTATTTGTGCTTTGGAATATTTTTCCCTTTGGATATTGATAACTTAAATTTCATCTATTGAAAATTATTCATATTCTTTGACCATTTATCTATTAAAGTATGACTTTTAGTTTAATAAGTTTGGATTGTTACATGTTTATGGGACTGATTATTATATATGCAAATACACCATATATTTATATATTTTGCATTATACATTTAAGAAATATAGGCATTTTATTATATTATTAGATATAATTAGCTGTAATATATAATTTGATATATTAATGCCATTGTGATTAAATTACCCCAATTATCTTATTGTCCCAGAAAAAATATAATTCATTTGGAAAGATAAAAGGTCAAGAATATAAAAAGAAATAATG
Source organism: Gracilinanus agilis (assembly GCF_016433145.1). Taxonomy (NCBI): domain Eukaryota; kingdom Metazoa; phylum Chordata; class Mammalia; order Didelphimorphia; family Didelphidae; genus Gracilinanus; species Gracilinanus agilis. The sequence continues at coordinate 173,772,175 of NC_058130.1, forward strand.
AAAAATGTTAAGGAAAGAGGTTAGCACTATCAGCTTTGGAACTATATTAAAAAGTAGTAATTGTCAAAACTATCTGGTATTAGCCAAGAAATAAAAAAGTAAACCAATGAAACAGAATAGACATATAGCAAAGAGTTTTAAAATCTTATAGTACTCTTACATTTGACAAAGGTAAAAAAATCCAAGTTTTTTGAATAAGAGTTCAATGTTCTATAAAAATTTGACCCAGCAATACCACTATTAGGTTTAGTTCCCAAGGTGATTAAGGAAAAACAAAAAATATATGTACTAAAATATTTATAGCAGCTCTCTTTGTGGTGGTAAAGAACTGGAAATTGAAGGGATGTCCATCAACTGAGGAATGTCTAAACAAGTTGAGGCATCTGATTGTGATGAAATACTATATATAATTTTGGAAAAACATGGAAATACTTTCATGAAATTATGAAGAGTGAAATAAGCAGAACTGAGAGAACATTATACATAATAACATATATTCTTTGAAGGATAACTTGCATATATCTGCCTCCAGAGAAAGAATTGATAAATAGAAGTAAGAAATTGTTTTATTTAAACATATATATATATTTTATCAAATGATGTCTTTTCTAATGGGGGACAATTAGGGGCATTGGATAATTAAAAAAACTTTCTATACTAATATACAAATACGTAACATATTATATATCTGTTAATATTTGTTATATACACATATGTATGAGAGAAATGTTCTGAAAAGATTTTCCTCCAGTTACCTATTTCCTTTCTAATTTTGACTTCATTAAATATGTGTCTGCAGAACATTTTACAGTTTTACATTATTAAAAATTTCCATTTTGTTTTGTATGAGCCTTTCCAAGTCTGAAGGTCATTTCTTCAGTGTTCTCTTTTGTTTTTAACATGACCTTTTATGGTAAGTTTATGTACCCCTATGAAACTCATCTTAGTATATGTTGTGAGCTATAGATTAAACCTGACTTATGCCAGATTGCTGTCCCATTTCCCTAACAATTTTTATTAAATAATGAATCCCATCCCAGTAATTGGGTTCTTTAATTTTATTGAACTCTATGCTGCTATGTTTATTTGCTTTTGTAGACTGTAAAACTAATCTGTTTTACAGTTTAACTTCTCTCTCTCTCTTTTTTGTCAATATCGAATTATTTTAACAACACATTTGTTTCTGAATATATACACCCCTATGTTATTTAGTCATGATTTGTAACAATTACTTTAAAAATAAAGAAAAAGATTGTTTTAAGCAAAACTTATATATCACTTCCCTTTGATCGTCTACATCAGTGGTTCCCAAACTTTTTTGGCCTACCACCCCCTTTTCCAGAAAAAAATTACTTGGCATCCCTGGAAATTAATTTAAAAAAAATTTAATAGCAATTAATAGGAAAGATAAATGCACCTGTAACCATCACTGCTTCCCTGGGTCACCGCAGCACCCACCAGGGGGCAGTGGCTCCCACTTTGGGAATCATTGGTCTACATAATGACTCACTTCCCTAGACTCCCAACTCTGTAATGAAAGAAGGGAGGTTGATTTTCTCAACTCTGTTCTAGAACCTAGCTTGATCTTTATAATTACTCATCATTCAGTTGTTGTCATTGTTATAGTTCTTTATTTTACATTTTTGTATTCATTTTGTTTATTTCCTGGTTCTATTTCCTTCACATTACATCAGTTCATTACAGTCTACCTATTCTTCTGCATATTCTTCATATTAGTTTTTATTGCATAATAATAATCCAAGTGTATGTAAAAATGTATACATTACATTCATGTACAACAGTTTGTTTAACCATTCTTCAATCAATAGTCATTGATTTTGTTTCCATTCATTTTTTTGTCGCAGAAAGTGTTGCTATAAATATTTTGCTTTTTTGAAGAGGACTTTTGAATGGGTTTTAAAGGTAGAGGGACCAAATTCAAAGGATAGAATTATAATGGTATTAATAATGGAATTATAATGGTGCAATGTTGCTATTTGGGAGAGTTCCTTTTTGGGAAGAGTTGGACTAGATTGCCATTAATAATAGTCCCTTCTAATTCTCAAGTTATATAATTCTGTGATGTTTAATCAAGAGGTTAAATGTGCAACAGGTAACTATCCTTTGCTATAGTGGTGATGGTGGGAATTGGGGAAAGCATAGGATTTAGAACATCAGGGTTTTTTTGTGTGTGTATAGTTCTGTTGTTTTAATTTTTTAATCCTTTGAGTTATTGGGATGCCATGTATACAGTGCTAGGTCTAGAAGTCATCTATTCCAAGGCCCTCATTTTGTGGTAAAGGAAATTGAGACTCTGAAAAGCAAAATAGCTGGAAGCCACTGGCATTAGGCTTGGGTTCCCTGCCTCTCAGACTGATCTGCTTTCCATTTTACTAACCTGTCATCTTTCTTACCTAGTTGTTTGGAATGCTCCTCATTGCTCCAGCTCTGAGTGTGAAGATGTTCCTTGCTATAGGGTCTTCTTGAGTTAGGAGAAGGCTGCACCCAGCTGTCACCTGGGGCTGGAACAGAACCACATGTAGCAAAAGTGATTTTTAGGTAATCCAACTGATTTCCCTGTAAGCAGTGTTTGCTGCCATCATGGGAACTTTAGGGTGGTGGGCCAGCTCAGGGAAAGTTTAACATCAGCACATTTGAATTAATTCTGGGTAACAAATAACAAGAGAGAAATAAGGTTACTGACTAATGGCTCATCTTTACATTTTTTTCCTTTTTAAATGAAAGAAATACCTTAATTTTTCTCACAAGATGGTACAGAGAGAGATTGAGTGGCGCCTGAGAGATGTAATTGTTTTGTTACTGTGTTGTATCAAGGGACTTTTTTTTTTTTGTTAAATAAAAATTGCCTGCAAAAGAGTTGAGCGAGAGGAAAACATTTGAAAGATTCCTGCTCTAGTCAGACTCACTTAGCCCCTTAATCCCTTACTCTGGCAGTTGAATCTAAGAGACGTGTACCAGTGCACAGAGGAGCAATAAACAAATAAAGCTTAGGGCTCTTGGCACCTTGGAAAAAAACACACCCATTTCTCGTAAACACATTGCAATAAACCATAGTTACTGAACATTGGTGAAGAGAGAAATCAACCAAAAGGAACTTAGACTAGGTGGCCTGAAAGCTTCTGGGAAATAGAGAGGGAGAGGAAGAGAGCGACACAGAGAGAAAAAGACAGACAGAGACAGAGACAGAAAGGGAGATAGGCAGAGACAGAGAGACAGGGACAGAGACAGAGAAAAGATGGAGAGACAAAGAGAGAGAGAGAGAGAGAGGGAGAGAGAGAGAGGGAGAGAGGGAGAGGGAGAGGAAGAGGGAGAGGGAGAGAGGCAGAATCAGAGAGATGGAGAGATAGAGTTAGAAAGACAGAGACAGAGAAAGGCAGAGAGAGAGGAAGAGCAGGAGAACAAGAAGAGAGAGAGAGCATAAAAAAGACTTGGATGAATTCTTTAAAAATTGCTAGCTTTTCTGAGCTTATAAACAAATGGCTTGGGTGAAATACTAGATTATTTTTTAACTAGAAAGAAGAGAAATAGTTTGACCATTCTAACAGAAATCGACATCTTTTTCAGATACAGTCTAACCAGTGAATAGAACACTGAATCTAGAGAGTCAGAAGACCTTAAGGCAAACAGAGGTTAAGTGCCTTGCTCAGGGCTAGTAAGTATCTGAGGCTGAATTTGAACTCAGGTCTTTCTGACTCCAGGCTCAGGGCTTTATTCACTGAGCCATCTAGCTGCCTGTCTATTATCCTACCCATGCCACATCTCCCCCTATCCCTCAGTTTCAAGGAAGACAGAGCTGGATACAACTGAAAACGATTGAACAATAATTACAGAAAATATATGAGATTCTCCCTTTGCCCCACATTCTCTCCTGAAGAGTCCTCCTGGTGATGACTGAAATTCTCCTATTTAATTGAATTCAATAAACACTTATTAAACACCCCAAAAGAAATGTGGGCTAGGTGTCAGCAAGATCTAGGTTCAGATCTTGCCTCTTAATATATCCTAACTGTGTGATTATGAGCAAGTCTCCCCTCTTTTGCTCCAGACAATGCTCATACTTTAAATTAAAAAATACTTTAAATTGTTCTGCACTGAGGGATGCAGTTTCTATATTCCTCTACTCAGCTAAAGTTGGGGGGGGTGGGGTGGAGTCTAAGACACTGCCCTAGACACTTAGGGTACTGAAGGATTTATTTTAGAGACATATTGAATCAGTAAATAAGCATTTATTAATTATCTACTGTGTGCTGAGAGAGCAGCCTGATATAGCATAAAGAGGGCAGATCTTATAGCCAGGAACACCTGAATTATAGTCCTGGCTTTGACAACTATTGGCTATATGACCCTTGGCAAGTCCCTAAAGCTCTCAGCACCACTCTTAAAGATGCTAAGATGCAGAGAAGGTGCCCCATTTGTGTAGGTTAAGGGAGTTTCCTCAACTAGGAGTTCCCTATAAGCAATGAAATTTAAGGTTCAGCCTTTAACAGTAGAGAAGTTTATACAAGATATATGTCAAGTAGATGCAAGGTAAATTTTAAGAAAAGCCACTCACAGCTGGAGGAATCAAAGGCTTTCTTCAGAAGGTGATATTTGAGTTGAGAATGATAATAATTAACATGGCATTTCATCCCCTGTGGTAGCCAGAGGCCACTGGACACGTTGGATGGGGAGAAAGTTTTGGGAGGAATAAAAGATACTGGAAGACAAAGATAGAGAATGGAGAAAGTCAAGTCTAGCCTACTTCATGATTTTTCAGATGATCAGTAGTGATGTTACCCATGACAGAGAGAGTTCTCTCCATGTGAAAGGCAGTGAAAAATGGAGACCCCTACAAATCGATTTTGTCTTTTAAGATGTTCGCTAAAGCTCTTCAGCAGGCTTAATCAGTTGCACATGAATTAATGATGGCTATCACACTAGAAAAAGAATGAATTCCAAATAAATACTCATTGCATAATTGAAGTTGCAAGACTTTTCTATGAATAAAATATATTTGTATTTACAGTGCATAAATTTGGTTGTGACACCGTGGGCCACACACAGCTTTCTGATGATAACGCTGAACTGTTAAATTAGTAATGGGATGAATACATTTCTTAATTATGTCACCGACGTTGTGTGCGGGAATGCCATTTAAAATAAATTGGACACCATTTGTATGCCTGTAGAAAGTGCTATATTTTGAAAATCCTAACGTAGTTTGGGGAGCATAGGTTAATGCCATACGCTGCTTAAAATTAGTCGTTAGTTTCAATGCTTGCTACTTTATTAAGACATTTCATGTATTCTTTTAATCAGCCTAATTATTAGTATAGATTTACATATCTTGCCGTAAGCACACATGGGATCCTTGAGGGCCCTTGGAAATGGGAAGTACAAAGTTAACTAAGAATCATAGGCAATTTTTAAAAAGTCTTTAAAACACTATTCACAAAGCCTACTTTATAGTACCATCTTTTCCTTATTATCATGTACTGATGAATTTTAAACCTTGGATAAAATCAGGGAAATAAAGTGGGCAATTTACTTTCCCACAGGATTATAGATTAAGAGAAAGAAAGGAATTTAAATAAATTGTCTAGTCCCTACTTGTCATTTTAGAGGTAGGAAAACTGAAATGGAACATAGAAGAAATGACTCACCCAAGGCCATAGAGTAATTAAGGAGAACTTGCAACTAGTTGAATAGGTGGTTGTATGGAGCAGTCATTAATGTTTCAATATCACCTCGGAAGGAGGTTTCTATCGAAAAGCTTCAGGAATCTAGATTTTGTCATTTGAAGCTCATTATTTTTATCTGTGACTTTGATAAAGGTATAGATCACATCTTTATAAAATTTGCCAATGACACAAAGATAGAAGGGATTGCTAAAATAGGGGATGACAGAGTCAGAATCCAAAAAAGGACCTTAATAACCACTAACCTATTTAGTGAACTTAATTACTTGAAACAATGGCATTAACACATTGTGAGTGGCCAATAAATCGATAGGTACTTGTCTTAAAATGCTCAGATTAGACTTGTTTCAAAAGAGGGGAAATATTGAGGGTCCTCCCAAAACAAATAAAATTCAACATTTTTTAAAAGGACTCAGAATATGAATACCCGAGTTTCAATCATTTTTCATGGGGTCTGATTCTTTGTGATCCCATTTGGGGTGTTCTTGGGAAAGATACTGGAGTGGTTTGTCATTTCCTTCTCCAGCCCATTTTACCAATGAGGAAATGGAGGCAAATGCAGTTAAGTGACTTGCTCAGGATCACATAGCTAATAAATATCTGTGACCAGATTTGAACTCAGGGAGATGAGTCTTTCTGACTCCAGCTCTGGTACTTTATTCATTGTACCTCCTAATTTCTCGTGAATATCAAGTAACCTATTACTTACAAGTAAAATTCCCAAACACATTATAAGGTACATGAATCATAGACATAAAGCTGTTAGGGACCTTAAACATCTATGTCCAATCACCTCATTTTATAGATAAGAAAACTGAGAACCAAAGAGGCTAAGTGACTTGCCTTGTCACACAGGTATAAAGAACAGAGAGGGGATTGAGATTCAAGTCCTTCAATTCTGAAGCCAGCATCCTTTCCAAGGTTCTATGCTGACTTTCAGGTGTATTTATTTTTCAAGAATTGTCCTTTGAATGATATTAAACTAGTTTCTACTGGGCAAGAAAATTTTGTATTCGTTGTGTCACAGATTTAGCCATAAAAGGGACCTTGGAAACCTTTTAGTCCAACCTCTTCATTTTAGAGATGAGAGAATCAAAGCCCATCAGGGTTAGAAGCAACTTGCCCAGGGTCATATAGGTATTGAATGCCTGGGGCAGAATTTGAACTCTAGTCTTCCTAATTTCAAGTCCAATGATCCATCCACTACTTTTGCTGCCATTAAAGGATCTACTAAAAATCACCCAAATTTTGACTGCCAACATAATACTTTTTCTACTGTGCAATACTGCCTCTCTGATTGTGCTTGCATCAAGTCAGGGTTAATAATGTTAATAATTTTGAATGGTCCTAAATAGTTTTCTAAATTTGGTTGGGACCTGCCAGTCAATCAATAAGCATTTATTGCCAGGCTTGAGGTCAGGAGGACCTGGGTTCAAATCTGACCTCAGGCACTTCCTACCTGTGTGATTTTGGGCAAGTCCCTTAACCTGAATTGTCTAGCCCTTGCTGTCTTATCTTAAGTGTCTTATCTTAAGTGCCTTGTCTCTAGTGATACTTAGACAGAAGGTAAAAGTTTATTTTTAAACAAACTAACAAAAAGCATCTATTAAGTATATACTCTATGCCCAAGCACTGTACTAAGCCTTCAGGAAACAAAAAGATGGAAAAGACTGCTCCTGCCCTCAAGGAACTTATACTGTTATGGAGGAAGCAACAAGCAAGCAAATATTTACAAACAAACTATATACAGGAAAAATAGAAAATGATTTTAAAAGGGAAGGCAGTAGAAAAATTTTAAACTTTTCCCTTCTGTCTTAGAATCAATATTGTGTATTGGTTCCAGGGCAGAAGAGCGATAAGGGCTAGGCAATGAGGATTAAGAGACTTGCCCAGGGTCACACAGCTAGGAAGTGTCTGAGACCAGATTTGAACCCAGTCTTTGGGTCTGGCTCTCAAAGGACATTAGAATTATGAAAAGCTGCCTGTAGTAGAGAGAACTTTAATTCAGATTTTAAGGAAGCCAGTAGGTAAAGATGAGGACAGAGAGCATTGCAGGCATGAGAGTCAACCAGAGGAAATGTCTGGAGCCAGAAGGTGGAGTGTCTTCTTTGTGGAACATCCAAGGGGTCAGTGTCTCTGGATTGAAGAGTACTCGGTGGAGAATAAGGGATAAGAAGACTGAAATGGTTGGGTGATAGCTAGATTATAAAAGGCTTTGAATGCCAGAGGATTTTTAATTTGATCCTGGAGGTGATAGGGAGTCACTGGTGCTTATTGAGTAGGTGACTGACATGTGCTTGAAAATCACTTTGGCAACTGAATTGAGGTTGGATTGCAGAGAGGACAGATCTGAGGCAGACAAATTAAGCAGCAGGTTATTGTAATCATCCTTGCATGAATTGATGAGGGTCTACATCAGGATGGTGGTAGGACCAGAGGAGAGAAGGGAGATGATTTCACAGAGGTTGCAAAGCTGAAATCGAAAGGTCATGGGAACAGATTGATTATGGCAGGTGAGAGATATTCAGGAGTCAAGGATGACATCTAGGTTGTGAGCCTGAAGAACTAGGACAACAGTAAGAGGAAAGTTGAGGGTGTGTGACTTAGGGAAAATGAGTTCAGTTTTGTGAATGTTGAGTTTAAAATGTCTACTAAATATCCAGTTTGAGATATCTGAATATCTGAGTGGGAAATGTGAGATTGGAGATTAGCAGAGAGGTTAGGGTAGGACAATTAGATTTGAGAATAATCAGTCTAGAGATGCTAATTAAATCCATGAAAGCTGATGAGATCACCAACTGAAGTAGTATAGTGGGAGAAGAGGATGAAGGATAGAACCCTTTGGTAATTATGGTTAGAGGGCATGAAATAACAAAGAAAACTGAGCAGTAGTCTGATAGATAAGAGGAAAACAAAGAGAGTGATGTTCTGAAAACCTAGAGAGAAGACAGTATCAAAGAGAAGAGGGTGATCAATAGTGTCAAAGGCTACAGAGGCCAAGAAAGAGAACTGAGAAAAGGACATTGGATTTGGCAGTTCAGAGACCACTGGTAACTTTGCAGAGATCAATTGTACTGGAATGATGAAGTTTGAACCTGAAATGTAAGAAAGTTAAGAAGTGGCTGAGAGAAAATGGAGGCACCTGTTATTTATGACTTTTTCAAGGAGTTTGGCCACAAAGGTCAAGAAAGATATGACAATGCTGGATGGAAGGATCAATTGAGGGGCTTTTGAGGAGAAGAAATGTACATATTTGTAGTCAACAGGGAAAGAGTAAGTTAACAAGAAGAGATAGAAGGTAAGTGATAAAAAGTAATGACAGAGGGGCCAGTCTGTTGAAGGAGAGGGGATAGAATAGAATCCCATGGAAGAATCTGCCTTAGTAAGGGATCTTCATGTTTTATGGGTGGAGGAGATACTGTCAGAAGGTGCATGAGTGATCTGAAAGGAGAAGAGGGAGCTCAAGGCAAACGACTTCAATATTTTCTGGAAAATAATAGGCAACATTCTCAACTGAGAGGGTGGGAGGAGAGGCATAGAGGATCTCTCACAGATCTTTCTATCTATTCACAAGCAAATTCTTGCATATTGATTGTCTTATTCTGATAATAACTCACATTCTATATTACTTGCTGTTTAGGTTTCTGCAAGTCATAGCCCAAATTTTAGTAGAATGGACATCAGCCTAATATAAATATGTTCTACTAAGGTTCAGGTCTGATGATAGGAGGTGTTACAGAATGAGTTGTTATCCTTCGGTAAAATTATTAACATGAAAAGCAGTGCCAGAGCTCTTTGGTTCTGCTCACTGGGATTAGATTGTAATTTTGGGCAAAATACTTCAATTTTTTGAAATTTATTTTTCTATATGGAAAGCATGAAGGTGAACTTGCTGCTCCCCCATGTCCTTGCTTACTTAAAATGTTATGACTGCCCATCTTGGGTAAACTCAGTTCCTTCTTGCTGCTGTGTGTGATCGGATGGTGAATTGTCTTCCTCCTGAGCAGCCTGCACTCAGGGGTCCTATTTCAACATTTTCGACAACTCCAAGCAGTCATTTTTTCAGGTAATTTTTCTGACCATCAAGAACTCACTGTTTTCAAGCTGTGAACGGTGGAATCAGTCTTCCCAATGTTCTCCCTTGAGTATTTTAGCAGCATATTAGTTTGAAGTTCTGGCTGTGATTGTTTTACATGGCCTTATCCGGCCCCAACTTTAATGTGACACTTTCTAGAACTATGAAATAACAGTGGATTATAATATACCCAGCTCTAGTGACTGCAGATATAAGCCCTTTAGTTGCATTAATTTTCTAGGGATTTTTAAGCTGGAAGGTAGTATTATAGTGGAATGATCTCTGGATTTGGAGATTCAGGAGGCAGGTTCAAATCCTGACTGTCATTTATTATATGACTGACCTTAGGCAAATCTCCTTACTTTCTTTGGGCCTATATTTCCTCATCTGTAAAATGAGAGGTCTGGATTATATGGATCAATTTGAAATTTGAGATTTTTCTTTATTTTTTATTTTTTAAATTTTCTTCCCATTTTTAAAGGGCACTTTGAAAGAGAACATCAATGGGCAGCTAGGGGACTCGGTAGGTTGAAGGCCAGGCCTAGAGATGGAAGGTCCTGGGTTCAAATCTGGCCTCAGATACTTTCCAGCTATGTGTACCTAGGCAAGTCATTTAACCTCCATTGCCTATTCCTTTTTATTCTTCTGCCTTGGAACCAATACACAACATTGATTCTATGACAGAAGAAAAGGATTTAAAAAAAAAGAGAAAGAGTGGCAGGGGGATATGGCTGATGCAAGCCCTTATGTGAAGGACCTGAGTCCCCTTTGGGAGCTTCTATAGCATAGATTTTCCCCTGCTTCCCATCTTCTCCCGTCCATTCAGACTACTGGGATAATCTACATCTATTGATATCCCAAAAAAGAAAATTGTTGTCATTGGGACCATGAAATGATTCAACATCAGATGCTGAAGAGGATTTTTTTTATCAATGGAAATGACATTAAAGAAGGGGCATTACCATCTACTTTATTGATGTAGCCTAAAGAGCATGGGACCTTTCCATTTGACTTGCCATTCAATCTTCCAATATGTGTTGTCTCCCCATTAGAATGTGAGCTCTTTCAGGACAGAGATTCTCTTACATTTTAAAATTTTATCTCCAATGTTCAGTATAATGCTGTAGATACATTAAGTACTTTGATGAATGCTTTATTCGTTCATTCATTCACTCAAGAGGGGTATTACTTCTTCCTCTTATTCCTACTGAGCAAAAATTTGCAGAGGAATGTTTTATTACTGCAAATAGAATGGACAAGAAGAGAAAAGAAAACCTAAGAAGAGCCTTAAAGCCCAAGTGATCCCTCATTCAGCATCAGAAAGAGGGCATGATAACAATGCCAGTAGCCTAGTTCCATCCAGGGACTTTGTCTTGTCTATCCTGAGGAGGTAGACTAGTATAATAGAAATAATACTGGACATGGAATCCAATAACTTGGGTTCAAATCCTACCTCTGACACTTGAGTGCCTGTGTGATCTTTGCATCTCATTTTTCTCATCTATAAAATGAGAGAGTCAGACTAAATGCCCCCATGGTCCTTTACATCTCTAATTCCATGGTCATCCTGTGATCTTCCCAGTGATGGAGGATAGAACTTCATCATGAAGAGCCTGTGACTCAATCTAAAAGTCCTCACTGATCCTCATCCTCACTCATCACGATGATTCTTTCCAGGCTATACTCTACATCCTAGATGCCAAGTGGTAAAAGACTCAGTTATGAACTCCAGATGAATCCCAAAGAAACACATACATGACACATGAACTTTCTACCCTTGTAGAAGTATAGCATCCAGGGTCATACCTAATAATGTCAATGATGATGGGGAGGGGAAAAGCCTGGACCACCAGAGCCAAGCTTCTGTGGGCTTCTCAGAACCTTACCTGCCATCCACTTTTCCATTCTCTCATACCCTATGCTGGCCTAAAGTGCCATCAGAACAAAAAATACTTGCTTCATCTGGGCAGTGATTCTGAGAATCCAATCCCATTTAGGACCTCAGTTAAGCTCTTTAATAGCTAGACCCATTGATAATATCCCAGTTGTCATCTCAGTTTTGCCACTTCATAGGATCACAGGATTTTAGGGCTGAAAATGCCCTCAGTGGCCATCTAGTTCAATCCACAGTCCACCTTAATAGCTATTTAAGTTTAGGCAAGTGACTTAATTGTTTTGGGTTTACTTGTTTTGTACTTAAAATGAGTGAGTTCAACATGATGAATTTAGAAATATGTATTGCATGATAGCACATGTATAGTCTAAAGTAGATTAATTATCTTGGGGAGAAGGGATGGAAGAAGAGGAAGGGAAAGAATATGAATTACAAAAGGTTAGAAAAATGTGAAAAAAAGTCTTCTACATGTAATTGGGAATAAAAAAATGAAATAAAAAAATTTTTTAACTAGATTAAGAACCTTAAGCTGGGGTCTAAGGACCTTGATATCTCTGGATCTGTTTCCAGGGTCCATTAATTTGATTTTAGTATGTATTTTGGTAACTGAATTTCAACATATTTGGTTTCCTTAGTAACCATCTGTACTTTATTTTATATATTTAAAAACATTATTCTGAGTAGTCATTCAAAGGCTTCATAAGACTCCCAAAGTGGTCTATAACATAAATAAAAGTTAAGAAACCCTGGCCTACATGGTCTCCAAGATCTCTTTCAACTCTAAATTTACAGTCCTATGATCTCTGATGTACAGCCCTACTCTCCACCCCATTCTATGATTTTCAAAAAGCTGCTATGAATATTTTTGTGATATGAGTCCGTTTTCTCTCCCTTTGATCTCTTTAAAGCATAAACTTAATAGTAAATTTTTGTTCAGTCCTTTCATTCAGGTCTGACACTTCCTGACTCCATTTGGGCTTTTCTTGGAGTCATTTTCCACTTTCTTCTCTAGCTCATTTTACAAGTAAGGAAACCGAGGCAAACAAGGTTAAGTAATTTGCTTATTGTCACACAACTAATAAGTTACTGAGGCCAGATTTGAACTCATGTTTTCTGACTGCAGACTTGGGACTCTATCTACTGTGCCACTTAGCTGCCTTGAAGGGACATTTAAGTGTTTTTAAATTACTGTAATTATAATTCCCCTGGGTTCCTGAAATACCTGGCTGTAGCTAGGGACCCCTCTCTTCAACCTAAACTTCAGTTTATCCAGCTCAACCTACATTTTCCTGGCCAGTCTACTGAATATTAAGCTCAGTCTGGTTCAGAAATAGCTTAAGCAAGTGTTGGTGTTGTCTTTCTTTATTAGAAAAGTCTAGTCTGATGTTGAGGACTCCCAATACTTAATGGTGGAGCTGTGTTGGGGGCTATTAAAAAAAAATCTAAGGGGGCAGCTGGGTAGCTCAGTGGAGTGAGAACCAGGCCTAGAGACAGGAGGTCCCAGGTTCAAATCTGGACTCATACACTTCCCCGCTGTGTGACCCTGGGCAAGTCACTTGACCCCCATTGCCTAGCTCTTACCACTCTTCTGCCTTGGAGCCAATACACAGTATTGACTCTAAGATGGAAGGTAAGCGTTTAAAAAAAATCTATTTCACTGCAAGATAGGTCTCTGGGAAGGGGGGTGGGTGGTGGTGTGCTATTGACTTAATAGTGAATGGATGAATTTATTTTGGAAATGCAATCACTAAAGTTCAGTCCTATTAGGGGTTACATGGGAGCTTTGAACTAGATTCCAGATCTTTTTTTTTTTTGTCTAGTGGATTACATTGTTATATACTCTACCAATGCAGATTGGCCACTGTTTTATTTTGTCTTGTTTTAATATTTTATTGAAACATTTTGGTTTTATATCCCAGTCATTTTCCACCCTTTCTTCTCCATCTTCTCTTGTGACAAAGAAAAATTATTGAGCAGGTCAGCTAGGGAGCACAGTAGATAGAGTGCCCGGGCCTGGAGCTGGGATGAGTGGGGTTCGACTCTGGTCTCAGACATTTCTTAGCTGGGGGACTGTAGGCAAGTCACTTAACTCTAATTGCCTGGCTAGCCCTTGCTACTTTGCCTTAGAATTGATACTAAGGCAGAAAGTAAGGGTTTAAAAAGAAAGAAAAAAGAAAACAGCAAAAAAAAAATGTCCAATACAGATACCTTGTGTAACAATTTATATAATATTTCCATCCTAGATCTCCTACCTTATTGACATGAGGACATGGGAGGTGCCCCTTCTCTCTTCTCTTATAGAGCTTCATTTATAGAGCTATGTGGCACCTGGCCTTGGAATCAGGAAGACTCATATTCCTGAATTCAAATCCAATCTCAGACACTTATTACCTGTATGACTCTGAGCAACTCACTTAACTTTGTTTGCCTCAGTTTCTTCATCTGTAAAATGAGCTGGAAAAAAACACACAGCAAACCACCTGGGTATCATTGCCAGGAAAACCCAAAATGGGATCATAAAGAGTTGACTGAAACTTCACTGGTTTTTCCATTACCAAGAATTTAACATCCTTTTTAACACTCTTTTTGTATGCACTGTCTTTGTTATTCCCTTTCTTTTTTAAACCCTCTTCTTTTGTCTTAGAATCAATTCTACTATTGGTTCCAAGGAAGAAGAGCAGTAAGGGCTAGGTAATGGGGATTAAGTGACTTGTCCAAAGTCACATAGCTAAGAAATATCTGAGGCCAATTAGAACCTAGGAACTCCTGTCTCTAAACCTGGTGCTCTATCCATTGAGCCACCTAGATGCTCTTATATTATTCTCTTGGTTGTACTTAATTCACCTGCAAGATCAATGGCTGTTTTGTGTCTTATCATAGGAGGTTAGTTGCCTGGGACACTTAGATGGCAAGTGACCAGGGTCACTTAGCCAGCATGTCAGAGGTGGAACTTAAACCCATGTCTTCCTGTCTCTAAAGCTATATTCTTCTTCCTTCCTTCCTTCCTTCCTTCCTTCCTTCCTTCCTTCCTTCCTTCCTTCCTTCCTTCCTTTCTTTCTTTCTTCCTTTTTCTTTCCTTCTTATTTTTTCTTCCTTCTTTCTTTCTCCTTTCCCCCTATTTTCCTTCTTGCCTTTCNCTTTCTTTCTTGCTTTCTTTCTTTCTTGCTTTCTTTCTTTCTTCTCTCCCACTATTGATGGCATGAACTGGGTTCTTTTACTGGAAAATAAACTGGTACTACTTTTAAGGAAAACATAGCAGCTTTGTAAGTCTGCGTTCATGGTTAAATATTTCTCAGGTCCTTCCACATTTTTGACTTCCATCATATTGTGTTAAGGTTTTGTGTGCAGGATACTTTAGAAGAGCATTTTAAGAATATTTCTATTTGAAATGTTAGGAAGAAAAGGAGGCATTTTCTCCCCCTGACTCCGGCGGCTCCATTCATGCTATGTTTGGAAATTTTTGATAAAATTATGAGGCATAAAAAGTTTGAAGCATTGAAGATTAATTTTCTTCCATAAATATATAGATCATAGTCAAATTCTATATGACTAGTTTTGCCCCCAGCCAAATATTTTCAGTATAATTTCAAAGCAATATCTAAGCAAATGGTGGAACAACAGAGTTGAAAGAACGTTTGGTGTATTGTAACTGTCAGGTTGACATTCACAACCTGATGAGTTGTGGAGGAGCGTGGTGCCAGAGTGTGGGGCCATTTTTATTTTAAAATAACAAAGTTGGAAGCTATGTTCAGAAGTAAAATTAAAGTAAAAGAAAATAAATAATCCATGTCTCCCCTGTTCTGTTTAAATATTAAAGTGTCAACTGCAATTTTGAAATGCCACAAATACGCTTGCTGTGTTCCTGCAAAGTGGTTCATCTGCTTGCTTTTCATGGTCTTTGAGCAGTAATTTCTTCCGAGGAAGGTTTGCCAGCATGTGGAAGTGGGGGTTACATAGAATCTTTCAGGTCAGAAGGAAAACATACCATTCACTTCATGATTTTTATGTTCTCTTCCAACTTTCCCCTCCTCCCAATACCATCTTTCAGAGAACTCCTCCTTAGTTACCCAGTGGAGTATGCATAGACTCACTCTGGCTGCAATTCGAATCCTTTCCTAAAGCTCCCGATGCCTCTCTTTGCCTCAGTTACCCAGTCATATCATTCTTCATAGAATCCTGAAGGCCATGGAGTTGATTAACTCAACTATAACCTGTCTCCTGGGAAAAGAAGCAGGGAGAGGGGATTCAGCCATGGCCCCTAGCTCAGAGTAATTCATCTCTGGAGATTTAGAATATTGTGAGATAGGAAGCATTATTTATCTTAGGGTATTTGAGTCAGTACTAAATTCAGCCTAAGAAAAACTGGGACTAACATATGAAATGCTCTCCATATCGGAATAGGTGACTGGCTTCTCTCATTGCTGCTGAGGCTTAGCAGAAAGAGAAAGAAAGGAGGAGCCCTTTGGCTGAATTTTAGTAGGATTGATAGCATGTCCTTTAATTCATAGTAAGAGGGCAAAGGGAGCTAGATACCTAAGTCATGATAGAATGGGGCCCATCTGGGTTGAGGGGGTCTCACATATAGGAGCTGATTTGGTGATCCATTGTTTATGTATTCCAGTCACTATTGCCAAGAATTCAGATGCATTGCAAATTTCCAAAATTGGAAGGATATGACTAAATCTTGTTTTGTGTAATGTCATCTTGGCTCCTCTTAAGATCACACTTATTTTACTTTCCTTTAATAGGGTATGAAGGTTCTTCAAAGTCACAACTTTATTTAAAATTTTTTTCAAATATTTAATTTTTTTTACTATTATATGTAAGAAATTCTTAACATATGCTTTTTACTTTTTTGAGTTCCAAAATCTCCTCTTCTCTTCCTCTCTTCACTCATTGAGAAAGAAGGCAATTTGATATAGGTTATACACGTGTGGTCATGCAAAACATAGTTCCATATTAGTCATGTGTTGAAAGAAAAACAGAGCAAAAAAAAAACACCAAAAAACCCCAAGAAAAATAAAGGTAAGAAATATGTTTTCATCTGCATTCAGATTCCATCACTTCTTTCTCTGGAAGTGGATAACATTTTTTCAGAATTGTACTGGATCATAGCATTGCTGAAAATAGTTGTTATTCACAGTTGATTATCATACAATATTGCTGCTATTGCATACACTATTCTCCTTCTCACTTCATTTTGCGTCATTTTATGTAAGTCTTTCCAGGTTCTTCTGAAAGCATCCTGTTTGTTTTTTCTTATAGCATAATAATATTTCATCCCAATCATATACCACTACTCGTTCAGCCATTCCCCAATTTTGCCAACACAAAAAAGTTGCTATAAATATTTTTGTACATGTAAGTCCCTTTCCTTATTTTATTTTTATCTCTTTGGGATACAAATCTATTATTCCTGAGTCAAAGGGCATGCCATTTTATAGCCTTTTGGGCATAGTTCCAAATTGCTCTTCAGCATGGTTCAATTAGTTCACAAATCTACCAATAGTGCCTTAGTGTCCCAATTTTTCCACATCCCCTCCAATATTTGTCATTTTCACTTTCTGTCATGATATCCACTTCTATAGGCCTGGGGTGGTACCTCAGGGTTGTTTTAATTTGCATTTCTCTAATCAAGAGTGATTTAGTTGATTTTTTTCATATGACTATAGATAGTTTTGATTTCTTTATCTGAAAGCTACCTGTTAATATCCTTTGACCATTGCAATTGAGGAATGATTTGTATTCTTATAAATTTGGCTGTTTTCTACATATTTGAGAAATATGACCTTTATCAAGGAAACTTGTTGTAAAAAATGTTTCCCACTTTCTTATTTTCCTTCTAATGTTGACCACACTGGTTTTGTGTGTATAAAATGTAAAAAAAAATTAATGAAATCAAAATTATCAGTTTTGTATTTCATAATACTCTCTATCTCATTTGGCCATAAAGTCTTCTCTTTTCCAAAGATCTGACAGGTAAATTATACCTCATATTTCTAATTTGCTTATGGCATCCCCATTTATATTTGAATTCTGTATCCATTTTGATCTTATCTTTGTATACAGAGTGAGATGTTGGTCTGTAATTAATTTCTGCCAAACTACTTCCCTTTTTCCCCAGAAATTTTTGTCAAATAGTGAATTCTTGTCCCAAAAAGCTTGAATCTCTGACTATATCAAGCACTAGTTTACTATGGTCATTTATTACTGTGTACTGTGTATCTCATCTATTCCACTGATCTACCAGTCTGTTTCCTTGCCAGTATCAGAATTTTTTGATGATCACTTTGTAATATGGTTTGAGATCTGGTATGGTTAAGATACCTTCCTTCACATTTTTTTCTATTCCCTTTATATTTTTGACTTTTTGTTCTTCAGATGAATTTTGTTACTATGTTTTCCTAGTTATATAAAATAATGTTTGGTGGTTTGATTGGTCTGGCACCGAATATAAAAATTAATTTAGTTAGAATTGTCATTTTTATCACATTATCTCATTCTACCCATGACAATTAATATTTTTCCTGTTCTTTAGATCTGACTTTATTTGTATGGAAATTGTTTTGTATTTATGTTCATATAGTTCTCAGGTTTGCTTTGATAAGTAGAATCCCAAGTATTTTATATTGTCTACAATTATTTTAAATGGAATTTCTGCTTCTTTCTTATGTTTCTGGGACTTATTGGTATTATAGGGAAATACTAGTAATTGACATGGGTTTATTTTATATCTGCAACTTTGCTAAAATTGTTAATTATTTCAACCAGTTTTAATTCTTTAGGATTTTATAAGTATATGATTATATCATGTACAAAGAGTGATAGTTTTGTTTCCTCATTCTATTCTAATTCCTTCAATTTCTTTTTCTTATTGCTATAGCTAACATGTCTAATAAATATTATATATAATTATATATGTATATATATTCTAATAAAATACTGAATTATAATGGTCATAAAAGGCATCCTGGCTTGCAAATTCCTGATCTTAGATGGAATGCTTCTAGTTTAGTCCCATTACAGATAATGCTTGCTGATGGTTTTAGAAAGATACTACTTATCATTTTAAGAAAAGGTCCATTTCCCCCATGCTTTCTGTTGTTCTTAATAAGAATGAGTATCGTATTTAGTCAAAAGCTTTTTCTGAATCTATTGGGCTGATCATATGGTTTCTATTGGTGTTATTATTGATATAGTCAATTATGCTGATGTTTTTCTAATATTGAAATATTCCTATATTCCTGGTATAAATCCCACATGTCATAGTGATCTTTGTGAGATAGTTCTATAATCTCCTTGCTAATATTTTATTTAGAATTTTTTCATCAATATTCATTAAGGAAAATAGTCTATACAGCAAAGGAAAGTAATAAATGTTGGAGGGGATGTGGTAATATTGGGACATTAATGCATTGCTGGTAGAGTTGTGAATTGATCCAACCATTCTGAATGGCAATTTGGAACTATGCTCAAAGGGCTTTAAAAGACTGCTTGTCCCTTGAATCAGCCATACTACTGCTGGGTTTATACCCCGAAGAGATCATAGGGAAAAATGCTTGTACAAAAATATTTATAGCTGCCCTCTTTGTGGTGGCAGAAAATTGGAAAATGAGGGGATGCCCTTCAATTGGGGAATACTGAACAAACTGTGGTATCTGTTGGTGATGGAATACTATTGCACTCAAAAGAATAATGAACTGGAGGAATTCCATGTGAACTGGAATGACCTCCAGGAATTGATGCAGAGTGAAAGGAGCAGAACCAGGAGAACATTATACACAGAGACTGATATACTGTGGTACAATAGAATGTAATAGACTTCGATACTGCAGCAATCCAGGACAATTATGAGGGACTTATGAGAAAGCACGCTATTCACATTCAGAGGAAGAGCTGTGGGAGTAAAAACACAGAGGAAAGACAACTGCTTGAACACATGGGTTGAAGGGGATATGATTGGGGGTGTAGACTCTAAGTGCAGTTATCAACAATGTGGAGATAGGTCTTGATCCACGTAAAACCCAGTAGAATTGCGCATTGGCTATCGGGGATGGGGCTAGAGGGGAAGGAAAAGAACATGAATCATGTAACCATAAAAAATATTCTAAATTAATTAAATAAATAAAGATTTCAATTAAAAAATAAATGCAATCTAATAAAAAATAGGAAAATAGTCTATAGTTTTCTTTCTCTGTTTTTGCTTTTCCTGGTTTAGGTATCAGCACCGTAATTCTATGGTAAAAAGAATTTGTTAGAACTCCTTCTTTGCCTATTTTTCCAAATTGCTTATGTAATACTGAAATTAATTCTTCTTTAAATGTTTGGTAGAGTTCACTGTGAATCCATTTGGTCCTTGGGAATTTTTCCTTAGGAGCTCATTGATAGCATCTTCAACCCATTTCTAAAAAAGGGTTATTTAAGTATTCTATTTCCTCTTCTGTTTCTCCAGACAGTTTATATATTTTTAAATATTCATCCATTTCATTTAGATTGTTAGACTTATTAGAATGTAATTGAACAAAATAACTCTTAATAATTGCTTTAATTTCCTCTTCATTGGTGGCGAATTCACCATTTTAATTTTTTATGCTGGTAATTTGGTTTTCTCTCTTTTAAATCAAATTTTAAAACTTTTTAAAAGTCAATTCTTAGCATCTGTCAAATATTACTTTATTTGTTAGGGATATAAGGGATATGAAGAATGATTAAGTTAAGGGACCTGACCTCTGGGTGCTTAGTTGAGGAAAGAAAGCTAAGCCATGTAGTACAATAAAAGAATAATGGAGTGAGTTGCCTAAGACCATCTATAAATGTAATGTGAGTTCAGAGATGAACAAAATCTTTGTATACTGGAGAAGCCAAAGAAGGTGTCACTGGAGAAGTTAGGATTTCAAAAAGGCCTGGAAGAAAACATCTTTAAGAAATGATAGATGACTTATTTGGACACTACATGGGGGCACATAAAGGTAGAGTACTCCCTTTTCTTTAACTATCTTAATAATATTTATATGACCATGTCACTTCACTTCATCTATAAAATGGGGATGATAATAATATCCATAGTATCTAATTCATAGGATTGTTATAAGAATTAAATGAGACAATGTATAGAATATTTTGTAATTCTTAAAGCACAATATAAAAATTAGCTATTTTCATTACTTTTCTACTTCAGTCTTGATTACTTCCTCACCAAATTTCTTTCTACTGTTTATATTTTAAAACTTGCCTTATAGCCTGAACTTGTAAGAGACGGTAGCTTTTTGTTGGTTTACCCAGGTCCAAACTTAAAGAACAAGGGATGACAAAGTTCATTTAATTAAACAATTTATAGATGAAGAAACTGAGGCCAAGACTGATTGAAGTGACTTGATCAAGATCACATTAGTAATAAATAGCAGAGTCAAGGTCAGAATTGACATGGTCTCCTTTCAGATCTAACATTCTCTTTGCCTTCCTAGACTGAATCAACCCCAGGTGGCAGAGTTTCATGGGGCACAGAGTCTTCTACATTTCCATGGAAAGCACACTTTCATTCCTTTTACAGTCATTTTGTGGCTCTTGTACTCTATGGAGATTAAGCCTTGTAAATCCAGAAAGGTTTTAAAGCTTTTAAGGTAATGAAATTACACAAAATATACCAACCTGGGAGTGTTGCCTTGGGCTCAGACAAGACTCTAGGATTTTCCAGTCACCTCAAACTCTACTATGGTGAGCTATTACATGATCTTCAGCATATAATGTCCATATTTAAAAGTCACTGCCAAAAGGCCTTCAAATCAATATTATCCCCCCCTAGCATTTCTTCACATATTACATTAAAAAATACGAATCCCTTGGAGTGTTGTAAAGAAATTTTAGTACAGAGCATATATATGTTATAAATGTTTCATCATTATTCTTTGGGATTTATTTAACATTTTAGTCAGCAGTCCCTTTGGAATTTTGATTGATTACTAGGCAAATTATTCAAGAAAAACCCTATTGTAAGAAGACTGCAAATACAAGCTATCTTCACACATTTGTTGGAAATACATTTCAGAGATTGCCTCAAATTGAGAAATCTGCAAATATTGTACCACATGATAGAAAAGACTCCTGTAGAAAGGAGGATTTGTTCTTGATATTAAAGCCATTGGATGATTACCTGCTTTTCTCTCCAAAGCTCTCTCTTTTATGAGTGCTCTTTTAGTTTTGGGATTTTTTAGGGGTGGTGGTGGAGAGTTTTTTTCTGTTTATATTGGTCTCCTTTAGGTACTGTATTTCTTAACTGCTTATAGCTTCTAATTAAGTAAGATTAGTCATTTATCTTATAATAAAGGGCAAAGCCCCTGGTTTAAATCAGAAGTAAATGAGAGATAAAGATGGGGTGAAGTCTGGGACAGTTCCAGGGAGTAGGAATCAATTGAAAACCCACAAGGAGTTGGCTGTGTGAATTGTGAATATTCAAACCTAGAAATTTGCCATGAGTGACTCTGAAAACTTTCTCATATTCAGAAAAAAATACTCCAGATTTAAGCTCTAAGGGAAACCAAAGGAAATCTCTAAACACTCATCCTGTATCAGATATTTATGAACTGTGTGAGTATAGGCAAGCCTGTTCCCTTCTGTGGGTCTCAGTTCTCTCATCTGTAAAACGAAAGCTTTGGAATGGATGATCACTGGAATACCACCCAGCTCTAAGGCTGTGATTCCATGATCTACGGTATAATTCCCTCCTTCTATTACTCCATTGAGCATGAGAATGGACCTATCCTATAGGAAAAGAAAATAGTGAAAATCATATCACTATAGCTCAATTTATAGAGTGCTTTTACTTTCAAAGTACTACTCAGTTAATTATTTCATTTTATTCTCAGCACAAATGTATAAGGTATAGCCAAGGTGGAGAGAGAGCAGTTTGGTAGATAGGACTATCAAGTCAGAAAGAAGCTAAGGGAACTGACCAAGACTGAACCATGAGTCAATTGTGGAGTCCTGATGACAGCTTAAAAGTCATGACGAGAGGCAACATGTTATAGTGGAGAGAGTTTTGACCTTGGTGTCAAGGTGATCTTCGTTCCAGTACTAACTTGGACACATACTGTCTGTACAGTCGTGGGAAAATTGCTAAATTTCTCTTTTCCCCAGGTAACTCTATGAACCCCGGACTGATAACAATCTGAATTCCCAGAAGCTTTTGATACCAATGAAATTATAGGTCTGGTCAAAATAAACAAGCTTCTTAATGATAAAATCCTCAGTCTTAGTCTAAAGTGTTTCCTCTTATGTTAGTCTAGATGCAAGTAGTCTGGGAACCACTTATGGTTCCTGAGAATGAGTGATCAATGGATTGATTCTTGTTGCACTAATGTATAATATAACAGTTTTATTGCTTTTATTTCTATCCTGAGTGACTCTTCATGCTTCCATCAGTAATGTTTCAGTCACTTCTCTTAACTTATTTCATTTTGTTGATGTTTATTGGGAAAGACTGATTGGGATAATTTTGTAAGATTCTTTTCCCCAGAGTGGTAATCATACTCCCAGACATACAGTAGAATTTTTAGAAAATGTTTTATTTTCTTTATCTTTATCTTATCTTTATTTTCTTTTCTCCCTTCTTGTACCCTTCCATCTCCTCTCTTTTCCTCACCTCTCCTTTCCTTTGCTCTTTCCTCCCCTTTTCTCCCTTCTTCTCTCTTCCTCGCCGCTCTTCTCCATCACTATTCTTCCATCCTGACTTCTCCATCTCCCAAGCTCCACATAGAACTTTTTCCAGAATACAGGGCAATGCCCAGTTCCTTACTTCTAGTCCATCTCTTCTTTGGCAGGAGGCAACAATCATTTAATAAGTGTCTATTATGTGCCACTCACTCTGCTAATCGCAGGAAACATGCCTTACTATTAGTCCTCTGAAGCAACTTCATTGATCAGAATTCTGAAGTCTTTCAATTTTCTTTCCATTTACATGATTGTTGTCATCCTATAAATCATTCTCCTGGTCGTCTGTATCAGTTCACATGAATATTTCCGAGTTTCTCTGAAAGCATTCATACAATATTCATTGTTTCTCATAACACAATAGTATTATGCAACATTCATGTTCTACAATTTATTCAAGTATTTCCCCATCATGAAGCATTAATTTATTTCCCTAGTTCTTTGCTATTACAAAAAGTACTGCCACAAATATTATATGATGGTGGTGGTAGTGGAGTGGGTGTGTATGTGTGACTTTTCCTTCTGTCTTTGACCTACTTGCGATTGATGCTCAATAGGAGTATTGCTTCATCAAACACCAGGTTTTGTACAATTTTTAGGAACAAATAACAATGACCTAATTGTCTAAAATCTTTCTCCTCAAAAACCATTGCTATCTAATTCTCAGAAAATGGACAACAAAATAGTTTTCATTAACTATCTATTGTATATACTCTAAAAATGCCCAAACCTCACCTTCTGCATTGAAAAAACAAAAATAAAAATAACAACACAACCTTTGCATTTGTAGCTCTTAATTTTTACTATTTAGTTGGGGGTTATTATTAATAAGATCCCCAGATGCACAGAAAATGTGTTCTGAGTAAATACTGGAAGGGGAAATAGCTTGTGTACTTACACGGCAGTTATTTTTGTGGCAAGCCATAATTTTAATTTTGGAGCCCAGTGTCATACATGAGCAAATAGCTCTCTTGTTTGTGGATCAGGATACTTGCATCAATTTGGAAGCTTATATTAATGGGCCTCTTTGCTGCTGGTGTTCTAGTAAAGTTGTTTTGGGAGGCTAGGTTATTGGCAGTAGCTAGCAAGGTGGCATCAAGGAATGTAGCATGTTACAATGGAAAAAAAAAACACTGTCTCTGGGGTCCTTTTGAAATCCTGTCTTTACTATTTATTAGACATGTGATATTGAGCAAATCCTTCAACCTCCTTGTGCATTGGTTTCTTGTTTATAGAATGAGAATATTCAACTAGCTGGCCTCTGACATCTTTTCTCCATCTCTGACCTATTGAATTACAGAATTTTAGATTTGGAAGGGGCATTTCAGATCATCCATTTTACAGATGAGGAAACTAAGCCCAGAGAGCTGACATGCTTTGCCCAGGGTTCCACAGCTAGTCAGTGGCAGAGAAGGGCCTAGAATCCAGGACTCCTGACTTTTAGTCCCAGGATCTTTCAGATGTGTTGTCTTCTCCTCTCTCTATGCCTCTGCAATTGTTAGAGAATGAACTTGGGTTTCCCTGCATGCCTCTTCTGCCTCATATCACCTCCTACCTTGGGACTAGTCCTCATGAAACGTTATCAATTCAAAGTTTAGATCTGCTAAGAGAGACTCTATCTTAGGGGCTTCCTCCACCCTCAAAATTCAATGCAGACGAAGTCATGTCCTACCCATTCATTGTGGTATGGAAGTGGTGCTCTCCTTTGCCTTTCCAGAATCACACTTGAAAGTTCTGAGTCAGTCTCAGAAGACAAACGAGTGGAATTGTTTTTGATTTATTAGTCAAAAACAATTCCTTCACTTTTGTCTTTTGAGATTTAGACTCAAAACATTAAAGTGGGGGTGTGGAAAAATGTCATTTTGTTTTGAAAGTGAGGAATGCATTCATTTTTTTTTCAGTCAGATCAGAAAAATGCCTTCTTGAGCCGACCAATCAGAATGCCAGTTTCTTATGCCCAGTTTTCCTCCTCTCCCTCCATTCCCCCATCAGAGTCCTGCCTGCCCTTCATCTCTCCTGTTCCCTGAGTGTGTCCTAACTTTTTTTTGCCGTAAGTTTAGTGAGCAATACTATTTGGGTCCACTTTCCTTTTCTAGTTGAATCTGGTTTGACTGATCCTTTCCTACAGGTCCCAGGCAATTTTGTGGGATTTCCAGAACCACTGAAGTGAGTACAGATTTTCAGGCTTTGCCAGGAAGTATTTTTAATTCTCTTGTCATCCTTTTTAAAAGGAGGGAGGGGGAGGAACATCACCACACACAATCCCTGTACCAGTAAGTGCAGAATAAAGGACACAGAACCTGCTTGAATTGGCTGCCGCTCTCCCCATATTGGCTCCATTGTCGACAATAATGCATCCAAGGGAAAAGGCTGTGGGAGGAGAGCCAAGCATTGATTTGTTTTTGAAGCTCTACTGGTATGTTGGCTGCTGTGTGATCTTTTGTGAAACCCGGAGATGCAAAGTGCAGCTTGTTTTCAAAAGTTGTTGCCAGTGGCTAAGACAGATGCTTTTTCGAATGTTAACCAGTGAGCTGTGAGGCATCTTGACTGGAGTGCTTTGCTAGCTACAGCGGTCCCGGAAGCTTGAGAAGAAGGCTGTCATGACCTTTGCTTAGTTTTCTCACTTCTTTTCCTTAGAAAGAACTTCTTCACAAATGATCTGAATGGACACCGTAGTTGGTACTGTGCATGTAGCACTGATGCTGATGATGGGGGTGATCTAAGTCTCTGGTACTTTTCCTCATTCATTATCTAGCTCAAGTACCATCTCTTTTAGGATCTCATCCTTGGTTACTTAAGCCCACATTGATGTGTGGATTCATTCATCTTACCTTTGATTTTTTTTTTGTAAGACTCCTTTCCTTCCTTCCTTCCTTCCTTCCTTCCTTCCTTCCTTCCTTCCTTCCTTCCTTCCTT